>NC_048599.1:25075295-25375295 GCF_003668045.3 Cricetulus griseus | reverse complement strand
TTAGGACACAGTGTCTCTGGGGGCTGCACAGAGCTTCCCAACCCTAACAGCTTTCAAGGCCACACTCCATAAAGTCTGAATCAAGACCCGTCCAAGGCCATCATCTCTGGAGTCCTGAGATGAGGACATCTTACACTATCCCTATTAACATGACAACAGCCAAGGAGAGAGGGCATATTGGGTTGAACAACCCGAGAGCTGAAGTAGGAAATTGGGCTAATTACTCAAGTCCCATGACAGACAAAATCTGTGGTCTACATAGCCACTGTTTCCTTCTCCAAAGAGAGCCTGACACATCAGGTAAGAAAATAAATCCTTGTGGGTAAACCAAAAGCTTAGAGCATCCTTGATATGTGGAAGATGTTCAGAGCAACATCTTCTGTCTGGCATGCAGACAGAGGCAGCTGTCCATACTGGTGTCTACGGCTGGCCACAACTACAGTTTGGAACACAATAGCCATCAGTGGCAGTGTGTGCTCTCTCCACTCCTCCTCCTCCTCTTCTCTACAGCTACCGGCTTATTCAAGTACTGGGTTCAAAGTGCCAGGATTTCTCCCAAAGGACTTGCCATCCTCTACTGTGTAAGTAGTCACTGTCTTTGCAATGACAGCTGGATTAAGGCTGGAAGCATACCTGGAATTTAATTTAATACCCACAAAAGGGATTAAGATTTCAAGACAGTGAAAGGGTCAGCTCTTTTGACACCCCTCATCTTTTCCTGGCATCAGTCTTCTGAGTTCTCCTCGGGACCTGGTCAGCCTAGTGCTCTTCTCCATTCAAATCCACAGGATGATGGCCTGTGAGGCTCATCAACTGACAGAACCATAACTTGGCCCAGCCCAGGGCTCCACTCTCAGTAGAGTATACACATTAAATTAAAAGGACCAGCTCCAGACAACTACACACTCCCAAACCAAGAAGGCAAAATCAGGGTGTGACAAGTGCTAAAGACAGGGGATATGGTTAGCTCAGTTTCTCCTCTGGAAATCCATCAAGAAAGCTGCACTCAGATGCAGAAGCACAAAGCCATGCCCATCCAGGGTGATGAAGCACAAAGCCATGCCCATCCACGGTGACCTTCATCAACATCCCACAACACAGAGGACTGAGGGCTGATCTTTCTACACATGTCACTTGTCAGAAGCATTTCACAGCCATGCTTTCCAGATACTATTAGTCACTCTAAAGTCAAGGAAACTGAAGGAGGGAGACACCAGGCAGGAGGGAACACCAGTGATGTTAGGCATAAGTCTCTCTTCTCTGTGTTCTGCCCTGAGTGCTCCAACATCCCATCCAAAAAGAGATTATAGTTCAGAAATATGACCCTCAGTTCTGTAAACTTTGACAAGCAGAGGATGTAGCTATTAAACGCACACACCCACATCTTAAGAAGTACATCATAAATGGCTGACTCAATTTAGGTGACGTTTCATTAGCTCTCAAGTAAGCGTGGCTGCCCTGAGCCCTGCTACAGTGCCACTGGAACTAAGATAAGGCAAATTCACCCTACAATGTACCTGGCAGGCAACAGGAACATCCCTCTCCTTCTGGTCTCCTAAAACACACAGATATTTTTCTACTTTCCTCTCCTTAGGTTGAAGCCAATTTGGGCAAAAAATCAGTGCCAGTACCTGGAAGACGCCTGCCTCCAGATCCCAAAGATGCCACCATTTCTGTAACTATGTCCAGCTCAATGTTGAAGATACTTATAATATATGTGGCCAAGCAGAGCTCTGTCAAGGTGAGTGTCCTCCATCAGTCCCAGGGCTACCCTACAGAGGATGTCAGCTAAGATTATCACTGCTGAGGGAGATGGTGGAGATAAGAACGACATCTGAAGCTTTGGATGGTTTTGTTTTGTTTTATTGTTTTTTCGAGACAAGGTTACATTGGATAGCTCTGGCTGTCCTTGAACTAACACTGTAAACCAGACTGGCCTTGAAATCAAGAGATTTGCCTACCTCTGCCTGCCATGTGCTAGGATTACAGGTGTGTGCCACCATTGCCTGCAGTATCTGAAAGTTCCTGCAGACATGAGTAAGACCAAATGCCACAGGGCACACACGACCCTTAGGGATCTGGAAGGAGCCTTGATGCCATCAGTGGGGCATCAGGAGCAACCAAGTGGGTTGGAGAGGTAAACATTGAGTGTGTCATCCATATGCCAAACACACATCTGTGTGTCCTTAAATGATCAATGGCAAGTAATCCTCAAAATGAAAATCAATATAGGAACTCTTCTTCAGTTTACTGGTGCTCTCAGAGGTTGAGTGGCTAGTCACAATAGCAGCAAGGGCACCAGGCTTATCTTCCCAGGAGGTACTTTAATATAACCTCCCCATGTTAAAGATGGGAGGATCCCTGCAGTGAGAGGAACTCACATGCTCTAGGTACCATGATCAGATGAAGCACCATACAGGAATCTTTACCTCTGAGTCCATAAGTGTTCAGCAGAGACCTTCCAGGACACAAGGGCAGGGAAGCACACTTCTACTTTGAAAGCCTGGATAGAAAGCAACATTTCACAAAGTCTCTGCCTCAACATCCATCCACTGAAGTGAACACAGAAAAGGGGTGGGAACAGCCCGGCCCTTTCTTTTTCTCAGCTGCACCAGCACCCAGCTGGGTGACCAAGCCTCCAGGACCAAACACAGTACCTCAAGCAAGACTGGAGCACCGCCCATCCTCTTCCCCTCACTAACTGAGGTCTTCTTCACAACAGATGAATGGCCTGGATGCCAACATCACCAAAATAGCCTATGCCTTCCAGAAAGACAAACAACTCAGAATCTCCTATGAGGCTGCAATAACAAAGGACAGTGAGGACTTTGCCACTGGGAAGACGGTGAGTGCTGAGAAATGGAGGTTCATGAGTTGGAAGAAGGCCAAGGACTTGGATGCATGGGATGAACTGTTCCCAAGAGCCTGGGGCCCATTGTTATGCCTTGCTGTCCCCACAGCAGAGGGAAAGGCCGAGGTCCCAGGTTTCACTCATGCCCCCTTGTGTCATTTCAGCAATTAATCATTAGCCATGGCAGCAAGATTACAAAAGCAAAACTGGAACCAAACATCAAACTCATAAGGTAATACACTCTATAAATTCACAGTCCTCCTGAGCATTTAAAGACCCTGTGAAGTACATGGGACTGATGGGTTCTGGGCAAACATTTGAATACCTACAGAGAATCCGGAGTTGTGGCTTCCATGCTCTTACTCACTTGTCTATTCTGCTCAGTAGGTCCTAGTCAACAGCTGACTCATTCTAAATCAATTGAGATAAGACTTGAACTTAAACTTCAGTAGTCATGTTCTCATGAACCTAACATTTCTCTGTATTTTGTTGCTGACAGTTCTGACCACAGAGTGGAGCCCCCTGAGGCTGTAAGTTGATGTACTCTTTTATCTTGATCCATGATAGGTGGGAAATCATGTCAATGCCAGACACTCGGTAACTCAGGAGTGGAGGAAAGGGAAGCTCATGGGTACTGGAGCACACCTTTACTGTGGAACAGTACTACAGGCTCCTCACTGGCTCTCTGAAGAGTTCTTAAACCACAACTGCCCATGCTCACATTGACATCTGCTTGTGGGGTTGCAAGGAGCATGCATACAAACACATACAGAGGAGGCAGAACATATGAAAGTCTGGTGTCACATGCTGGAGAGAGGCCCACAGTGGGTGTCCAGAGATAGGGTAGGAAATATGTCCTTTAGCACCCCGATATATGGACAGGCAGTAAAATAGCAGACTCGGGAAATATTCCAAGGCTAGCTATTCCCCATCTCTACTGAGCAGGGAAGTGACAGGAAGTTCCTTGC
Organism: Cricetulus griseus; assembly: GCF_003668045.3. Lineage (NCBI taxonomy): Eukaryota > Metazoa > Chordata > Mammalia > Rodentia > Cricetidae > Cricetulus > Cricetulus griseus. The sequence continues at coordinate 25,371,476 of NC_048599.1, read as the reverse complement.
TGTGGACTCAGTGAAAAAGACTAAGAATGACCCTGACCTCATAGACTCCTGCATACAGTGTTTATGCCAACAGCTGTCCCCTGGATGTTAGAGAGCAGAGTTTAAGGAGTGTCCTCTCTATGCACACAGTGGGGTACTGTTACAGTGGCAACCCAACCCAGTTCTTCAGAAGCCTGTCTTCCAACAGAGAAGGGTGAGCAGTGAGGAGGCAGACATGCAGAGGCAACCCCATATGCTCTCAGAGGAGGGTCAGCAGTGAGGGGAGGGAGCACACGACATGGAGAAACCCAGACCTAGACATCCTCTGACCTCATCACAGCAGGCAGCAGTGAGCACCCGGAGCCACTTCTCCCACCTTAGGCCTCCAAGTAATTCCTGAAGGCCCTAAGCCACCTGCTGTAACTGTAGCAAGATGGTCATGAATAGGCCAATACTTCTGCTAATGGAGAAAAGGGCAACAAACATAATAGGGGCCCCAACAACCCCAAAAGATGGAAGCTCTAAGGATACATAGAGATCCATCTCCACATTTGGCTATGACATGTGACAGACCTGTCAACTAGAGAAATCCCACAGGAACCTCAACCCTGATCAAATGCTCTTGGGCCTTGAGCACAAGGAGAGAACTACAAGGCTCTACTGAAAATGTCCTCCTGTGTCTTGCAGGAGGAAGAGGGGAAACTCGTTTTATCTGAACTCGCAAAGGCATTTTGGTCTTCCTTAAATGGTATGTAGTATTAATAATTCTGATTGCTGGCATAGTCAGTGCCCCAGGAGAGGCAAGAAAGAAATGGCACATGTAGGACACTAAAGCACCAAGAACAAGGTCACCCTGTCATCTGCTGAGTTATACATCGCCTTCTCTATCATAAATGACAGCATCTCATGGTACAAAGAGAAAACAGACCAAAGTGCCTCCTCTGCACCTGCCAGGAAGTCTTGTCCACAAGTGCCTTGGGACCAAGGCCATCAGAGGATACATGTGAACAGTGGACCTTGGTCAACCCCCAGTAGACATTAGGTTTATGACACTTGAAGTTTATGGCATGACCTCTTGGACAACAATGACGATGGTGCCACATGCTGGGTACACACATACCCGGTTAGGTCTATTGTGACCATAAATAGTATACTGATCGTCAAATGTATGTGTCACCTCCAGTCAGGTCCTGTAGTGAGGCAGTGTATCTATCACTTGTCATCAATGTTAGGAGGGCTTTGGGGGCCTTTCTTCTCCTATACCACAACTTGCCTACATCCTACAGGCTGGGGAATACAGTATTCATGAAACCATATTGAAAGTGTGTGGCAGGGACTACTGTTAGGGCCACATACAGGTCATTGATCCCACATTGACTGTGCTCAAACAAAACACCCAGGTTATTGTTTCCCTTAACTCCTGTTACAACGTGGTACTTCCTCATTTCAGATATGTATAAGCAGATGACTATTCCAGAAGGAGTGTCTTCATTTGCATTAATGAATGCCAATATCAGACCGCTGAAATCGGTAAGAAACTGAAACACGGCAGTTTTCCGTGCTGCTTTGCTTTCTTTGCCAGATACAGAACCTTACAAATAGTCTTGATCTACCTGTGCGATCGGTGTTCAATGCAACCCAGAAACCATCAGCTTCTTTCATAGGACTCAAACCTTAAGCTGGGCTTGACCCCATGCTTTCCAGCATCTGAGTCCAATGATCCCTACAGGGTCCAAATGACAGAAAGGCAGCATTTGCTCAGGGTGGTTTTCCATGCTCTCATTCTTTCCTACTGACCAGCTCAGGGGCCAGGGGACTTTGCACAAGCCAGCCTTAATCACAGGAACAGATCAGATGGATGACATCTGAGATACAACTACAGTGACAAGAAACACAGCCTGCAGCAAGTTATGTGCTAACAGTGGAAGTGTAGTTACTGACAGCCAGCATTGTGCCAGGGTCAGCAGGTGCTTCACTCATGATCCTGTGAACCCAGAGTTGGTCGGTGCCTTACACCCTCTGTCTCTGGGTGCACCCCAACTGCATCTGCATGGATGCCCTCCTGCCAGAGGCTTCTCCTGAAAACTCCTCTCACAGTCTAAACTCTCTAGGGTGTTCACTCCAGGTGTTCTCTCCCCATCCCTGAAGCAGTGCTGTGTGATCTGCCAGGAATGGGGGTTGACGACAATCATGACTGCAGCCAACATCTGGGGTTAAAGGCAGTAATTGCTCTCTTTTTCTCCCCTTAGAGTGACCTTCAGGCAACAAACTGAACCCAGCACTACTGAAGCCAGGCCATGTCCTGGAAGACAGCGGAATCCCCTGTGAATCTCTCCATGCCATTTGAAGCCCATCCTTATGATTAAGGAAACAGTAGCAGTAGTCCCCTCAGCAGGCTCAGGATCCTCTGCCTTGATTGACAAGGCAAAAAAGAAGAACAGAGCAAGGACATGGGCATTGTTTAATCAGCTACTTAATAAACAGTCCCTTCATGCAAAAGTAATGACTCTGATGCCTGTCTCAACTCTGGTACACGTTCCTGAACATGCAAAGAACTTCTGACTTGGGGCTGAACAACAACATGAAACAACAAATCCAGGGTTCTCCAGCCCTCTGGGGGACAATCGTGACAGTGATTAAATCTTTCTGCAGCTCACTTTCCTGTTTGACTTTGGATCTGTAGTGCCTCCCAAAGGCTCAGGTGGTAAAGCCTTGCCCCCCACCTGGTGCTATAGGGAAGTTGTACCTTTAAGAAGTGGTGCCTAGAAGTACTTCTTTAGTTCAATTGGGCACATCCTTCAACCCGATGAGGAAGCCTGTCTCTTTCTCTTCCTGCTTTCACTTCCTAGACTTCTGGGGAATACTTTGCTTCTCAAGACCATAGACTGCTCACCAGAAACGTAAAGATCAGAAATTAGGTCACAGTCTGGGTCCTCTAACACTGAGCTTACATTAACCTCTTCCATACATCAGTGATAAATTAGCTTTGGATCCCAGGTTACTGGGTTCCTCAGATGCTGATACAATAAATCAGATCAGGCGGAATTAATAAATCCAGGTTTAAACTGAGCAAATCATTCCCTGGTGGCCCCAGGGAAGAGGAGAGAAGCAGGAATGGAACCCACAAGGAGGGACTTTTAAATGCCCTCAGGGGTGGAGCCCATGGTGGGTTTTTCTCAGGGTCATAGTCTGAAATGAGGCAACTCCAGGGAATGGTCTCCAGTTTGGCACCCTGAGGGCAGGGTTTGGAATGGGCCCCAATCTGGAGATTACAAACCTTGTGGTCAGTCTCAGTGTCTGTGCTACTGGTGATGTTCAGGAAGTGGTCTCCTGTACCAATTTGTTCAAGAGTAGCTTCTACTTTCTCTTCTAAGAGGTTTAGTGTGGCTGGATTTATGTTGAGATCTCTGATCCATTTGGACTTAAGTTTTGTGCATGGCAATAGATATGGATCCATCTGCAATCTTCTACATGCCAGCATCCAGTTATGCCAGCACCATTTGTTGAAGATGTTTCCTTTTTTCCATTCAATATTTTTAGCTTCTTATTTTAAAAACAGGTTCATAGGTGTGTGGGCCCATATCAGGGTTTTTGATTTGCTTCCATTGGTCTACCTGTCTATTTCTATGCCAATGCCAAGCTGTTTTCAGGACTATAGCTCTGTAATAGAGCTTGAGTCAGGGATGGTGATGCCTCTAGATGTTCCTTTATTGTACCCGGTTGTTTTGGCTAACCTGGGTCATTTGTTTTTCCATATAAAGTTGAGAATTGTTCTTTCAAGGTCTGTGAAGAATTGTGTTGGGATTTTGATGGGGATTGCATTGAATCTGTAGATTGTTTTTGGCAAGATAGCCATTTTTACTATGTCGATCCTGCCTATCCAGGAGTGCAGGAGATCTTTCCATTTTCTGGTATCTTCTTTAATTTCTTTCTTCAAGACTCAAAGTTCTTGTTATACAGGTCTTTCACTTGTTTGGTTAGTGTTACCCCAAGGATTTATGGGTTTTGGGCAATTATAAAGGGTGATATTTCTCTGATTTCTTTCTCAGCCCATTTATCTTCTGTATATAGGAGGGCTACTGACTTTTTTGAGTTAATCTTGTATCCTGCCACTTTACTGAAATTGTTTACCAGCTGTAGGAGTTTCCTGGTAGAGTTTTTCAGGTCACTTATGTAAACTATCATTTTATCGGCAAATAGTGAAAATTTGACTCCTTTCTTTCCAATTTGTATTCACTTGATCTTTTGTTGTCTTATTGCTCTATTTAGAACTTCAAAGACAATACTGAACAGGTACGGAGAGAGTGGACAACCATGTCTTGTTCCTGATTTTAGAGGAATTGCATTGAGTTTCTCTCCATTTAGTATGATGTTGGAAGTTGACTTACTGTATGTTGCTTTTATTATGTTTAGGTATGTTCCTGTTATCCCTGATCTCTCTAAGACCTTTATCATGAAGGGGTATTGAATTTTGTCAAAAGCTTTTGCAGCATCTAATGAAATGATGATGTGATTTTTCTTTCTCAGTGTGTTTATATGGTGAATTATATTGATGGATTTTCAAATATTGAACCATTCCTGCATCCCTGGGATGAAGCCTACTTGATCATGGTGGATGATTTTTCTGATTTTTCTTGAATTCTATTTGCCAGTATTGTGTTGCAGATTTTTGCATCAATGTTCATGAGTTCATGAGTCTGTAGTTCTCTTTCTTAGTTGTGTCTTTGTGTGGCTTGGGTACCAAGATTTTTGAAGCCTCAAAAAAAGAGTCTGGCAATGACGCTTCTGCTTCAATTGTGTGAAATACTTTGAGGGGAATTGGTATTAGCTGTTCCTTTGAATTTCTGGTAGAAATCTGCACTGAAGCCATCTGTCCCTAGTCTTTTTTTTGGTTGGGAGACTTTTGATGACTGCTTCTATTTCATTAGGGGTTATAGGTTTGTTTAAATTGCTTATCTGTTTTTTATTTAATTTTGGTAAGTGATATCTATCCAGAAAATTGTCCATTTCCTTTAGATATTTGAATTTTGAGGAGTACAGGTTTTCAAAGTATGACTCGATGATTCTCTGGATTTCCTCAGTGTCCGTTGTTATGTCCCCCTTTACATTTCTGATTTTATTAATTTGCATATTCACTCTCTGCTGTTTAGTACGTTTGGATAAAGGCTTGTTGTCTATCTTCTTGATTTTATTGAAGAACCAACTATTTGTTACATTAATTCTTTGTATTGTATTCCTAGTTTCTACTTTATTGATTTTAGCCCACAATTTGATTATTTCCTGGCATCTGCTCCTCCGGGGTGAGTTTGCTTCTTTTTGTTTTAGAGATTTCAGTTGTGCTGTTAATTCTCTAGTGTGACTATTCTCCAGTTTTTTCATGAGGGCACTTAGTGCTATGAACTTTCCTCGTAGCAATGCTTTCAAAGTGTCCCATAAGTTTGGGTATGTTGTTTCTTTATTCTCATTGAATTCTAGGAAGTCTTTAATTTCTTTTTTTATTTCTTCCTTTACGCAGGAATGGTGCAATTGCACATTGTTCAATTTCCATGAGTTTGTAGGTTTTCTGCAGTTCATGTTGTTGTTGAATTCTAACTTTAAAGCATGGTGCTCTGATAACATACAGGGAGTTGTAACAATAAGACTTTCTGACAAGCTGCCTGAGCCCTGCTGCCATGTGGGCACTTTCTGCCAGGTTGCCCAAGTTCTGCCCTCCGCCACATTAAGGTCCCAAATAACACAGAGAGACTTATATCAGGTACAAATGCTACTTGGCCAAAGACTAGGATTTCTCATCTGCTAGCTCAGTCTTGGCTTGGCTGTGGATCTCTGTATCTGCTTCCATCAAGTACTGGATGAAGGTTCTGTGATGGCTATTAGGGTAGTCACCAATCTGATTACAGGTGAAGTCCAGTTCAGGCCCCCTCTACACTACTGCTAGAACTCTTAGCAGGGGTCATCCTTGTGGATTCCTGGGAGTTTCCCTGGCACCAGGATTCTCCCTAACCCCATACAGGTCCCTTCTATCAAGATGTCTCTTTCATTACTCTCCCCCTCTTTTCTGCCCCCAACTCAACCATCCTGATGCCTCATGTTCCCATCCCCCTTTTTCACTCCCTCTACTCCCATCCCTGCCACAGTTTACCCAGGATAACTCATCTATTTTCTCTTGCCAGGGAAATCTATGTTTCCCTCTTAGGGTCATCACTGTTACCTAGTTTGTCTGGGGCTGAGGATTGTAGTCTGGATATCCCTTGATTTACATCTACTATCCTCTTATGAGTGAGTACATACTATATATGTCTTTCTGGGTCTGGGTTACCTCACTCAGGATGATTTTTTTCTAGTTCCATCCATTTGTGTACAAGTTTTATGATGTCATTGTTTTTTATCATTCAGTAATACTCCATTGTGGAGATTTTTCACATTTTCTTTATCCATTCTTTGATTAAGGGGCATCTAGGTTGTTTCCAGTTTCTGGCTATTATGAATAATGATGCTATGAACATAGTTGGGCAAGTGTCCTTGTGGTATGGTTGAGCATCCTTTGGATATATGCCCAAGAGTGGTATCTCTGGGTCTTAAGGTAGATAGGTTCCCAATTTTCTGAGAAAGCACCATACTGATTTCCAAAGTGGCTGTACAAGTTTGACCTCCCACCAGCAGTGGAGGGGTATTCCCCTTACTCCACATCCTCTCAAACATAGGCTGTCATTAGCGTTTTTATTCTTAGCCATTCTGACAGGTATAAGATAGCATATCTCAGGGTACTTTTGGTTTGCATTTCCTTGATAGCTAAGGATGTTGAACACTTCTTTAAGTGTATCTTGGCCATACGGGATTCTTCTGCTGAGCATTCTCTGTTTAAGTCTGTGCTCCATTATTTAATGGCATTATTTGGTATTTTGATGTCTAGTTTCTTGGATTCTTTATACATTTTGAATAACAGTTCTCTGTCTGATGTGGGGTTGGTAAAATTGTATTCCCATTCTGTAGGCTGCCATTTGTCTTATTGACAGTGTCCATTGACTTACAGAAGCTTTTCAGTTTCAGGAGGTCCCATTTATCAATTATATATCTCAGTGTCTGTACTACTGGTGTCATATTCAGGAAGAGGTCTACTGTGCCAATGTAGTCAAGGCTACTTCCCACATTCTCTTCTATAGGCTTCAATGTAACTGGATTTATATTGAAGTCTTTGATCCACTAAGACCTGAGTTTTGTGTATAGGGATACATATGGATCTATTTGAAATTTTCTACATGTCAACATCCAGTTATGCCAGCACCATTTGTTGAAGATGCTTTCTTTTTCCATTGTACAATTTGGCTTCTTTGTCAAGTATCAGGTGTTCGTAGGTGTGTGGATTAGTATCAGGATCTTCAATTTGATTCCATTGATCCATGTGTCCATTTTTAAGCCAATACCAAGCTGGTTTTATTACTGTAACTCTATAGTAGCTTGAAGTCAGGGATGGTGATGCCTCCGGAAGTTCTTTTATTGTACAGGATTGATTTGGGGTTTTTTTTATTTGTTTTTTCCTTTTTTATTTAAATTAGAAACAAACTTGTTTTACATGTCAACCCCAGTTCCTTCTCCCTCCCCTCCTCCCCTGCACCCCACCAACCCTCTATCCCAACTCCTTTCTGCTCCCCAGGGAAGGTGAGGCCTTCTATGGGGGATCTTCAAAGTCTGTCATATCATTTGGAGCAGGGCCTAGACCCTCCCCCTGTACAGGATTGTTTTGGCTATCCTGGGTGTTTTGTTTTTCCATATGAAGAGTAGTATTGTTCTTTCAAGGTCTGTGAAGAATTATTTTGGGATTTTGATGGGGATTGCATTGAATCTGTATATTTGGTAAAATTGTGATTTTTACTATGTTAATCCTACCTATTCATAAGCATGGGAGATCCTTCCATTTTCTGACATCTTCAATTTCTTCCTTCAAAGACTTAAAATTCTTGTCATATAGGATTGTTTGGTTAGAGTTACCCCAAGATATTTGTGGCTATTATAAAGGGTGTTGTTTCTCTGATTCCTTTCTCGGCCCATTTACCATCTATATATAGGAAAGCTACTGATTTTTTTTAGTTAATCTTGTATCCAGCCACATTACTGAAGGTGTTTAACAGTTGTAGGAGTTCCCTGGTAGGATTTTTGGGGTCACTTATGTATCCTGTAGTTATTTTGTTTAAGTTTAAAAATATAAAAAGACAAAAGATGAGACGTGAGAATGAGAGATACATTAACCATAGTTTATTACAAGTGGAGGAGGGAGAGTGGGAGTGGGAGAGATGAGAGAGACACAGAAGAGGAAGAGGGAGAGAGAGAGAGCAGAGAGCAGGGAGGAGGTAAGAGAGAGTAAAGCGAATAGAGAGAAGAGAGTTAGTGGCCGGCCACTGGAAACAGAGAGAGAGCAGAGGGATCTAGGCACAGGCTTAAAAGGGGGTACTGGAGCATTTCAGAGTCCCTACACAGCCCTGTAATGAGTGATGTAGCCATCACATGGCCACACAACACAGGGCCCTTTGAACTGCCTAGGTATCTGCCTAAACCTTTCATTCCCATCTTTACTTATTACAAAAAGGTGGGGTGTTAGATGTGGCAAGTTAGGGAATAAGGACGTCAAGTTCTCAAAACTACTTCCTGCTGACCTGGGGGCATTGACCATCTTTGAGGGACCTGAGAAAGCTGGGGTGCAGCCACATCCTGGGGTAGCTGGTTGCTCCATCCCAGTCCTGGCTATTTGGAACTCTGGCACCTGTTAGACCTGGCAAGATGTTAGCAGAGTAGAGGACAAGGTTAAGTTCTAATTTTTTTTTAGGTCCTGGTACTTGAGGGGAGAATGACTGTAAGATGAGGGAGGGGTTCCTGAGGGGTCCCAAGATGAGGGACGGGAGTCCAGGACCAGGGGAAGGTTGAATAATATTTATTTGGAGTGAATCTGACCTGTTTGAGTGGGTCCAATTCAGCTCCCTGGAACTTATAAGAATCCTTAGGGTTTATGAAAACATAAATAGTAGACACATTAACAGCATATTTATGTTAGAAGCAACTTGGCTGAAAGCATTAACATTTTTTTAATGACAGATATTTTTAGAACAATGAAAAGCACCTTAATCTTGACCTTGTAGTTATGATCTTATAGTGGTATTGTAGAACGTTATTGACTATGAACAGTAGCATGAGAAATAGAGAAATCAGGAACACATTTCATTCTTTTTAATGTCTCAACTCACTTTATCATCACCTAAGCCTTTTTATCCTCAGACCTACATAACTTTAATTCATACACCTTACATTACCACCTTAGACCTTCCATTCTCAGACCTTTATACCTTACATTCTCAGACCTTCACAATTTGCATTTATCCACCTTGTTAGACCTTTCTTCCATCCTCAGACCTTTGTAACTTACATTCTCAGACCTTCATACACCTTACACTTTCCTATCTTCACATAGATAAACCGTAAAATACTTGTTTTGTGATAGTAGAACCTTGGCTGTTGTTTTAATCGGCAAAACTATCAGTCGTCAAAAGCATCAGAGTTCTTGAGAAGGATAAAATTTTACCTGAGTTAATGATTAAAGAATAACAGACTTGCCAGCAGGCTGAACAGACAGCCACCCCCAAGGTCCTCCATGGTTGTGGGCTGCTGAACACCCACATTATTGTTGATAGCATGTGACCTGTGGATTAGAGAACTTTAGGAAGACTTGCCTACTGTTGACTCAAGCAACATGGAGAAAGTCAATTCCATTGTCCTCTTGTCCTTTGCAGCAGTTGAGGTGAAGGGCACGGTTGCTCAGTGACTAGCGTTGCCATTTTTGTGGCTGGAGTTTCTTCAGTTTCCACCAGTCTTTTTGGAGGAAATGGGGTGGGATCAGCAGCTAGCCTGTCTCTCTGTTATAAAAAGCTTTTTAACAAAACATTTTAAATGCCATGTTCTCTAGATCTCTGAGCATTTGAGGGCTGTCTGTCTATCAAAGAAGTAGAGGAAAGTCCCCTTTTGTAATAAAAAGCTTTACTTTTGTAAACAGCTTACAGGATGGACTGAGTGATATATTTTGTTAATTTGAAATAGACCTTTGTAATTTTTAAATGTTCATCATCATTTAAAGATACATCAGTCAAATTTAAGTTGTATAGAGTTAGCTTATATTTTAAATATAAAGTTAAATTAGACCTTTATGGCTTTAAATGTTTCCCATCATTTAAAGATACATAACAATTTAGAAATATGAGACTTAGCACAGTTAAATTTAAGTTGCACATAGAGTTAGCTAAGTATAAAGTTAAATTTAAATCACATGTACAGAGACAAGCAGACATATCAAACAGGACTGGATAAGAGCAAAAGGGGGAGCCAGAGTGCAATCTCTGATTGAGCAAATAGACAGGAAATTTAAAGGGACAGAGTAGACTTAAACAGTAGCAAACAGACAGGAGATTTAAAGGGACAGAATAGAGTTAAACAGTAGAAAACAGACAGGAAATTTAAAGGACAGAGTAGTGTTAGGAGCTGGTGCGTATGTAAGGAGCCGTTGGAAGCTGTGCGCATGCGCAATGGGTAACTTTGTAACTCTCCAGCCCTTAGTCTCCGCCCCTCCCGTGACGTCATATGGTTCCATCAGCTGACGTCACATGGTCCGAGGGCTTCAGCCAGTTAGAATGTAACACTTCTGAGGCGACGGTTGCCAGCCTATATAAGGAGGGCTTTTTGGGCGTTCAGGGTCTCCATTTTGTAAGCTTATGCTCTTCCTCTCAAGAGGCATTAAAGCTTTACTGCAGAAGGATCCTGAGGAGTGTCCCCGTGTCGTTTTTTGCTGGCGAGACGGATAGCGTGGGACAGAGTAGACTTTAAACAGGCGGCCCTGGAAAGGCACAGTATTCCATAAAGGAGTCATGTGCAACAGGGCCAGTGAAAGAAGAAATCAGAGACAAAACTAAAAAGCGAAAAGTAAATAAATTGTATGTGGAAGCCTACAGAATAGCTGCTGGACTGAGTGGGCATGTCTATAGCTAGGTCACTTGGTCAAGATGGCTGCTTCCAGAAACACCTTCCCAAGCTAACCCACATGACCAAGACGGGGTCCCCAGGTTAGGCCACATGGACAAGATGGCCACCACCATAAATGGTTTGTCTGTTTAACGGTCTGCTGGCCACAACTGGAAAGGTCCCATATGTATTTCCCATGGGTGAAGCAAACATAAAATGGCAAAATTTACTCTTCGGGTGCTCATTAGCCCGAAAGCATTGCCAGGGCAGGGCCCGAAAAAAGGACTCAGCAGTCCAAAAGGTGGAAAGCCAAAGCACACTGTTTCTCGGGTGCAATTGTGGACCTCATCAGTGTGAAATGTACCATTCAGGAGAAGGGGTGTCTTACCAAGTAGCACCAAACTGGAAGAGGAGTGAGGTGTTGGTTTGGAGATAAGGATCCCATTGTTGTTTAGAAGGATCCCCGTGTCTCCCACGGCGACTCGAGAGACCACAGGAAGAGCCTGCCTCACTTTGGGCACCAAAATGTAGTTATTTTAAGTTCAAAAATACAAAAAGTCGAATGATGAGACTTGAGAATCAGAGATATATTAACCATAGTTTATTACAGGTGGGGGAGGGAGAGCAGGAGTGGTAGTGGGAGTGGGAGAGATGAGAGAGACACAGAAGAGGAAGAGGGAGAGAGAGAGAGCAGAGAGCAGGAAGGAGGGGAGAGTAAAGAGAATAGAGAGAAGAGAGTTAGTGGCTGACCACCAGAAACAGAGAGAGCAGAGGAATGTGGGCACAGGCTTAAAAGGGGGAGCTCCAGCATGCACAGAGTCCCTATGCAGCCCTGTAAAGAGTGACGTAGCCATGGCATGGCCACATAACACGGGGCCCTTTGAGTTGCCTAGGTATCTGCCTGAACCTTTCATATCCTATCATATTATCAGCAAATAGTGAAAGTTTGACTTCTTCCTTTCCAATTTGTAAACCCTTGATCTCCTTTTGTTGTCTTACTGCTCTAGCTAGAACCTCAAGTGCTACATTGAATAGATATGGAGAGAGTGGACAGCCTTGTCTTGTCCCTGATTTTAGTGGAATTGCTTTGAGTTTCTCTCTATTTAATTGTATGTTGGCTGTTGGTTTGCTATATATTGCCTTTATTATATTTAGGAGTGTCCCCTGTTCTCTCCAGAACCTTTATTATGAAGGGGTGTTGGATTTTATTGAAGGCTTTTTCAGCATCTAATGAGATGATCATGGTTTTTTTTTTTTCTTTCTTTATATGGTCGATTTACGTTGACAGTTTTTTGTATGGTGAACCATCCCTGCATCACTGGGATGAAGCCTACTTGATCACAGTGGATGATTTTTTTAATGTGCTCTTGGATTCAGTTTGCCATTATTTTGTTGAATAGCTTTGCATCAATGTTCATGAGTCAGATTGGTCTGTAATTCTCTTTCTTTGTTGCATGGCTGTTTGGTTTGGGTATCAGGGTAAATGTGACCTCATTAAAAGAATTTGGCTATATTCCTTCTATTTCTATTATGTGGAACAATTTGAGGAGTATTAGTATTAACTCTTTGATATTCTGACAGAATTCTGTGCTAAAACCATCTATCTCTGGGCTTTGTTGTTGTTGTTGTTGTTGGGAGATTTAAATGACTGTTTCTATTTCCTTGGGGGGCCAAAGGTCTGCTTAAATTGTTTATCTGGCCTTGATTTGGTTTTGATATGTGGTACCTATCAAGAAAGTTGTCCATTTCTTTTTAGATTTTCCAATTTGTGGCATACAGGTTTTTGAAGTATGACCTAATGATTCTCTGTATTTCTTCAGAGTATGTTGCTATTTTGTTAATCCAATTTTGTTCATTTGAATAGTTTCTCTCTGCCTTTTAGTTAGTTTGGATGGAGATTTGTCTTTCTTGGTGATTTTTCAAGGAACCAACTCTTTGTTCCATTGATTCTTTGTATTATTCTCTTTGTTTCAATTTTATTGATTTCAGCCCTGAGTTTTGTTATTTCCTGCCCTCAACTTCTTCTGGGTGAGTTCGCTGCCTTTTGTTATAGGGATTTCAGCTGTGCTGTTGAGTCACTTGTGTGACATTTCTCCAAATTCTTTGTGTGGGCACTTAGTGCTATGGACTTTCCTCTTAGCACTGCTTTCATTGTGTCCTACGAGTTTGGGTATGTTACAGATTTATTTTCATAGAATTCTAGGAAGTCTTTGATTTCTTTCTTTATTTCTTCCTGGACCCAGTGGTGGTTCACTTGAGAGTTGTTCAGTTTCCATGAGTTTGTAGGCTTTCTGTAGTTTGTGTTGTTGTTAACCCATGGTGGTCCAATAAGATACAAGGGGTTATTCTAATTTTTGTAGCTCATGAGATTTGTGATCAATTCTAGAGAAAGTTCCATGAGGTAATGAGAAGATGGTATACTCTTTTCTGTTTGGGTGAAATGTTCTATAGATGTCTGCTAAGTCCATTTGAGTCATAACATCTGTTTCTCTATTGAGTTTCTGTCTAGCAAACCTGTCCATTGGTGAGAGTGGCATGTTTAAGTCTCCCACTATAAATGTCTGGGGTTTGGTATGTGATTTAAGTTTTAACAATGTTTTTTTTTTTTTACAAATGTAGATGACCTTGTATTTGGGGCATAGATGCTTAGAAGTGAGACTCCATCTTGATGGATTTTTTTCCTTTGATGAATATAAAATGTCCTTTTCAATCTTTTTTGATTAATTCTAGTTTGAGGTCTATTTTTGTTAGATATTAGGATAGCTATACAGCTTGCATCTTATGACCATTTTAGTGGAAAATCTTTTCCCAACCTTTTACTCTGAAATGATGTCTGTCTTTGAAGTTGAGATGGATCTTGTTTTTGTAGCCATTCTATGAGTCTATGTCTTTTTAGTAGTGAATTGAGTCCGTTGATATTAAGAGATGTTATTGACCAGTGAGTGTTAATTCCTGTTATTTTGTTGTTTTGGTGATAGTGATGGTAGTGTGTATGTTTCCCTTCTTTGGGATTTGCTATAATTAAGATTATTTATTGCTGGACACACCTTCTGCTGCTACCTCCATCTAGTGGGACACTCAGGTTGTGTCAGGGTCTTCCCCTCTAGGTCCTTCGGGGATTGAGGTGGAGACGTCACCCGTCGACCTGTGGCTGCCTGCGTGGCTGGAACCGGAGAGGTGTGCCGTGTTCCACTACGCACATTGCCACGCGGTGCTCGCCGACACCGTGCATCTCGCCTGGGACCTGTCAAGGTCCAAGGTCCCTCGGGGCCGTGGCCTTCTCCAGAATCACAAACAACGTCATTTTGTTAGAGCCCTGTCTCGTTGGCATTGAAGATTCTCTCAAATGAAGCACATACAATCTTCTCTTCTGTAATTTCTGTAGGGTTCCTGTTGGTTTTCATCTGTATTCCACCCATGTTGCTCTGGCTGCCTTGAGAGGTCACTTCTGCCTTTCCTGTGATAAAATGGTGTGCTGTCTCTTAAAAACAAAGGAAATAGTAAGTGCATCTGAGATGGATATTCACAATGTGCCTCTACCAGGAAAGATGGCAGAGCTGAAAGAGAAGATAATGCTAATGCATGCTCGATTAAATTCACTGATAAAGATTCTGAAGGACCTGACTCCTGACCATTCTAACCAAGAAAACTGAAGAAACAAGCACTAGAATGAGAGGATTGCAGATGTGGTGTCATATGACTGTACCTCCTGCACATGGAATACAAGCACGAAGACCAGACCTTCAACAGCATCCTTGCCTACATTTTGAATTGAGGTCACCTAAGCTTCCTGAGAACTTGTCCCAAAATCCCTACTTGACCCAAATAATTGTTTTAGAGTATGTCTTTGAGCCTATGCCTTGTTCCAGCTCTCCAGCCCACTCTTACTTTGGGGAGTGTTTTTTCTTCCTTAATAAATTATGACTCCATTACTTAAAAAAAAAGTTAACTTTGGCTGGGTGCTGGTGCTGGTGCTGCTGCTGCTGCTGCTGCTGCTGCTGCTGCTGTACGTACACCTTTAATCCCAGCACTTAGGAGTCAGAGTCAGGTGGATCGCAAGAATTTGAGGCCAGCCTGGTTTACAGCATGAATTTCATGACAGCCCTGTCTCAAACAAAAAAAAAAGGAAGAAAGAAAGAAAGAAAGAAAGAAAGAAGGAAAGAAAGGGAGAAAGACCCTATTTATTTTATAGTATATTGAGTCTATAATACTCATCTCTGAAAACATGTTTCACTACTAATTACTAATTAGCATTCAGTAACCCTTGTGTCCAGTGATGTAAAGATACACAGTTGTGTAGGGGAAGCTTTAGCCACACCTACTTAGGGGCTGGCTACAGGTGTGCCTGACCACGCTTGTGAGGGCATGGTCAGAGTGACGTAGTGTGACTGTGTTTGCGCCTTCGGTTTCACTTTGGTACTTGCTATACAGACTGCTGCCATGCCGACTGGCTAGGTTACTCTGTAAGTAAGGCTTTTCCCTATTAAATACCCTTATATTTCTACCTGACTTCGTATTGGTAATTTCCCACTATATCTGGTTGTCAGAAGCGGGATATTGGAAACCTACACCCCATTTGGGTTCCACCGGGCCTGCGGCCTAGGCCCGGAAAGCGCCCTCTCTCCACAGGTGCTCCCGGCTAGCAGCCGACCCGCTGCAGCTGAGCTGCTCAGAACCATCCACCCAGCTCGGAGACAGTTTCTAGCTGCCTAGAGTCGAGGCCTCGGCTTTCAGCAGAGGCTTCCCCTGGCGGCTGCTTCGGGAAAGCCGCATCTGTTTCAGTGGTTGCGGCCTCAAGGCCGTATACTCTCTAAGATAAGCACAGCCGCTTTTGTGACCTCTCTCCACCGCTGACCGACTGCTGCCAAACGCCACGAACTAACTGAACGCCTTTGCTACCTGCTGGTCAAATATATTTACTGCATCTGGAGTAGAAATCAGGTAAAATTATGGCAGAATATTTATCATTTGCTAAAATTGGTAATATTTTTGCTTATTATGTGAATTCACTGTATGAGGAGGATGTTAATGTGCCAATTACCGGCCTATATGCCATAATGGCAGTTAGCTTGCTGGTACAAATAGTATTACTAGCCAGAGGACTCAGGAATAGGGATAAGGATAACCTCACCACCTACTTACAGGAAATAACAGCTTTACGCAGTGAGGTTTTGGAGAACAGATTAGGTCAGACCACAATTGTGCAGCAAGTGGAACAGAAATTGGATGATAAGCTTGGCTCTGTGTCCAATACACTAAAGACAGAGCTGTCTGATGAGATGCAGCATATTTATGATAAGATAAACACAGAGAGATCCTCCATGTCTGAGGCCTTAGAGGCTAGGCTGTCAGAAGACCATGACCAGCTAAAGAATATCTGTAGCCAGCTAGAAACTCAGATAGGCAATGGTACTCATCAACTAGATGCAACGGTGCAAAATACCCACCATAGGGTTGAAGAATTGGACAATGCCATTCAATCAGTTATTGAAGCATCCAAGGTAGCAGATCAGAAATTTGAGACTAGATTTGAATGTTTGGAAGATAATTTACAGTACAGGGCTGAGAGATTACATAGGTCCATATGGTCGATTGCTGAGGACTCAAAATCAGCAAATCAAGACCTCATATCTAGACTCCAATACCTAGAAGGCAGTTTCCATGCCATCCAGATGCTGCCTAAGGATGATCATATTAAAGACCTAGAAAAACATGTAGATGAGCAGTTAGAGCAATTTACAGATTCACTAACATACTTGGAATCTTTTATGATTAAGGAGATTGAAACTTTTCAAAAGGATATCATTGCTAGGCTTAAAGATCATTGGGATGCCTCAGAAACAGAATCACTCCAATCCCAGGCACCTACTCCACCTAGGTATCATGACTATTCTTCTAAGGTTGTTACTCGTACACCATTAGTGTACCCAGCTACCATGGTAGAAAAGCCAGCTTCTAAGAAACACCCTCCTGGACGGATGGCTTATGAATGGTAACCTATACAGCTGAAGGATCTTAAGAATATTAAAGAATCAGTTGTCTCATATGGTCTCCATAGCCCATACGTAAAACAGCTATTACATTCATGGGCAACCTTTAACAGGGTGACACCCACAGATTGGGAACGATTGGTAGCAGCTGTACTTGAGAATTCATGCCAAATCCAATGGAAGGCATTAGTAAGGGAAGAGGCAAAGCTCCTTGAGCGTCAGGGCATAAAGGAAGGTTTTGAAGCCCCTCTAGATAAGCTTCTTGGTCAGGGTATTTATGCTGACCCACAGGTTCAGGCTGAATATGATGACGATATACTGTCTCTATGCAGGAAAGCAGCATTAAATGCCTGGGATAAGGTTCGTGAGCCAGGAGAACGCCTAGAAGCTTATACCAGAATAGAACAGGGACCTACAGAACAGTTCCAGGATTTCTTACAAAGGTTAACTAGGGCAGTAGAATTACAGGTAACAGATCCAGAAACAAGACAATCAATTATATATGCAATAGCTTATGAAAATGCAAACCCTAAATGCAAAAGAATACTTTTGCCTTTAAAGATCAGATCAGCTCCGCTAGAAGAATGGGTTTTGTATGTAGCCAACATTGACTATAATGTGCAAGATACTGGTTCTTGGGTAGGAGAAGCCATCTCCAAAGGTTTAAAACGGCAACAGGAAATTAAAAGGTCTAGAGGTGAGGATGTAAGGGCTTGGCAAGGAGAAGCACCTTACAGAGGTCAACATAGATACCAAGAGACTAGAGGTTACTACTACTATGAACCAGAACCTTGGGTAGGAAGAGCCTTCCCCTGGAGACCACGAAGGCTCCAGGAACCTAGATGTTTGAACTGTGATAAAATGGGACATACTAAGAGAAATTTTAGACAAACGAATTCTAACAATGCCTCATACAGAAGGCCACTGCCTTCTGGATTGTGTAGAAGATGTGGTAAGGGCAGACACTGGACCAATGAATGTAGATCAACCAGGGACATACAAGGAAACCCATTAAGGTCGGGAAACCCCGAGGGGGGGCTCAAGAAGGCCCCACACATCGAGAAAGGTAATACAGAATAAAAGAAGAATTTGGGGACTGTCTTTGTCTTTTCTTGGATCTTTCTCTCAAGGTGTATACCCTCTCATAATTGTTATGCTCTCATGGTTACATTCCCCAGCATGTGTACATACACAAGCAAACATTTATCTGCTAACTTTTTATGTTTGAGTCCCACACAGCCAATGAAGACCTGCCTGACAGCAATCCCTGAACACCCTGGAAAGAAAATAGGCCACACCTCCTCAACTGCACTGGATCCAACTTGCTCCATTTCAACTGACACTCCGGCCAGAGGTTCGGGTACTGACTTCAATCAAGTTGAGGATTTCAAGCGAGATCTTCAATCAAGTGAATCCCATCTAACATGAACTGGATACAATTCATTCAAGACTTTCACTATACTAACATTTTCTTCCTACAGGACCCCACATGACTGTCATCGTCCCATTTCAGCAGGAAGTAACTCGGAGGATGCTACGCCCCCTTTCCCCATTGTTGTCACTTAGGATAGTGTATATACCTAGTTAGGAATAGCTTCCTATTGTTTTTGGTTGGGATTGGAATGAGGTGTTCAGGCTTGGATACCTCTGTCAGATGACTTTAGGGTTTAGTTAAAATAGATAGTTAGGATGTGACATAAGCAGATTGTTGTATCTTCTTATATTTTACCTTTATGATTGTTCATTTTGGATACTTTAAACTGTTAAGTTTTAATCCTCTTTTAGACTAAAAGGGGAATTGTAGGGGAAGCTGTAGCCACGCCTACTTAGGGGCTGGCTACAGGTATGCCTGACCACGTTTGTGAGGGCGTGGTCAGAGTGATGTAGTGTGACTGTGTTTGCGCCTTCCGTTTCATTTTGGTACTTGCTGTACAGACTGCTGCCATGCCGGCTGGCTAGGTCACTCTGTAAGTAAGGCTTTTCCCTATTAAATACCCTTATATTTCTACCTGACTCCGTATTGGTAATTTCCCACTATACAATTGGCCATGAAAATAAGATGTGATTAATAGTGATGGTCCTTGTACATACCGTTTATATACATACTGATAAATACTTGCCTGGTTGTCTTTTGCTTGTTTGGTTTGGTTTTTTGTTTGTTTGTTTTGCGACAGAGTTTCTCCATGTAGCCCTGGCTGAACTGGAACTCGCTCTATAGACCAGGCTGGCCTTCAACTCACACAGATCCACATGCCTCTGCCTCCCAAGTGCTGAAAGGTCTCTCTATGTAGCTTTTGGTGTCCTGGAACTTGCTAAGTTGACCAGGGTAACCTTGAATTTATAGACATTCACCTGCTCCCATTTTCCTGAGATAGAATTATAGGTGTAAGTTACCATGCCTAGCTCTTAGAAATTATTTTTGCTTATATAAAATAGATATGTATGAAGGGTGGTAATGGTGCACTCCTCTAACCCCAGCACTTGGGAGGCAGAGGCAGGCAGATCTCAGAGTTCGAGGCCAGTCTAGAGGGAGTTCCATAACAATCTGGACTACATAGAGAAACCTTGTCTCAAAAGCCAAAATAAACAAAAGATATGTCAGATCCCCTAGAACTAGAGTTGAAGTCAGTTATGGGTGCTGGAAACTGAACCCCAGTTCTCCTCAGTAAATGCTGTTAACTGCTGAGCCATCTCTGCAGCCCCACAATGGCCCTAATAAATTAATACATTGAAATCATTTTCAAGACAAGATCTTACTCTGAAGCCTATACTGACCTCCAAAGTGGCAATTCTGCCTCGTTCTCCTACTGTCAATTTTTAAAATACATGTAAATGTATTTACCTTAACATTAATGCATTTCCTTTATCAAAGCTTAAAAAACTGTTATGTCATTGTGTGTAGGTTGCTGGGGCCTGACACATGGTAGGTGAAAGCTCTACCACTTACCTACATTTCTTTTTAATTATTTTTTATTTTATGTGCATTTGTCTGCATGCATGACTGTGTGAGGGTGTCAGATCTTGGAGTTACAGCCAATTGTGGGCTGCCATGTGGATGCTAGGAACTGAACCCTGGTCCTATGGAAAAGCAGTCAGTGCTCTTAAACTGGGAACTGTGTCTCCAGCCCCCATACGTTTCTAATTTAACAACTATTTTTAACTTCTGGATTTGCCATTTTAGATGAGACTTTCTATAGAAAATTAAGTGCTTGAGCCTGACTCAGATTAAGCTGGGATGCATGTATCCAGGAAATGTATTTTTCCCATAAAATATATGTTCACTGATGAAAAATGGAGGTCAGAGGACAGCCAGAAGGAGGCAACCAGTTCTGTCCTACTTTGTGAGTCCTGAGGATACAACTCAGGTCCTCTGGCTGGTAGCTCAGCTCCTTTACCTGGTCAGCTAGCTTCCTGCCTCTCCCTTCTTTCTTTCTTTTTTATTTGTTTTGTTTTGTTTTCCCTTCTTTATTTCTAAATTTGATTTTTCTTTACTTTTAAAAGAAACAAACTATATGGTGGCTCACAACCATCTGTAATGAGATATTGTGCCCTCTTCTGGCCTGCAGGTATACATGCAGGCAGAAATTGTATACATAATAAATAAATCTTTTCTTTAAAAAAAAGATTATGTATTGCCTATGTTTTCCACAAAGTAACTGAGTTCCTTTGGTTGGAGTTTTCCTTCTAATACTTCCTGTAGTACTGGATTGTCAGTTACATATTGTTTAAATCTGGTTTTGTCATGAAATATCTTGTTTTCTCCATCTATGTTGATTGAAAGTTTTGCTGGGTATAGTACTCTGGGCTGGCATACATGGTCCCTAGGTATTGGTAAAAAGTCTGTCCAGCACCTTCTGGATTTCAGAGTGTGTGTTGAGAATTCAGGTATCATTCTGACAGATCTGCCTTTATACATTATTTGGCCTTGAAACTTTGCAGCTCTTAAAATTCTTTCTTCAGTATGTTTAGTGTTTGATTATCATGTGGTAAGGGGACCTTTTTTTTGGTCCAGCCTATTTGGTGTTCTGTAAGATTCTTGTACCTTTATAGGCATGTCCATCTTTAGATTAGGAGAGTTACCATGAATGATTTTGTTGAATATGTTTTCTGTGCCTTTGAGCTGGGATCCTTCTCCTTCTATCCCTATTATTCTTAGGTTTGGTTTTTCATAGTATCCCAGATTTCCTGGATGTCTTATGTTAGGAATTTATTGGATTTAACATCTTCTTTCACTGATAAATCTATTTCCTCTATCATATCAACACCTGAGATTCTCTTTTCCTTGTCTTGAATTCTGTTGGTGATGCTTACATCTGTTTGCTTCCCCAGACGTTCCATGTCCAATTCTCTCGATTTCTGTTTTCTTTGTTTCTATTTCAGTTCTAAAGCTTTGAACCATTTCCTTCACCTGTTTGTTTTTTCTTGGCTTTATTGGCTTTCTTTAAGGGATTTATTGATTTCTTTCAATTTTTTGTTTGTCTTTTCCTCATCTTATGCAAGGGAATTTTTCGTTTCCTCTTTAAGAGCCTCTATCATCTTCATAAAGTAATTTTTAAGTCCAGTTCCTTGTGTTTCAGATGCATTGGAGTCTTCAGGTTTTGCTATTATAGGGTCACTAGATTCTGGTGGTGCCATATTGAATATATTTTGCACCATTCTTTACTCACTTTTTTCCAACCAGTGGGGCTTGTGTCTGTGCCTGCCCTTCCAAATGGTGTGCTTTGTATGTGTGCCTATGAAGTCTGCTGTTATTCCAACTAGTGTGATTTGCTCCTGTGCCTATGTAGAGTGCTGGGGTTGCAGGGGAGGGCTGACCACAGGAAGGATGTTCAGATATTTGGGATTGGGCAACAGAATGGGGCTTGGTGGGACAACATCTAGTAGGTGGCAGGTGTTTCGGTACAGCCAGGAGGCAGTTCTCTCACCTGCCTGCAGGTTGGTGGGGACCTCCTCCATTTTCAACATGGAGGATTTGGGTTCCAGGATCTGTTTTGATTCATAAGAAAGCATGTAGAGTTGGAGGCTGTGTTAGCTTTCCTTTAGTGCAAAAAGGTAAGCATCTTAACGTTTTGGTGGAAGCCCTACCCATATCTATATATACCCAAAAGAGTTGTGATCTTTGGAATCTCCAGCTATGGGTCCTTTCCAAACCCCAGTTTCATAGTGCCAAACATGGCCCCTCACCTGGAGTGGCCTCATTCCAGAAGCCCCCCTGAGAAAGCCCACCATTGGCAGCTCGACCCCAGGGAGTATTTAAAAGCCCCTACTCATGGGTTCCATTCGTAGTTCTCTCCTCTTCCTCTGGGGCCACCTGGGAATCTATGCTCAGATTAATTCTGCATCTATTAATACAGTGAGATTGATTTATTATAGAACCATCTGAGGAACCCAGCAACCTGAGGTCCAATACTTTTCACCCAAGGAACCACATGGGACTCACAGTGTAGACCCACCTCCCGGTGGTCTACTTGAAAACTGTCACCCAGGTCAACCCACATGCTACACTCTAGGACAGACTCTTACCCGGTAGGCTACCTGAACATCAGTACCATTTCAGGTATAGTTACCCAGGGCACCACAAGAATGCTACTCCAATGTCAGACACAGTAACGAAAGAGCTGCCAAATCACTACTCACAGGGAAGACTACTAAACAAGGGAACTGACCACACACTGATTTTAAGGAAGGCCCAGGACCCAGGACACTATATATAAGCTCCCCAGAGGGCAAGTCCTATTCTTAGAGGACAACTCCAACACAACAGCCTGGGCAAACCCAGTGCTGAGGGGACCACCCACAAAATTTCTATAAGGTCAAACTGATATCCTTTGAACTCACAGATTACTATTCTCCAATGTGAGATTGGTACCCAGGAAGTCAACTGCCTGATAGCCTCATGGCAAGAGCAGCATCTCAAAACCAACTTAAGCCCTGATACCCTTGCAGCATTGGAAACAAATGAAACATACAATGCCCCTAGGGTAAGCTTAGTGACATCTACACATTTCACTCAGTACAGGCCCAGTACCTAGGAGGTGGTCCCTAGGCTGACTTCAGAGAAGCAATATCTTTGAGCTTAGTCAAATTGACCCCTGACAGGCTCAACACCCATGGGAAGGCAAACAAGCTGAACACACTCTAGACTCAGTGCTCAGTAATCCAAGTGTAGACTGTCTCTAGGACCAGTGAGTACCCAGGGGACCAATTGCATTCTGATATCAGAAAGACCTAGTACCCATGTGATCAAACTCAGGCAGCTCAGTGTGAAGACCAGTATCCAGGTAATCCTCCACCTGATGCTTCTGGGTATGCCAGTAATAGGAGGTTACCAGAAACTATTTTCAAGGCAATTCTTGTACCCACATTGCCACTCTCATACTTCCACCAGAAAAAAAAATCTCCATGGGGCTGCCCATATGCTGCCCTCCAATGCAGGCCCAACACCCAGAGAGTCTTCCCTGATGTCAACATGTGGTCAGCTCCTTTTGACACACTGATGCCCAACCCCCAATCCAGGGGGCTGATTTCCAACTAATATCAGGAAGACCTAGTACCAAGGGGACTGACTGAACCCTGCACTTTAATTCAGGCCCAGCATCCAGAAGACAACCCCACAGTTAGCTCGTGGTGAGACAATAATACAAAGGACCACAGGCACACTATAATTAGTACAGGCCCAGTAACTAAGGAGCCAAAATCATACTGCCTCCACATCAGGTCCAGTACCCAGGGGATACCCTTATACTGGCCAGTAAGTAAACCCATATCAAACTAACAAGGTGACCACATGCAGAAACCAGGGTTTACGAAATGCTGTAGGGATGCCCAAACACTGACTTCAGTGCAAACCCAGCACCCAGATGGTCACAATCATGCTGTCCCTAGTGTAGGTCTGGTACACAAGCTCTTGTTGCTCCAATGCCCCCAGGACATTCTCAGTATCCAGTGTCAGCCCGACTGCTGACCCCCACAGTAAGGCTCACCAATGAGTGAGCCTGCCATATATCCTCAGTTAAGGTGAAACATCTAGGGTCTACTGGAATGATGACCCTAGGATAGACCTACTACCTCGTCAACTGCATGCCACTCCTTGTCCATGCCCTATACCCAAGGGAGTGTCTCCATGCTGACACTGAAGGCAGTTCTAGTACCCTGTGGGCCAACCACTTGCTGATCTTTTGAAATCTTCTGGGGCCCAATCGTGGGAGTATGCCCCACACTCCAGGGCAGGCACAATTCCGAAAGCCAGACTACACATAGTAGACAGGGTAGAAGAAATGATTAAAAGGCCATCTTAATAATACTGTTAGGACAGCCCAGTTCCTAGGGATGCACAGCAAGTCTACTTTGTATCCCTTGGAACCTCTGTTGACCTGGACCAGCAGATCACCCCACAATGACAGATCCTGAGGGACAGGACCAGAGGATGAGAAATTTTTAACACTTGGAAAGCTGAGGCCAGCAGATCTTGAACAAGCTATGTCTTATGAAAACTAAGTTTATTAAGAAATAAAGCATCAGTCAGGCAATGTTGGTACATGTCTTTAATTCCAGCACTCAGGAGGCAGAGGCAGGTGGATCTCCATGAATTCCAGGATAGTCTGGTCTACAAAGTGAGTTCCAGGGCAACCAGGGCTATTACAGAGTAACCCTGTCTTGAAAAAGCAAAAACAAAAACAAACAAACAAAAAAAAACGATATATAATGGAACAAAGTGAGCAGGCAGCTAATTGAGCACACAGCAGTCTTGGGATTGATAACCATAACCCTTCCAGGGAGAAAGAGTTGAGTTTCTTCAGGACATTACTGGCCTGCCCAAGTACATTCCTGGGATTAGACAAGTAACTACATTACTTTTCCATACATCTGGGCCTCAGGAAAAGCTTTGCATTGACTTGGCCCAAACACATCATTGAGAGTATGTCACCTCTGCAGACAAGACCACACTTGACCTACAAATTCAGAAGGTTCAGAGACACAAGGACCTAGAAGAGGGCCCTGTGAACCTGTACTTCCAAAGATCAGAACTGTTCACATCACAGAAGCAATGACACAAAAGACCCGACTCAGTCTCTAATTACAAAGAAGCAGACACAGACAGGCACATGAGAAAAGAGAAGTGTAAACCTGTCCACCAGTGTGTGCATTGTGTGTGCTTAAAGATACAGCTACCACAGGTGGAAATATTGGTGGCTGTGTCAACAGGGCTCCTTTGGCTCCAGCTGGGCTATTGTGATCTCTTTACACAGAGGCCATTAAGAGTTGGCACCTACCATACTTACAACAGGCAATTGTGACCTCAGGCAGCCTTGGACAGCCTAAAAGGCTCCCTTCAAAGACATATAGCAGATCCAACCACTTAGTATCTAAGACAACTTGGCCTTGTCACCACTTTGTCCCCAGTTGGGAAACCTGCCCTGTATGACATACTCCATGCATCCTGGATTAGCAGAATCAAAGGACTGCCCACCTCCTAAGAACCAGAAGGAGCAGGAGACACCACAAACCACCTCCTGAGGTAGCCACTCCCCACATCTTCCATAAGTGGTTTGGTTCCAAAAAAAAAACTACTGGGAACATTAAATCAAGAGGTCTAATCTCTGAGGGGTGGGAAAACTGACATCAAAAACACGGCTCAAGTTTCCACAAAAGTCCAGAAAAAATAAAACCAGAACACTTAGGTTCTCTCTGCTACTGAGCATCATAGGTAACGCTCTGAGCTCTGCCCTATGAGAAAAGGTCAGCTGCCAACTGTTCTTTGCATCTGACATTTCACCAAGATCAATGACATTGGGGCCATTGGAGGGAGGGCAGCAGCTGAGATTCAGAGCAAGGACCAGGGTGGCTGGGGAAATCCCTGCAATGGATGAACATGCTGAGGCTGTTTGAAGGGCCAAGCTGGGGAACAGGAAAACTGCTCTATGCCCAGCATGTAGGGATCCAAAGCAGGCATGAGTGTCCTCCAGGCAAATAATACCATCCTGCTTTAGGCCTGTGATTGTCCCAACCCTGCAACATCATGTACAGGGGAGGGGGGACGTGACAAATCCTTCAGGGATGGGAGTCCCTCAGTCTTATTTAAAAGTGGAATGCAAACACAGGAAACAGGCATGGAAGCTTGAGAACCACACTATGAGGAGAGAGACAGAAAGGAGTCTGGCCTCCAGATGGACTTATAAATACAACCAGAACCATCAGAGACCACTAACAATATTCTTGCCTCATTCTGTAACTGAACTTAGGGTCACACCCTGTGTCCCATAAAACAAGACAGGTTTTGGCAACCCATTCTCAATAAGACAATTAAAAGCCAAATGAATGTGAAAACCACAAAATGGAGATTTAATCAATATGTCTACAGTGGGAAGCAAGACAAAGATCCAGTGACATGCTGTCTCCCCATCAAGACCCTCTTTAAGGTCCTGGCATGGGGTTCGGGTAAGTAGAAGCCAGAGTTATGTACAGCTAAGCAGTCCCACTTGGCATGTGCCTGCTACCATCACTGTCCCCTCTGCAGTCTCTGCTGCTGGTGATCTGATGAGGCCTCACCTGTAAAATGCCTTCAAGAACACACCCCTCCTCTGGCAGGCACTAAACTCCAGCCTTTCTGTTCCCAAACTGGGATTCCAGGGCTCATTTCCAATCCACAACAGTGCCGTGTTTCTAACTGCTAACCACAGGAACAAGTAAGTACCTCTTTAAAATATGCTCATCTTTCTCCTTTCTGTTCCATCAGTCAAACAGGCCCAATTCTTCCCTGACCCATAGACTACAGGTTCCACCAGGATCTCAACTCCCTGTGCTTCCAGAACATTTGACTTTACATCAAGCTTCTCCAGAATCCCTCTTTCCTGCCCTATGGTCCACTCCTCCAGCATCTTGCATCCCTTTGCCTATAGGTAGGCCGGCTCCTTCCCACCCCTTAGGCCACCCAGCTCCTTTGGGAAGCTCACTAGACTTCACCACCAGGTCGGCCCATCTGTACCAGTGCCACAAAGGGAAAATGATGTCTCAACCCTCTCTGAACATTGACAATCCTCCACTGAAGGAAAAACAGTTACTTAATCAAAATAGAGAATGACTAAATTAAGAAACTACTTCAAAGAGGCAAGTGCCAGCCCCAAAACACACACACACACACACACACACACACACACACACCACACACACACACACCACACACCACACCACACATACACACACACACACACACACACACACACACACGCAAAAGAAAAAGAAAAAAAAAAAAAAAAACAGGAACATGCCCCTTCCCATAAGTTTTGGACTGCATTAATGATCCCAAGTGAAAATGACCTGGAAGAACTTTCAAACAAAGAATTCAAAATCATGATTACGACTGTGTTGGAACAAGTCAAAGAAGCCATGGGAATACCCAAGACAAGGAAAACAGCGCTGAATGAAGGGAGGAAGTCAATCCAAGATAGGGAAATGGAATTCACAAAGAACACAATGCTGAAATAACCCAAATAAAAGCCTTAGTGGAAATCCACACCAATACAATAGATCATGTAGAAAAAGAATGTCAGAACTGGAAGACAAAATAGAGGAAGTGGATTATTCATGAAAGGTCAATAGTAAACTTCTACAAGTCTACAAATGGAACATGGTAAAGCATTGGGACACCACAAAAAGACACAACCTTTACTTTATGGCCATGGAAGAGGAAGAGTAACATACTGAAAGCACAGAGAATATTTTCAAATTTTGTTAATTTTATTATGTGGATTTTTATATTATGTGTGTGTTTATGTCTGAATGAAAACATGCATGCAGGAGGAGGCCTGAGGAGGCCAGAGGAGGGTATTATGTCCCCTGGAACTGACTTACAGATGGCTGTAAGCTGCCTGATGTGGGTGCTGGGAAGAAAATTCATATCTTCCCCAAAAGCTGCAAGTGCTCTTAAACAGTTAGTCCTCTCTCCAGCCTCACCATGGAGTATATTTTCAATAAAAACATGTAAGAAAATTTCCCAAGTCTAGAAAAAAATGCCCAACCAGGTATAACAGGTTCATTGGACACCAAATAGACCGGACAGAAAAGAAACTCCCACAACATATCATAATTAAGACCCTACAGAGAGAATGAAGAAGATGTATTTCAATCTGCAAGAAAGGTCATGTGACTTGTAAAGGCAGGATCATTAAAGTAACATCTGATAAACTGGTAGGAAGTTTAAGGCCAGAAATGTCTAGAAAGACCTAACCAATCTCTAAAAGATCCAACTGCAAAACCAGACCATTGTACCCAGCAAAATTACCAATTAAATGAAGGAGAAACAAAAACTTT
Source organism: Cricetulus griseus (assembly GCF_003668045.3). Classification (NCBI taxonomy): domain Eukaryota; kingdom Metazoa; phylum Chordata; class Mammalia; order Rodentia; family Cricetidae; genus Cricetulus; species Cricetulus griseus. Next base: position 25,343,199 of record NC_048599.1, on the reverse strand, counting down.
CTACATTAAAAACAGATTCAAGGACTTTATGACCATCAAGCCAGCTCTACAGAGGATATTGAAAGGGACAGTTCACATTGAGGAGGAGGATAAACACATTCAAGGAGCCACAGGGTATAAACAATACCAGGCAAGCATGAGTGTGGATGAGGAGTGAGAAGCTGAGGGGTGTCAGAAGGCTTGACAAAATCACAAGTACATGAAAAGCTATATGAAAGTCTATGATCTTACAACCCAAGGAAGACAATCTTAATGAGAGGGGATAAAACACACAACAGAACACAGGTTACATAAAAGGAGATTAAAGGGGACTGGGGAGATGAGAGGGTAGGGGTAAATTAGCCCAATGCAGGATATATGAAAATATCACATTGAAATCCACAAGTTTGTAAGCTAATCAGAAGAAAAGTCTTTTTTCTTGTTGATGTTGTTTAGTTTTCAGGCATGGTTTCTCTGTGTAGCTCTGGCTGTGATGGAATTCACTCTGTAGACCAGGCTGTCATTGAACTCAGAGAAATGCCAGCCTCTGCCTCCCCAGTGCAGGGGTTAAAAGCATGTGACACCATGCCCAGTTAGAAAATGCATTTTAAGTGATTTTGAAGCAGAACTACCCTGCATGGTTAGACAATGCTACTCCCAAAAGTCATGGGTCATTACACACAGGAATTCTCAATGCCAGGCACAAGATACCACCCTACAAGTTATAGGTCAAGGAGGTCCCAGAGGTACCCAAAACATATTACTCTTAGGTGCTATATTAGTTGGAGTTTCCCTTGCTGTAACAAAACACCATGACCAAAGCAACATGGGAAGGAAAGGGCTTATTTGAGTTTATGCTTCCCGGTGACAGTCCATCACAGATGGAAGAGTCAAGGCAGGAACTCAAACAGGGCAGTAACCTGAAGGAAGAGCCGATGCAGAGGCCAAGGATGGCTTCTGATTACTGACTTGCTTCCCTATGGTCTGCTTGGCCTGCATTCTTGTAGAACCCAGGATCAGCAAACCATAGATGGCACCACACACACTGGGCTGGGCCTTCCCCCATCAATCACTAATCAAGAAAATGCCTGACAGCTGGATCTTACAGAGGCATTTTCACAATTGAGGCTCCCTCCTCGATGATGACTAGTCTCACCTGTGTCAAGTTGACATTAAAAAGTACAGGTGCCGACCCTAACTAGGTGACAAGGCCCTATTACAAATACAGCACTCACAAAAGATGCAGGATGCAAAGAAATCAATGTCAACTGACAAGGAAAATCTCTCCCTGCTTGGTAGCATACATAGCTCCAGAATGTGCTAGGCATGATTCTTGGGGAGTGGGAGAGACACCAGTGTCCCATCTAACACTGGATGCTGCGTGCTGTAATACTGATCTACACAAGACCTGCCCACTGGTGCAAGAGTGGAAGTGATGATGAGGATTACCAAGTGCTTTCTAATTGAATATGAGGCCTGCTTCACAGAGCGATTTCATGTCTGCTGTTGTAAACTGCTTAAAAGCAATGACTGAGGAGATCATAGGACCAAGACAGGAAATCTACTACTCTTGTTTGGTACAAATACCTGTTGTCAACCCACTTCTAAATATTTATGGACACACATGCACACATACATATTTTTGTCAATTTGACTTCAGTCAAAGACACTTTTTTGTGCACTGGGTAGTAGTTAATCCAACCTCATACCTGGTCCAAGTATCAAGCATAAGTAACTGTGAGTTCACCTGTGGACAAGTAACCTACAATCATTACCTCCCAACACACAAGGCACAGCAGACATCATGAAAAGAGAACAGAAAAGAATATTCATGGATGGGAAGAATGGTGAACTGCTAACTTCTGGACATAGCATGGCTATTGCACACATCAATTCCTACCAGATGTGTTCACCTGCAAAGTCCCCCAGGAGATCAAACCAGCCAAGATTCCAGAATGGATGGAGCAAATAAAACAAAGATCTACCCTTAGTGGATGAGCTATTGGCAGATTTGATGGTTGAGCGGGAGTTGCTCTCCTCTGCAGATGCTACAAGTATGTTGCCCATACAACAGCAGAGAGCCCTAACTGGTCTCAGAGTATACAAATAACCAAAAGAAGGAAACTGTGAAGCTGTGAGGGAGAGGAAGCAAGAGTACCTGGGAACGTTAGAAAGAGGTAGTCCTAAGTGAACATCATCAAAATATGTTGTATAACTGTAATACCTTTTCAAAGAATAAATAAGAATAACTGAAAATACAAACACACACATAATATCCATATCCCCATATTTTTTGTTGTGGTATAATTACACAACAAAAAAAGATATAAGGTTCCTACATAATTATATAACACCTCTGCTTAACACACCTGACAACAGCTATGCTTTGATCAGTTTACTAGAACCCATCCATCCCTGCAAACCCCTTAAACATGAGGAGGTTTTTCTTTTTTTTAAAGATTTTATTTATTTATTATGTATACAACATTCTGCTTCCATGTATATCTGAACACCAGAAGAGGGCACCAGATCTCATAACGGATGGTTGTGAGCCACCATGTGGTTGCTGGGAATTGAACTCAGGACCTCTGGAAGAGCAGTCAGTGCTCTTAACCTCTGAGCCATCTCTCCAGCCCTGAGGAGGTTTTTCATATGGCAGGATGCTTCATGTCATTCATACATGACACAGAGTATTTGACAAGAGGCCATCACAGACATCAATGACCAAAGGAATATCACACTTGGTATCATGGATGCCTGTGATCTGCTGATCATTAGGTGCTGAGTACGTAGGACATTATGTGACATCATAAAAGGACTGCTAACTGTCTGCCATTGGCCTCTATCCATCTTGACACAGCATGGAGTCATCCAACACCCTAATGACTACTAGACAGCAAGACATAAGAAAGTTTGTGGAGATTAAAATAAGAAGGGGACAGGTAAACCACCTTACAATAAATGCCATGAAAATATTGACTAAAACAATTCATTGGCTTCATCACATGCCAAGTTTGAAATTAGAACAGGAAGAACCACCAGGGCCCCAGGGACATTACACTGTCTCTGTGACGGGCCTGCCTCACCATCCCAAGACCAGCTCTCACAGACATGGGGACATGCCAACAAAAGCAAGAACAAAGAGCAGCTGCTGATTTTGGAAAGCAGACTGCATCACACCTGTCTTATCTGCACATCAAGATCCTGCCCCTTCCTACATGATGACCTTTCTAGGAGACAGTGAATGCCTATAAAATGGGGTGCACCTTTGGGTGGACAGTCAGAGGCAGGAGAAGGAGGAGAAGCAACATCTGAAGACTTTGACCCTTGAGAGTGCCAAGGTAAGGACTGCCCAGAGGGATGCACTAAGAAGGGCAGGCCAGGTGGGAATGACCGTGGGACACGTCACCTCTGGGCAGATGACTAGGGCTTACTCACTGATGATCTAAAATGTTGCTGGGCTGCTGAACTGCAGGACACTGGGCCTTAAGTGGACCAGTGGATAGCAAGAGTCAATTGGGAGACTGTTTTCTTGACAAAACAGGAAACTGACTGCTGGAACTCTCAGAGATATCACCAAGTGAGCATAGCCATGAACTCATTAACAGGCATACATGCCTCATTTTTCCTGAGTGTGTTTACATGAATGGCATGCTGTTTAGATTTCCCAGAGGTCATAGAGAAAAGGGAAAAGTCTGGTGGAAATGTGATGAGACTTAGTTTGCAAAAAGGCAATTTATTCAAGAAAAGGAACTGTCACTGGCTTCAATTTACTGGAACCACTTTTCTGATGGTAATCACAGCAGAGGGATTACTTTTTCTAGTGTAAGTACACGGTGCCCACCTAAGCCATCACCATTACCCTCTAAGAATCATCAAATGTACAGACAATGCCTAGCTCAGCTCTGGGAAGATACAGCTACTGTAGATTATGGGAGTGTGGACATGGAAAGATTTGAAGGATGATAGGAGAGGGATTGTAGATGATATCATAAAACAATATGAAGTAATTACCAGAATGGCACCAGTCACCATAGAGGAGCAATTACTGGGCAGACATATCACATGAAGCTCCATGATGTGAAGCTACAGTGGTCTTTCTGTAAAGTAGCTGTTACAGTTGAAGTCTTGATGAATGATCCCTGCTATCAAGAACATACGCACAGGGTCCCCTCTGCCATAAAGCAAATCACAATTAATTGTCTTAGGGTGAGGATTTTACAAAGTGACACCATGACAATTCTGACACCACTTTTAAAGGTCAGAGCAAAGGCCCACACCCTAATTTTACAAACCCTGAAAAGTGAAGAAGAGCAAGAAGGAAGAAATACAACAGTACAACACATATCTTAGGGGAAAATATCAGGGACATAGGCCTTAGCACTATTCTATATGTTACACTGGGGACAGTGAAATCACTCAGCTGGTAACAGTACCTGCCACCACATCTGAGGACCTGTCTGATCACTAGAACACACATGACAGAAGGAAAGAATAACTCCATCAAATTTTCCCATGATTTATACAATTGACTTAGAACACACATAACCTCCAATGGAAAGCAATAAATAAATAAATAAAACTCAAAGATTTAAACACAGGCCAGGCATGGTGGTGTACAGATTAAATCCCAACACTGGAGGAACAGAGGAAACAATTCTCAGAGATTTCAAGGCCAGCCAGAAATAGAAAGCAAGCTGAAGGAAAGTCAGGATTAAGAGTAAAACCATGTCTCAAAAATAACTAAGCTAACACATCAAGGTAAACGTCAGAGACAAAACATCTAGAGAATAAGCGGAGGCCAGGAATCTGGGAAGGGGAGATGGGAAATGATGTCAGATGTCACCAGCAAAACTCAGCTCCACCATGAATGAGGTATACCACCCAATTGACAAGGGAAACTGGGTTAAAAACAGGAACTAATGTCCACCTTGGCTGTCACAATTCTATAAGATGTCTCAGGAAAACTCCAATACTAACTACACACTAAGAAGATTCCTAAGGGAAAGGAACTGAGATTGAAGCTGAGCACTCAAATTGACGTTTCTAAAATGGGGACTGAGAAACTACCAGGGGCCTAAAACACAAATCAGTTTTAAAGCAATGCATAACGTGGTCAACTTTGTATACAACAGCACTGAAAAACACAGCAAGAGGGGAATTTATATGTGATATAATACCAAAGATGAGTGACTATACAGGAGAGCAGGAAGATATATATGAACCCAGGAAGTCAGACCTCAGGACAGGGCTCACCTGCACTGAGAGGCTGCAGCCAATACTCACAGTACAATTGCCCATGGTAGAAACAGTAATAAGAATATGTTAACTAGCATATATCAGGACATATTCCCAGGGACAGAAGAGTCTAGAGTGTCAACATGAAAAACAAGCTTTTATGAGACACAGGGAGTCACTGACACAAAGTTACATAACAGCTCTAAGGTCCATTGTAATACTCCATATGTGACCCATTTCTCTTCCGCAGGTGTCAGCCATAGCCATGTGGGCTCTCTGGGCCTTAGTCATCGCACTGAGCATTCAAGCGGGAACACTTGACCTGGTAGAAACACCTCCAGTGGTGAGCAGTCTCCCTGTTGCTGTGCCCAATGGGAGCCCCCTTCCTCTTAGCCTGCCAACATCACCGCACCACAAAAGTTCCTCCAGCAGCCAAGGCTCACCTATCAAAAAACATCCAGCTGCCTCCAAGGGTGGCAAGTGTGCCCCTGCAGCCAGATACTTCCTCTCCAGTGGCAAACTCCATGACTGTAAGTAAGATTCATTTCAGCTGTCTTCTTGAGTCCGTTCCACACCTTTCATGGCCTGCACATTTCTGAGCTCATAGCAGGTTCAGTCAACCCTGTGAATAAGTGGTTTCCAAACATGGTGAGCCTGTGGCATCTGCTTGTGTCTAGAGAGAGAGGATGACTTGGGACATTCCTAGAAATTCTGGTACAGCAAGGGTCTGAATCCAGCTCATCCAACAGCTCAGGGAGATGGAGAAACTATTCATAATGGACCTGAGACTGGATCTAAGGAATCAACTTGGCATCTTTAAAATAGGGACTGGGACACTACCAGGGAACTGCAGACAGAGCTCATTGTTTGAGTAATGGTGTAACATAGTCAAGCCCTGTGTATGATACCAGCACTGAAAAACGAGAGGGAGAAAATATATGTCAGGCAAAATCAAGAAAGTGTGGCTACACAAGATGGCAGGAGAATATAAACATTCCCAGAGAGTCAGACCTCAGGAAACGGCTCAGCCTACATTGACATGATACGGCCACACACATAATTCAGGAAAGGCCGATGCTACCCTAGACATGGAAATTCACTGACTTCTTGGATTCTTACCACCACTGTGTCACACTTAGAGTTCATCCTTGCTGGGACCCAAGCTGGTGTAGACTCCCTCAGCCTGGTTTTCAAAACAAGAAAACACCAAATTAGAATCTGCTTCTGCTCTTGAACTTAGAGCAATCTCTCCAGCAACAGAAGGCTATTCAGAACTAGAGCAGGGGCAGCAGGAGAACCTAAAAGGCAGAATTCAGAGTTGCCATATGGCCCATCTTTCAAGATGTCATCCTACAGAAAGGAGGATGGTAGGATAACCTGAACAGAAAAGCACAGCAGGGTTGTCTCTTGGTCTTTTTCAGATCTCATGAACAATCTGCCCACACAGATTGAGGACATTGTGAAGTGTGATGATGTTGGCATGGCAGGTGTGCTCGGGACACTGTTAGCCACACTGGACAGCGCTGACCTGCTCTCACTCTTGGATCCCTCTTCCCTCCTAAAAGGGGCAGGTGGTCTTGGCCTAGATGGTCTCCTAGGCAAAGAAGGGAATGAGGATTCCTCAAAGCCCTCTTCAGGGTCCAAGGCCACTGGGGGTCTCAACAAGCTACTCCCAGGGGGTGGTGCTGGACTGGACAGCTTACTAAACCTCGGGGGAGACAAGGGCTCTGGGAAAGGACTCCTGAAGGGAGAGGGGCTCTCCAGTATCAAGAAGCCTCTGAATGACATGGTTGAAAATGTAGACAATATAAAAGACTCTGTGGAGACCAAGGTGAAGGAAATCCTCCCCAGTGAAATCAAAGACCCAGTTTCAGATCTACTCAAGATAAACCTCAAAGAGCTTCTGCTTGAGTAAGTGCTTCCTTGACAATTCTCAGGATCTCTGGACAAACAAGACGCTCATTGAGAACCCTTATACTCAACATACAACAACCCCAGTAACAGCCACCCTTTCACAGAAAGACATATTTACTCCCACTGGAATCTCTGCAAAGCATGGCCAGGATATCTTAAGCTTAAAAAACTGGTTGGGAAGCAGAATTCCGGGGCAAGAGGAGTAGCAGAGCTTAGTTGGTGGTGAACTGGCTTCCTCACAGGTATTTCTCATGAGGGCTGGGCTGTTTCCAGGAAGCAGAACTGAGTCTGTGTTGTCATTCTGCAGATTCCAAGTGGACGAAGTAACAGTGGACAGCACGGACATAACCATGGCAGCTGATGAGATCCAAGTCCACTCCACAGTCACTGCCACCATAGGTGGAAAAGGGTGAGCTTGTTTCCAAAATAATTGCTGGTCAACAGGGATTATGATGCAAGCCACCTCTCCTAGAGCCAGATGACATGGACAAACAGATAGAGAAAAGAGGAACAACTATTCCCAGCAAGACTTCCTTAAAGAGGGCAATGTGCCTCAGAAAAATCACATGTATAGATATATATTTATACATACATACATATATATTACATATACATGTGTGTATGTATATACACACAAAAAAACATATATATAGATGTACACATATATAAGTATATGTATAAACTCACAATTTGCACTGTCCAGAACTTCCTATGTTAAGAAGCCCTGGCTTTTCCCTGTTACACTTCTCTTATGTATTTCCACAAAACTCAGCAGGCCTAAGAGCTAGGATTCAAGGTGAACTTAAAATTGGTAACCTGTGTTACCACCAACAGGCAACTCTTTAAGTCAAGATAGATCAATTATTTCACAAACATTAACTGCCAAAAATGACCAGGCTCTTCACTCTCTGGCATGGGACTGAGGCCCTAAGAGCATGGGGACTGGAAAACACAGTCCTTCCCTCTAGACGATGACCTTCTCCACAGCAGGAGACCCATTCCCTAATAGACATCCCTCCCCTGGAGCCTCAGATCTCAGGCAGTATTCCATTCACCTCACATTCCTCTCCACAGTGTACTTGGACCTGTCATCAGTGCACTGAAATTTGAATCTGACATGGAAGTGACAATGAAAATTGCTATTTCCTCCAACAACACTCAGTGTGTCAACCTTGACATCCAAGACACCCACATCCAGGTCAACGAAATGAAGATTCAGTTAATTGAAACGTAAGTAAAACCTTCCTTCTAATACTGCATCAATCCAAATGTGTGTCAGAGGGTCCTACTGCTGTCCCAGAGGAATACTGGTCACCATACAGTGCAGGACAATCAGGAAGTACCAGGAGGGCTGACAACAACGTTATACTGTGTTTGACAAGAGCCTTCTCACATGACCTTCTCTCTTTCCTGCTGACTCTACCTCAGTGACTCATCCTATATTTTCCCTAAACGGTACACTGACCTGAGGCAAAATGGAAAAGGAAGCATGAGGCCATACAGTGAATCTCTGTGCCAGCTGCCTACTTCTGACTCGGTTCTCACTAGGAAGATGGAAGAGCTTCACACCCACAAATACCAGCTTTGACATCCTTTCCTTCCATCTGCTATGCCCTAGGCAGGACATCATTCCCATTTCTCCAGCTAGAGTTTAGCAAGCTGTGAATTCAGACCCACAGCTACAGCAAGACCACAGACAGGTCTGTGGACATCTGTGTTCCAGTGTCTGAAGGATGCATCCTCCAACCAGGGGACCTCAGGGCCAATGTATCCTGTGCTTTAGCCAGGTGTCTTTGCATCTTCCTTAAGACCAAAGACCAAGGCAAGAGCTCAGGACTTACCCACCCATAGAGAAACCAAGCATCATCCTGACTCGTTCATCAGTGAGTTGGTGTGTCTAAGACATGGACACATCTAGAAACAGGACCATCACTTATTTTCACATGTGTATCTTCCACAGAGTCACAGGAACTGTGCCTCTCCCCATGTCTCTGCCCTTGAATGACCTTATCCCAATAGTGCTCTCAGCAGAGATGAATGAGAATGTAAGTCCAGGGAAGGGGTGGGGCTCACTCACAGACCTGAATCACTGGGAACCAGTGGAGAAATTTGAAGCTTTGTAAAGGGCCAGCTGCAAGGATAGATTTCAATCAAGACCAGCGACATCAGGAGAAGAAGGGCCACCATGGACAAGCAGCTCCTCTAACCCTATGTCTAGCAGCAGAACTAGAGAAGATGAGATTTGGGGACAGTGGAAAGTTCTGCCCAATACAGGCCAGGGAAATAGCACAGGAAAAGGGGAAGCCAAGGGGAGAAGGGGAGGAGGAAGGCTGATAAAAGAGGCTCCTGATGCTCCCTCAGCTAAGCTAACCTGTGGTGACTTCACAGCTAGAGAAATCCAACTCCTGTGCCATCGTTCTTGGGGACTTCAACGACTGCAAAAATGGTGAGTACTTCCTTGGTGTCCTCTTGTCAGTGGACTGGAGTGGCTCACGGACCATGGGGGATTTCATAGGGTGATATACCATAGAGGAAGGGACTCTGGCATACCACACTCCAAAACTACAAGGACCCACACAAGCTACTAGGCACACAGAGGTAAGAGAATGGTCCAATTGACCTTTCCCTCAAGGTACTCGACTTCTGACACACGGAAAGATTAGGACACAGTGTCTCTGGGGGCTGCACAGAGCTTCCCAACCCTAACAGCTTTCAAGGCCACACTCCATAAAGTCTGAATCAAGACCCGTCCAAGGCCATCATCTCTGGGGTCCTGAGATGAGGACATCTTACACTATCCCTATGAATATGACAACAGCCAAGGTGGGAGGACATATTGGGTTGAACAACCCAAGAGCTGAAGTAGGAAATTGGGCTAATTACTCAAGTCCCATGACAGACAAAATCTGTGGTCTACATAGCCACTGTTTCCTTCTCCAAAGAGAGCCTGACACATCAGGTAAGAAAATAAATCCTTGTGGGTAAACCAAAAGCTTAGAGCATCCTTGATATGTGGAAGATGTTCAGAGCAATATCTTCTGTCTGGCATGCAGACAGAGGCAGCTGTCCATACTGGTGTCTAGGGCTGGCCACAACTACAGTTTGGGACACAATAGCCATCAGTGGCAGTGTGTGCTCTCTCCACTCCTCCTCCTCCTCTTCTCTACAGCTACCGGCTTATTCAAGTACCAGGTTCAAAGTGCCAGGATTTCTCCCAAAGGACTTGCCATCCTCTACTGTGTAAGTAGTCACTGTCTTTGCAATGACAGCTGGATTAAGGCTGGAAGCATACCTGGAATTTAATTTAATACCCACAAAAGGGATTAAGATTTCAAGACAGTGAAAGGGTCAGCTCTTTTGACACCCCTCATCTTTTCCTGGCATCAGTCTTCTGAGTTCTCCTCGGGACCTGGTCAGCCTAGTGCTCTTCTCCATTCAAATCCACAGGATGATGGCCTGTGAGGCTCATCAACTGACAGAACCATAACTTGGCCCAGCCCAGGGCTCCACTCTCAGTAGAGTATACACATTAAAGCTCAAAGGACCAGCTCCAGACAACTACACACTCCCCAACCAAGAAGGCAAAATCAGGGTGTGACAAGTGCTGAAGACAGGGGACATGGTTAGCTCAGTTTCTCCTCTGGAAATCCATAAGAAAGCTGCACTCACATGCTGAAGCACAAAGCAATGCCCATCCAGGGTGATGAAGCACAAAGCCATGTCCACCCAGGGTGACCTTCATCAACATCCTACAACACAGAGGACTGAGGGCTGATCTTTCTACACATGTCACTTGTGGGAAGCATTTCACAGCCATGCTTTCCAGATACTATTAGTCACTCTAAAGTCAAGGAAACTGAAGGAGGGAGACACCAGGCAGGAGGGAACACCAGTGATGTTAGGCATAAGTCTCTCTTGTATGTGTTCTACCCTGAGTGCTCCAACATCCCATCCAAAAAGAGATTACAGTTCAGAAATATGACCAGAGAAGGCATACCAAAAAAAGAAGGAAATGGACAGACAGACAGACAGACAGACAGACAGACAGACAGACACAGGAAATACCCAAAAGAGCCCAAATATCTAAAAAGTTATCCCAACCTATGATCGTTTAAGAAACATGGGATGGAGGGACGTGAGAAGGAAAAAATAAAGGAAGAATCACTAAGGGAAACTGACCCTCAGTTCTGGAAACTTTGACAAGCAAGGATTAGCTATTAAACACACACACACACACACACACACACACACACACACACACCTTAAGAAGTACATCATAAATTGCTGACTCAATTTAGTTGACGATTCATGGCCTCTCAAGAAAGCGTGGCTGCCCTGAGCCCTGCTACAGTGCCACTGGAACTAAGATAAGGCAAATTCACCCTACACTGTGCAAGGCAGGCAACAAGGCCATCCCTCTCCTTCTGGTCCCCTGAAACAAACAGATATTTTTCTACTTTCCTCTCCTTAGGTTGAAGCCAATTTGGGCAAAAAGTCAGTGCCAGTGCCTGGAAGACGCCTGCCTCCAGATCCCAAAGATGCCACCATTTCTGTAACTATGTCCAGCTCAATGTTGAAGATACTTATAATATATGTGGCCAAGCAGAGCTCTGTCAAGGTGAGTGTCCTCCATCAGTCCCAGGGCTGCCCTACAGTGGATGTCAGCTGAGACTGTCACTGCTGAGGGAGATGGTGGAGACAAGAACAACATCTGAAGCTTTGGATGGTTTTGTTTTGTTTTATTGTTTTTTCGAGACAAGGTTACTTTGGATAGCTCTGGCTGTCCTGGAAGTAACACTGTAAACCAGGCTGGCCTTGAAATCAAGAGATTTGCCTACCTCTGCCTGCCATGTGCTAGGATTACAGGTGTGTGCCACCATTGCCTGCAGTATCTGAAAGTTCCTGCAGACATGAGTAAGACCAAATGCCATAAGGCACATACAATCCTTAGGTATCTGGAAGGAGCCTTGATGCCATCAGTGGGGCATCAGGAGCAATCAAGTGGGTTGGAGAGGTAAACATTGAGTGTGTCATCCATATGCCAAACACACATCCATGTGTCCTTAAATGATCAATGGCAAGTGATCCTCAAAATGAAAATCAATATAGGAACTCTTCTTCAGTTTACTGGTGCTCTCAGAGGTTGAGTGGCTAGTCACAATAACAGCAAGGGCACCAGGCTTATCTTCCCAGGAGGTACTTTAATATAACCTCCCCATGTTAAAGATGGGAGGATCCCTGCAGTGAGAGGAACTCACATGCTCTAGGTACCATGATCAGATGAAGCACCATACAGGAATCTTTACCTCTGAGTCCATAAGTGTTCAGCAGAGACCTTCCAGGACACAAGGGCAGGGAAGCACACTTCTACTTTGAAAGCCTGGATAGTAAGCAACATTTCACAAAGTCTCTGCCTCAACATCCATCCGCTGAAGTGAACACAGAAAAGGGGTGGGAACAGCCCTGCCCTTTCTTTTTCTCAGCTGCACCAGCACCCAGCTGGGTGACCAAGCCTCCAGGACCAAACACAGTATCTCAAGCAAGACTGGAGCACCGCCCATCCTCTTCCCCTCACTAACTGAGGTCTTCTTCACAACAGATGAATGGCCTGGACGCCAACATCACCAAAATAGCCTATGCCTTCCAGAAAGACAAACAACTCAGAATCTCCTATGAGGCTGCAATAACAAAGGACAGTGAGGACTTTGCCACTGGGAAGACGGTGAGTGCTGAGAAATGGAGGTTCATGAGTTGGAAGAAGGCCAAGGACTTGGATGCATGGGATGAACTGTTCCCAAGAGCCTGGGGCCCATTGTTATGCCTTGCTGTCCCCACAGCAGAGGGAAAGGCCGAGGTCCCAGGTTTCACTCATGCCCCCTTGTGTCATTTCAGCAATTAATCATTAGCCATGGCAGCAAGATTACAAAAGCAAAACTGGAACCAAACATCAAACTCATAAGGTAATACACTCTATAAATTCACAGTCCTCCTGAGCATTTAAAGACCCTGTGAAATACATGGGACTGATGGGTTCTGGCCAAACATTTGAATACCTACAGGGAATCCGGAGTTGTGGCTTCCATGCTCTTACTCACTTGTCTATTCTGCTCAGTAGGTCCTAGTCAACAGCTGACTCATTCTAAATCAATTGAGATAAGACTTGAACTTAAACTTCAGTAGTCATGTTCTCATGAACCTAACATTTCTCTGTATTTTGTTGCTGACAGTTCTGACCACAGAGTGGAGCCCCCTGAGGCTGTAAGTTGATGTACTCTTTTATCTTGATCCATGATAGGTGGGAAATCATGTCAATGCCAGACACTCAGTAACTCAGGAGTGGAGGAAAGGGAAGCTCATGGGTACTGGAGCACACCTTTACTGTGGAACAGTACTACAGGCTCCTCACTGGCTCTCTGAAGAGTTCTTAAACCACAACTGCCCATGCTCACATTGACATCTGCTTGTGGGTTTGCAAGGAGCATGCATACAAACACATACAGAGGAGGCAGAACATATGAAAGTCTGGTGTCACGTGCTGGAGAGAGGCCCACAGTGGGTGTCCAGAGATAGGGTAGGAAATGTGTCCCTTAGCACCCCGATATATGGACAGGCAGTAAAATAGCAGACTCGGGAAATATTCCAAGGCTAGCTATTCCCCATCTCTACTGAGCAGGGAAGTGACAGGAAGTTCCTTGCTGTGGACTCAGTGAAAAAAGACTAAGAGTGACCCTGACCTCATAGAGACTCCTGCATACAGTGTTTATGCCAACAGCTGTCCCCTGGATGTTAGAGAGCAGAGTTTAAGGAGTGTCCTCTCTATGCACACAGTGGGGTACTGTTACAGTGGCACCCCAACCCAGTTCTTCAGAAGCCTGTCTTCCCACAGAGAAGGGTGAGCATTGAGGAGGCAGACATGCAGAGGCAACCCCATATGCTCTCAGAGGAGGGTCAGCAGTGAGGGGAGGGAGCACACTAATGGAGAAACCCAGACCTGACATCCTCTGACCTCATCACAGCAGGCAGCAGTGACCACCCGGAGCCACTTCTCCCAACTTAGGCCTCCAAGTAACTCCTGAAGGCCCTAAGCCACCTGCTGTAACTGTAGCAAGATGGCCGTGAACAGGCCAATACTTCTGCTAATGGAGAAAAGGGCAACAAACATAATAGGGGCCCCAACATCCCCTAAAGATGGAAGCTCTAAGGATACATAGAGATCCATCTCCACATTTGGCTATGACATGTGACAGACCTGTCAACTAGAGAAATCCCACAGGAACCTCAACCCTGATCAAATGCTCTTGGGCCTTGAGCACAAGGAGAGAACTACAAGGCTCTACTGAAAATGTCCTCCTGTGTCTTGCAGGAGGAAGAGGGGAAACTCGTTTTATCTGAACTCGCAAAGGCATTTTGGTCTTCCTTAAATGGTATGTAGTATTAATAATTCTGATTGCTGGCATAGTCAGTGCCCCAGGAGAGGCAAGAAAGAAATGGCACATGTAGGACACTAAAGCACCAAGAACAAGGTCACCCTGTCATCTGCTGAGTTATACATCGCCTTCTCTATCATAAATGACAGCATCTCATGGTACAAAGAGAAAACAGACCAAAGTGCCTCCTCGGCACCTGCCAGGAAGTCTTGTCCACAAGTGCCTTGGGACCAAGGCCATCAGAGGATACATGTGAACAGTGGACCTTGGTCAACCCCCAGTAGACATTAGGTTTATGACACTTGAAGTTTATGGCATGACCTCTTGGACAACAATGACGATGGTGCCACATGCTGGGTACACACATACCTGGTTAGGTCTATTGTGACCATAAATAGTATACTGATCGTCAAATGTATGTGTCACCTCCAGTCAGGTCCTGTAGTGAGGCAGTGTATCTATCACTTGTCATCAAAGTTAGGAGGGCTTTGGGGGCCTTTCTTCTCCTATACCACAACTTGCCTACATCCTACAGGCTGGGGAATACAGTATTCATGAAACCATATTGAAAGTGTGTGGCAGGGACTACTGTTAGGGCCACATACAGGTCATTGATCCCACATTGACTGTGCTCAAACAAAACACCCAGGTTATTGTTTCCCTTAACTCCTGTTACAACGTGGTACTTCCTCATTTCAGATATGTATAAGCAGATGACTATTCCAGAAGGAGTGTCTTCATTTGCATTAATGAATGCCAATATCAGACCGCTGAAATCGGTAAGAAACTGAAACACGGCAGTTTTCCGTGCTGCTTTGCTTTGCTTTGCCAGATACAGAACCTTGCAAATAGTCTTGATCTACCTGTGCGATCGGTGTTCAATGCAACCCAGAAACCATCAGCTTCTTTCATAGGACTCAAACCTTAAGCTGGGCTTGATCCCATGCTTTCCAGCATCTGAGTCCAATGATCCCTACAGGGTCCAAATGACAGAAAGGCAGCATTTGCTCAGCGTGGCTTTCCATGCTCTCATTCTTCCTACTGACCAGCTCAGGGGCCAGGGGACATTGCACAAGCCAGCCTTGATCACAGGAACAGATCAGATGGATGACATCTGAGATACAACTACAGTGACAAGAAACACAGCCCGCAGCAAGTTATGTGCTAACAGTGGAAGTGTAGTTACTGACAGCCAGCATTGTGCCAGGGTCAGCAGGTGCTTCACTCATGATCCTGCGAACCCAGAGTTGGTCGGTGCCTTACACCCTCTGTCTCTGGGTGCACCCCAACTGCATCTGCATGGATGCCCTCCTGCCAGAGGCTTCTCCTGAAAACTCCTCTCACAGTCTAAACTCTCTAGGGTGTTCACTCCAGGTGTTCTCTCCCCATCCCTGAAGCAGTGCTGTGTGATCTGCCAGGAGTGGGGGTTGACGACAATCATGACTGCAGCCAACTTCTGGGGTTAAAGGCAGTAATTGCTCTCTTTTTCTCCCCTTAGAGTGACCTTCAGGCAACAAACTGAACCCAGCACTACTGAAGCCAGGCCATGTCCTGGAAGACAGTGGAATCCCCTGTGAATCTCTCCATGCCATTTGAAGCCCATCCTTATGATTAAGGAAACAGTAGCAGTAGTCCCCTCAGCAGGCTCAGGATCCTTTGCCTTGATTGACAAGGCAAAGAAGAAGAACAGAGCAAGGACATGGGCATTGTTTAATCAGCTACTTAATAAACAGTCCCTTCATGCAAAAGTAATGACTCTGATGCCTGTCTCAACTCTGGTACACATTCCTGAACATGCAAAGAACTTCTGACTTGGGGCTGAACAAAAACATGAGACAACAAATCCAGGGTTCTCCAGCCCTCTGGGGGACAATCGTGACAGTGATTAAATCTTTCTGCAGCTCACTTTCCTGTTTGACTTTGGATCTGTAGTGCCTCCCAAAGGCTCATGTGGTAAAAAGCCTTGCTCTCCACCTGTTGCTTTATGGAGGTGGTACCTTTAAGAAGTGGTCCCTAGAATTAGTTCTTAATTCACTGGGGCCCATCCTTCAAGTTCATGAGGAATCCTGTATCTTTCTGTTGTTGCTTCTGCTTCCTAGCCATCTTGTAAACACTTTGCTTCTCATCACCATAGACTGCTCAGCACAGACCTAAAGAACAGAAGAGAAATTAGGTCACAGCCTGGGTCCTCCAATAGTGAGTTTACCTTACCTCTCCCCACTTAAGATGTTTATCTTGAGCCAGGCTTGGTGGCGCATGCCTTTAATCCCAGCACTGAGGAGGCAGGAGCAGGTGGATCTCTTTGAGTCGAGGCCAGCCTGGTCTACAGAACAAGTTCCAGGACAACCTCCAAAGCAATACAGAGAAACCCTGTCTTGAAAAAAAATTTTAAAAGGATGCTTATCTTGTTACACTGAGGGAAAGCTAGCACACTCTCCAACTCTACATACTTTCTTATGAATAAAAACCAGAGACTGAAACCCTAATCCTCCATGTTGAAAATAGAAGAGCACAGTTTAAACACAAACAATGAGATGGATCAGAGCAGGTGGGAACCTGATACCACTAGAAATCATGCAGAAAAGGCTTTGCATGTCAGGTCAGTAACTATAGTCCTAGCCACATGGCCCTGAGTGAAAAGCCACACCAGTAATGGCTTAGAGGATATTCCACTTACTGAAATGCCTTAGTGCACAAGAGAGTTAGAGAGGGGGGACACTCTAGGTAGCAGCAGAATCTTAGACCAGAGGTGGGGTAAGATTCAGGCAGTTGGACCACTGAGGATTTCTAAGTAGCGAGCCTAGCTTACTTGCTGTGTTCCAAGCTAATGAGAGACTTTCTCAATAATAATGATAATAATTAAAATGCATGAACAGTACCTAAGGAATCACACACACAGTTATTAAGTGCCTCATAGACACATACACCTGTATATACAAGAACATTCAAACATACATGCACATAAACAAACAAGTAGAAAAGGAAAGAAAGCAACTCAATAAAGGTAGACTAGAAAATGCCAAGAACAAACCCAGAAACATGCACAAGATGGCTGCTGGGAATCTAACTGATATGCCTGCAGCAAGCAGACTGTCTACCCTAGCTCAGAGCCTGAGTACCATGTCTGCTCTGAGACCAGATAAAGCAAACAAAGCTTGAGATTGGGGTTGCTTTAAACTAAGAGATTGTACCCCACAAAATTGAGAGCAGATTACCTAATTGCCCTCAGCTCTTTGCCCACATCTAAAGTCTTGATTTCTCCCCAGGGCAGTGCCTTCTCTAGCCAATCCCACAGATGCAGAGTTGCATAACCCACCTCCTTTTTTTTTAATTTGTTTTGTTTTGTTTTGTTGAACTTTTATTTGAATTAGAAACATCATTGTTTTACATGTCAATTCCAGTTTCCCCTCCCTCCCCCAACTAACACCCTAGCTATCCCATACCCTTCCTGCTCCCCAGCGAGGGTGAGGCCTTCCACAGGGGTTCTTCCGAGTCTGGCATATCCTTTGGGATAGGACCTAGGCCCATCCCATGTGACTAAGCTCAGGGAGTATCCCTCTATGTAGGATGGGCTTCCGAAGTCCATTCCTATGATAGGGATAAGTACTGATCTACTACAAGGGGCCCCATAGATTTCCGAGGTCTCCTCACTGACACCCACATTTATGGGGTCTGGATCAGTCCCATGCTGGTTTCCCAGCTATCAGTCTGGAGACCAAGAGCTCCCCCTTGTTCAGGTCAGCTGTTTCTATGGGTTTCACCAGCCTGGTTTGGACCCTTTTGCTCATCACTACTCCTTCTCTGCAACTGGATTACAGTTCAGTTCAGTGTTTAGCTGTGGGTGTCTGCTTCTACTTCCACCAGCTGCTGGATGAAGGCTATAGGATGGGATATAAGTTAGTCTTCAATCTCATTATCAGGGGAGGGTATTTAAAGTAGCCTCTCCTCTGTTGCTTAGATTGTTAGTTGGTGTCATCTTTGTAGATCTCCAGACATTTCCCTAGTGCCTGAATTCTCTTTAAACCTATAATGTCCCTTTTATTATGGTATCTCTTATCTTGCTCTCTTCTGTTCTTCCCCTAACTCAATCTTCCTGCTCCCTCATGTCCTCCTCATCCCTCCTCTTCTCCCCTTCTCATTCTCCTAGCTCTCTCTCCCATCCCCTCATGCTCCCAATTTGCTCAGGAGATCTTGTCCCTTTCCTCTTCTCCAGGGGACCATGTATGTCTCTCTTAGACTCCTCCATGTTTCTTAGCTTCTGTGGCGGTGCTGGTTGTAGGCTGGTAATCCTTTGCTCTATGTCTAGAATCCATATATGAGTGAGAACATACCAAGTTTGTCTTTTTATGACTGGATTACCTCACTCAGAACAGTTTCTTCTAGTTCCACCCATTTGCCTGTGAATTTCAAGATTCCATTGTTTTTTATTTTTTCTGCTGAGTAGTACTCCATGTGTAAATGTACCACATTTTCTCTATCCATTCTTCAGTTGAGGGGCATCTAGGTTGCTTCCAGGCTCTGGTTATTACAAATAATGCTTCAATGAAATCATTGAACAGATGTCCTTGTTGTATAAATGTGCTTATTTTAGGTATACACCTAAGAGTGGAATTGCTGGAACTTGTGCTAGACTGATTCCCATTTTCCTGAGGAATTGCCATACTGATTTCCAAAGTGGCTGTATGAGTTGGCACTCCCACCACCAGTGGAGGAGTGTTCCCCTTTCTCCACTTCCTCTCCAGCATAAACTGTCATTGGTGTTTTTCATTTTAGCCATTCTGACAGGAGTAAGATGGTATCTGAGAGTTGTTTTGACTTGCATTTCCCTGATGGCTAAGGACGTTGAACACTTTCTTATGTGTCTTTCAACCATTTTAGAATCCTCTGTTGAGAATTGTCTATTTAGTTCTATACCCCACTTTTTAATTGGATTATTTGGTGTTTTGGAGACTAGCTTCTTGAGTTCCTTGTAAATTTTGTAGATCAGCCCTCTGTCGGATGTAGGGTTGGTCTTTCCCATTCTGTGGGCTGCTGTTTTGTCTTGTTGACTGAGTCCTTTGCCTTACAGAAGCTTCTCAGTTTCAAGAGGTCCCACTTATTAATTGTGGAACTCAGTGTCTGTGCTACTGGTGCAATGTTCAGGAAGCAGTATCCTGTACCAATTTGTTCAAGAGTATTTCCTACTTTCTCTTCTAATAAGTTCAGTGTGGCTGGATTTATGTTGAGGTCTTTGATCCATTTGGACTTAAGTTTTGTGCATGGCAATAGACATGGATCTATCCGCAGCCTTCTACATGCCAACATCCAGTTATGCCAGCACCGTTTGTTGAGGATGCTTTTTTTTTTCCATTGTATAGCTTTAGCTTCTTTGTCAAAAATCAGGTGTTTGTAGGTGTGCGGGTTAATATCAGGGTTTTCAATTCAATCCCATTGGTCTGCCTGTCTATTTTTGTACCAATACCAAGCTGCTTTCAGGACTATGGCTCTATAATAGAGGTTGAACTCCGGGATAGTGATGCCTCCGGAAGTTCCTTTATTGTACAGGGTTATTTTTGCTACCCTGGGTCTTTTGTTTTTCCAAATAAAGTTGAGAAATGTTCTTTCAAGTTCTGTGAAGAATTGTGCTGGGATTTTGATGGGGGATTGCATTGAATCTGTAGATTGCTTTTGGCAAGATTGCCACTTTTACTATGATGATCCAACCTATCCAAGAGGATGGGAGGTCCTTCCATTTTCTGGTATCTGCTTTCATTTCTTTCTTTTTCAAATTTTTTATTTAAATTCTTTAATACCCATATTTACATATCCATTCCCTCCCCCTCCCACCCTTCCAAGTTCCCCATCAAGCACCCCAGCCCATCCCCCCAACGCATCCCCAAGGATAGTGAGACCCTCCACCAGGGACCTTTAAAGTCTATCATATCATTTGGGGGAAGACCTAAGCCCTCCTTGCTGTTTCTGGGCTGCAATAGCATCCCTCCATAGGGAATGGGATCCCAAAGTCCATTTGTGCTCTAGGATTAAAGACTGGCTCCATTGTTAGAGGTCCCATAAATGCCTTGGCCTCCTAGCTGGCACCCACATTCAGAGGGCTTGGTTCGATCCAACACTGTTTCCCCAGCTTTATGACTAGGGTCTCCATGCTCTCACTAGGTCAAGTCAACTGTTTCAGCTGGTTTCTGCAGCCCTGTCTTGGCTCCTTTGCTCATCCCTCCTCCCTCCTCACAACTGGATTCCAGGAGTATGGTTCAGTGTTTAGCTGTGGGTGCCTGTTTCTGCTTCAAACAGCTACTGGATGAAGGCTCTAGGAATGGTAACCAAGGTACACATCAATCTCATTATAGGGGAAGGGCATCAATGGCATCTTCTCCACCACTGCTTGGATTCTTAGTTGGGGTCATCCCTATGGATCCCCTAACATTTCCCCTGTGCCAGGCCTCTCTAAAAACCTGTACTGTCTCCCTCTATCAAGGCATCTCCTTTCTTGCCCTCCTCTATTCCTCCCCTGTTTCAGTCCTCTTGTTCTCCCCTCTACTTCTTCCCTTCCCACCTCCTTCCTCTCCACCCCCCACCGTGCTCCCACTTTGTTCAGGGGTTCTTGTCCCCCCTCCCCTTCTTTGAGGAACTATGCAATCTTCTCTTGGGGTCCTCCTGGTTTCCTAGCTCCTCTGGCAGTATGGATTGTAAACTGGTAATCCTTTGTTCTATGTCTAAATATCATATATGAGTGAGTACACACCACATTTATCATTTTGTGACTGAGTTACCTCACTCAGGATGGTTTCTTCTAGTTTGCCTGCGAATTTCAAGATTCCATTGTTGTTGGTTTTTTTCTGCTGAGTAGTAATCCATTGTGTAAATGTACCACATGTTCTGTATCCATTCTTCAGTTGAGGGTCATCTAGGTTGCTTCCAGGTTCTGGCTATTACAAATAATGCTGCGATGAACATAGTTGAACATATGTCCTTATTGTATGAATGTTCATTCTTTGGGTATATGCCCAAGAGAGGGATTGATGGATCTTGAGGTAGACTGATTCCCATTTTCCCAAGAAACTGCCATATTGATTTCCAAAGTGGTTATACAAGTTTGCACTCCCACCAGCAATGGAGGAGTGTTCCTCTTTCTCCACATCCTCTCTAGCATAGACTGTCATTGGTGTTATTGATTTTAGCCACTCTGATAGGAGTAAGATGGTATCTCAGAGTGGTTTTGAGCTGCATTTCCCTGATAGCTAAGGATATTGAATACTTTCTCAAGTGTCTTTCAGCCATTTTAGATTCCTCCGTTGAGAATTCTCTATTTAGTTCTGCATTCAACTTTTTAATTGCATTGTTTGGTGTCTTGGTGGCTAGCTTCTTGAGTTCATTGTATATTTTGGTGATCAGCCCTCTGTCAGATGTGGGGTTGGTGAATATCTTTTCCCATTCTGTGGGCTGGCTTTTGTCTTGTTAATTATGTCCTTTGAGAAGCTTGCAGAAGCTTCTCAGTTTCAGCAAGTCTCATTTATTAATTGTCAATCTTAATGTTTGTGCTACTAGTGTTATGTTCAGAAATCAGTCTCATATACCAATTTGTTCGAGGGTATCACCTACCTTCTCTTCTAGGAGGTTCAGTGTGGATGAATTTATGTTGAGGTCTTTGATCCATTTAAACTTAAGTTTTGTTCATAGTGATAGATATGGATCTAACTGCAATCTTCTACAAGTCCAAATCCAGTTATGCCAACACCATTTGTTGAAGATGCTTTCTTTTTTCCATTGTATAGCTTTAGTTTCTTTGTCAAAAATCGGTTCCATTGGTCAACCTGTCTATTTTTGTGCCAATACCAAGCTGCTTTCAGGACCATGGCTCTATAATAGAGCTTGAAGTCAGGGATGGTGATGCCTCCGGAAGTTCCTTTAATGTACAGGATTGTTTTGACCATCCTGGGTTTTTTCCCATATGAAGTTGTGATGAATAAAGGTTGGAGCGTGCGCCAAAAGATGAACTGTAATCCAGGATGGTAAAGTCTCTTTATTCAAGAAAACACCAGGGCAAAACGCAGGCCAGAGCGAGGTTACAGGAACCCAGCAAGCATGGCCAGAAAAAGGCTAGGGTCTTCCTGTGCAGCCCTTAAGAAGCTCCCTTACATCACCCCGGCTTTCCTTCACCATGCCCTTATGGGCGAGTCCCGGGTCTACCTGGCACCTGTCCCAGGACCATTGGGCAGGGCTAGGGTGTCTCCCTACAAAATTGAGTACTGTTCTTTCAAGGTCTATGAAGAATTGTGTTGGGATTTTGATGGGAATTGAATTGAATCTGTAGATTGTTTTTGGCAAGATTGCCATTTTTACTTTGTTGATCCTACCTATCCAAGAGCATGGGAGATCTTTCTATTTTCTGGTATCTTCTTTAATTTCTTTCTTTATAGACTCAAAAGTCTTATGATACAGGTCTTTCACTTTTTTTGGTTAGTGTTACCCCAAGGTATTTTATGTTGTTTGTCGCAATTGTAAAGGGTGATGTTTCTCTGATTTCTTTCTCAGCACATTTATCATCCGTATATAGCATGGCTACTGATTTTTTTTAGTTAATCTTGTATCCTGCCACCTTGATGAAGGTGTTTATCAGCTGTAGGAGTTCCCTAGTAGAGTTTTTGGGTCACTAATGTAAACTATCATATTATATGCATATAGTGAAAGCTTGGCTTCTTCCTTTCCTATTTG
The DNA here is from genome assembly GCF_003668045.3 of Cricetulus griseus. Classification (NCBI taxonomy): domain Eukaryota; kingdom Metazoa; phylum Chordata; class Mammalia; order Rodentia; family Cricetidae; genus Cricetulus; species Cricetulus griseus. Next base: position 25,319,932 of record NC_048599.1, on the reverse strand, counting down.
AATCCCCTTGATCTCCTTTTGTTGTCTTATTGCTCTGGCTAGAACTTCAAGGACAATATTGAAGAGGTATGGAGAGAGTGGACAGCCTTGTCTTCTTCCTGATTTTAGGGAAAACACATTGAGTTTCTCTCCATTTATTCTGATGTTGGCTGTTGGCTTGCTGTAAATTGCTTTTATTATGTTTAGGTATGTTCCTGTTATCCCTGATCTCTCCAAGACCTTTATTATAAAGGGGTGTTGGATTTTGTCAAAGGCTTTTTCAGCATCTAGTGAGATGATCATGTAGTTTTTCTTTCTCAGTCTGTTTATATGGTGATTACATTGATGGATTTTTGTATGTTGAACCATCCTTGCATCCCTGGGATGAAGCCTACTTGATCATGGTAGATAATTTCTCTGATGTTTTTGGATTTGATTTTCCAGTATTTTATTGAGTATTTTTGTATCAATGATCATGAGGGATATTGGTCTGTAGTTCTCTTTCTTATTTGTGTCTTTGTGTGGCTTGGGCACCAAGGTTATTGAAGCTCCATAAAAAGAGTTTGGCAGTGACCCTTCTGCTTCTATTGTGTGGAATACTTTGAGGAGAATTTCTTGTAGAATTCTGCATTGAAGCAATCTGGCCCTGGGCTTTTTTGGTTGGGAGACTTTTGATGACTGCTTCTATTTCATTAGGGGTTATAGGTCTATTTAAATTGCTTATCTGTTCTTGATTTAATTTTGGTAAGTGAAATCTATCCAAAAATTGTCCATTTCCTTTAGATTTTCCAATTTTGAGGAATACAGGTTTTCAAAGTATAACTTGATGATTCTCTGGAATTCCTTTGTGTCTCTGGTTATGTCACCCTTTTCATTTCTGATTTTATTGATTTGCATGTTCATTCTCTGCTGTTTGGTAAGTTTGGATAAGAGTTTGTCTATCTTGATGATTTTGTCGAAGAACCAACTTTTCGTTATGATTCTTTGTATTGTTTTCCTAGTTTTCACTTTAATGATTTCAGCCCTCAATTTGATTATTTCCTGGCATCTGCTCCTCTGGGGTTCTTTGGCTTTTTTGTGTTCTAGAGATTTCAGTTGTGCTGTTAATTCTCTAGTGTGATTATTCTCCAGTTTCTTCATGTGGGCACTTAGTGCTATACCACTGCTTTCAAAGTGCCCCATAAGTTTGGTTATGTTGTGTCCACATTCTCATTGAATTCTAGGGAATCTTTAAATTCTTTTTTTATTTCTTCCTCCACCTAGGGATGGTGCAACTGGGCCAGTTTCCATGAATTTGTAGGTTTTCTGCTATTTGTGTTGTTGTTGAATTCTAACTTTAAAGCATGGTGGTCTGATAAGATTCACAGGGTTATTTTAATTGTTTGTACTTGTTGAGGTTTGCTATGTTGCCCAGTATGTGGTCGATTTTAGAGAAGGTTCCATGTGGTGCTGAGAAGGCATATTCTTTTGTGTTTGGGTGGAATGTTCTGTAGACATCTGTTAAACCCAATTGGATTATAACTTCTATTAATTCCTTTGTTTCTTTGTTAAGTTTCTGTCTGGTGTTCCTGCCTAGTAGTGAGAGTGGGGTGCTGAAGTCTCCCACTATAAGTATGTGAGGTTTTATGTGTGATTTGAGCTTCAGTCTTGTTTCTTTTATGAACGTGGATGCCTTTGTATTTGGAGCATAGATGTTCAGAATTGAGACTTCATCTTGATGGATTTCTCCTGTGATGAGTAGGAAGTGACAATCTTCATCTCTTTTGATTGGTTTTAGTTTAAAGTCTAATTTATTAGATATTAGGATTGCTACCCCAGCTTGCTTCTTGGGACCATTTGATTGGAAAATCTTTTCCCACCCCTTTACTCTGAGGTACCATCTGTCTTTGAAGTTGAGGTGTGTTTCTTGTATGCAACAGAAGGATGGATTCTGTCTTCTTAGCCATTCTACTAGCCTGTGTCTTTTTATAGGCGAGTTAAGACCATTAACATTTAGGGATATTAATGACCATTGTTCATTCATGTTTGTTTTGGATTTGGTGGTGGTGGTGGAATTGTGTGTGGATTTCCACCCCATTTTTCTTTTGCTTGTTGGTAAAAGTGGTATTATCTATTGCCTATGTTTTTCTGGTTGTAGTTAACTTCCTTGGGTTGGAGTTTTCCTTCCAGAACTTTCTGTAGAGCTGGATTGGTGGATATGTGTAGGGATACTGTAGCCACACCTGCTAGGGGCTGGTTACAGGTGAGCCTGACCACAACTGCGAGGGCATGGTCAGGGTGGTGTAGAGAAGGTTTAAGAGTGAGGTACGTTCACGTGGCAGCTCCTTCCTTCACTTTTATCTTTGGCTTGCTGTACTTACTGCTGCCCCACCGGCTGGCTAGGTCACTCTGTAAGTAAGGCTTTTCTCTATTAAATTCCCTTGTGTTTTTACCTGGCTCCATATTGGTAATTTCCCACATTATCTGGTCATCAGGAGTGGGATATTGTAACCCTAGGCCCCATTTGGGAGAGCCCCAAGGGTCCCACCAGGACAGCAGACTAGCTGGCTAGGAAATGCTCCCCTCTCCACAGGTGCTCCCGGCTCCCAGCCGACCCACTGTGCCACTCAAGTTCGTTCCTGCTGCCACTGAGGTGCTCAGAACAGTTCGCCCTGCTGGGAGACTTCTACAGACCTCTGAGAGGTTTTACCACCACAGTTTCTAGCTCCCGACGCCCTGGACCAACCCGGATTGCTGCCTACCCATGCCCAGAGGCCTCCTGCCCTTGAGCCAAGTAGGCCTCGGGAGTAGGCCTTGGCTTTCAGCAGGGTCCGAGGCTTCCCCTGGCCGCAGCCATAAAACCTCGCTTCTATCAGCAGTTGCAGCCACAAGGCTGTACACTCCCAGCTAAGTGAAGCCACCTCTGTGAGCTCAGCTCCACTGCTGCCACTGCCATCTCGCCCGACCAATCTCTTCGAAAAGACAGGCAGACTAGCTGAATGCCTGCGCCACCTGCTGGTCAAAAATAGTTACTGCATTTGGAGTAGGAACCACAAGGTAAAATCATGGCGGAATATTTATCATTTGCTAAAATTGGTAATATTTTTGCTTATTATGTGAATTCAATGTTTGATGAGGATGCTAATCTGCCAATTACCTGCCTATATACAGTAATGGCAGTTAGCTTGCTGGTACAAATAACATTACTAGCCAGAAGCCTCAGGAACAGGGACAAAGATAACCTCACCACCTACTTACAGGAAATAACAGCTTTACGCAATGAGGTTTTGGAGAACAGATTAGGTCCAGCCACAATTCTGCAGCAAGTGGAACAGAAGTTGGATGATAAGCTTGGTTCTATGTCCAATACGCTAAAGACAGAGCTGTCTGTTACCCAAGATGAGATGCAGCATATTTATGATAAGATAAACACAGAGAGATCCTCCATGTCTGAGGCGTTAGAGGCTAGGCTGTCAGAGGACCATGTGAACTAAAGAATATCTGTAGCCAGCTAGAAACTCAGATAGGCTCTGTGTCCCAGAAACTAGATGCAAAGGTGCAAAATACCCAGGATAGAGTTAAAGAATTGGACAATGCCATTCAATCAATTATTGAAGCATCTAAGGCAGCAGATCACAAATTTGAGTCTAGATTTGAATGTTTGGAAGATAATTTACAGAACAGGGCTGACAGATTAGATAGGTCCATACAGTCAGCAAATCATGACCTCCAATCTAGACTCCAATTCCTAAAAGGCAGTTTCCATACCATTCAGATGCTGTCTAAGGACGAGTGTATTAAAGACCTAGAAAAATGTGTACAGGAGCAGTTAGAGTAATTTAGAGATTCACTAACACGATTACAATCTTTTATGATGCAGAAAAATGAAACTTTTCATGAGGATATCATTACTAGGCTTAAAGATCATTGGGATGCCTCAGACACAGAATCACTCCAGCCTGAGGCAACTACTCCACCCAGGTATCATGACTATCCTTCTAAGATTGTTACTCATACACCATTAGTGTACCCAGCTACCATAGTAGAAGACATTTTCTAAGAAAAAACCCTCAGGGACACATGGCTTATGTATGGCAACCTATACAGCTGAAGGATCTTAAGAATATTAAAGAATCAGTTGTCTCATATGGTCTCCATAGAGACCATATGTAAAACAGCTATTACATTCATGGGCAACCTTTAACAAGGTGATGCCCACAGACTGGCAAAAACTGGTGGCAGCTGTACTTGAGAATTCATGCCAAATCCAGTAGAAGGCATTGGTCAGGGAGGAAGCAAAGCTCCTTGAGCATCAAGGCATAAAGGAAGGTTATGAAGCCCCTCTAGATAAGGTTCTTGGTGAGAGTATTTATGCTAACCCACAGCTCAGGCTGAGTATGATGACCATATACTGTCCCTATGCAGGAAAGCAGCTTAAACACCTGGGATAAGGTTCGTGAGCCAGGAGAACACCTAGAAGCTTATACCAGAATAGAACAGGGACCTACAGAACAGGTCCAGGGCTTCTTACAAAGGTTAACTAGGGCAGTAGAATTATAGGTAACAGATCCAGAAACAAGACAATCAATTATATATACAATAGCTTATGAAAATGCAAACCCAATATGCAAAAGAATACTTTTACCTTTAAAGATCAGATCAGCTCCGCTAGAAGAATGGGTTTTGCATGCAGCCAACATTGACTATAATGTGCAAGATACTGGTTCTTGGGTAAGAGAAGCCATCTCAAAAGGTTTAAAAAGCCAACAGGAGATTAAAAGTTCTAGAGGTGAGGACTCAAGGGCTTGGGAAGGAGAAGCAGCATCTTACAGAGGTCAACATAGGTACCAAGAGGCCAGAGGTTATTACTACTATGAACCAGAACCATGGGTAAGAAGAGCCATCCCCAGGACACCATGAAGGCACCCAGAACCTAGATGTTTCAGCTGTGGTAGAATGGGATATATCAAGAAAAATTGTAGACAAAGAAATTCTAACAGTGCCTCATACGGAAGGCCACTGCCCTCTGGATTGTGTAGAAGATGTGGTAAGGGCAGACACAGGACCAATGAATGTAGATCAACCAGGGACATGCAAGGAAACCCTTTAAGGCCAGGAAACCCCGACGGGGGGCTCAAGAAGGCCCCCACACTGAGAAAGGTCTGGTTGTTCCCAGTAGCAGTGAAAGACAATCTCTCACAGGACGAATAGATAGTTCTTTGCCTATTGTGAAAAAATTATACTGCTCTAGATGGTAGTTTGAATAGTGACGAAGAATCAAATATGAATGGACAAAATGAGAAACACATATTTTGGCAAGCTTCTATTAATGATAAAAGGTCTCAGTTGAAAGTGAAAATTAATAATAAAGTTATTTCTGGCTTAGTAGACACTGGGGCGGATATAACTATTATTACCCAAAAGTCTTGGCCTCAGAAATAACCTCTTAGAGAGGTGAATGTACAATTTTTAGGAATTGGACCTCTATCTAGAGTTCGACAGAGTGTTCACTCAGTGGTCTGCATTGGACCAGAAGGACAGAAAGGAAGACTGAAACCATACATGGCAGGTATAGCTAAAATCTCTGGGGTCGTGCTCTCTTACAGCAATGGAATACTCAGATTAATATTCCTCCAATGTCAGATACAAATTATGTACAATCTTTAGATAGTAGAAAAGATCTGGTAAGACACCATCGAAAATGGTTACCAACCATCCAGGCTGTACAGAAACTAGATACAAATGATACACCTTCAGAGGAGCCAAAGGCCCTGCCATTGAAGTGGCTTACACATGAACCTGTTCGGGTAGGACAATGGCCTATGACCTCTGAGAAGCTAGAAGCTTTAGAAAAGTTAGTACAGGAACAGCTAGAGGATGGACACATAGAGGAATCTACCAGCCCTTGGAATTCTCCTGTATTTGTTATCAAAGAGAAGTCAGGTAAGTGGAGAATGCTGACAGACCTGAGAGCCATAAATAAGGTAATTCAATCAATGGGCACCTGGAATGCCATTGCCTTCATTGATACCTAAAGGATGGCCTATCATAGTCATTGATCTAAAAAACTGTTTTTCACAATATCATTACAGGAAAATAATAGAGAAAAATTTGCATTTACTGTACCAACTCTTAATAATTCACAGCCAGTTAGGAGATATCAGTGGAGGGTTTTGCCACAAGAAATGCTAAATAGTCCTACTTTGTGTCAGCACTTTGTACAGCAACCTTTGAAATAATTTGTAACAAATTTTCACAGTCTCTTGTTTATCATTACATAGATGACATTCTTTTATCAGATTCCAATAAGAAAACTTTGGAACATATGTTTGAAATGGTGAAGGAAGTTCTGCCGCATTGGGGGTTACAGATTGCCCCAGAAAAGATACAAAGAGGAGATTCTATTAACTATTTAGTTAACAAGATAGATTTACTAAGAATCAGGCCACAGAAGGTACAAATTGGGAGAGATTGTTATCAAACTCTTAATTCTCTTCAGAAATTATTAGTGGAAATTTCTCAACTCCAGAGGATTATTAGGGTAGAAGGACATGACTTAAAGTATTTTAAAATGGCCCTTAACGGTGATAAGGACCTAAAAAGTCCAAGAATATTATCCACTGAGGCAGAAAAAGAGTTACAATGGGTAGAAAACAGAATATTGAATGCTCATGTAGATCGGATAAACCTTGATTTAGACTGTATTCTGGTTATCTTGCCATCCAGAGAATACCCTTCTGGGATTCTGATGCAGAGGGAAGATACCATATTGGAGTGTATATTTCTGCCACATAAACAGAATAAAAAGTTAAAGACATATATAGAAAAGATTTCTGGTTTGATTTTAAAGGGCAAATTAAGACTTCGTCAACTGACTGGAAAAGACACAGCAGAAATTATAGTACCTTTAACTAATGAGTAATTTTCCTTCTTATGGAAGAACAATGAATACTGGCAGATAGCTTTTACTGACATTATGGGAACAATGAGCAACAATTACCCCAAAACTAACAGAATGAAATTCATTAAAAGACAATCTGGAACCTTACCCATATTGTAAGACAAACTCCTATTTCTGGAGTCTGTACCTTTTACTCTGATGCCAACAAATCAGGTAAGGCAGGTTATAAAGCAGAAGAGGTAAGTAAAGTAGTTCAAAGTCTGTATAACTCTGTACAGAAGGCAGAATTATATGCAATTTTCATGGTACTTATGGATTTTACAGAGCCCCTTAATATAGTTACTGGTTCTCAACATGCAGAGAGAGGTGTTTTACAAAACAAGACTGCAGAATTCATTCATGATAATACAAAATTAACTTCACTGTTTATAAAATTACAGGAAACAATCAGGAACAGAACTCATCCCATATATATATATATATATATATATATATATATATATATATATCACAAGGCAATGATGAGATTGATCATTTATTAATAAGAAGTGTGTTAGATGCCTCAGAATTTCATAAGAAACACCATGTAAATAGCAAAGGTTTGAAAAAGGAGATAGTGAGAAACTGTCCTACTTGTTCTTTTTATAATCAAACTCCATTGCCAGTAGGTTGTAATCCTAAGGGCATTCGAAGAAATGAGGTTTGGCAGATGGATGTCTTCCACTTTGCAGAATTTGGAAATTTAAAATATGTACATCATACTATAGATATATTCTCAGGGTTCCAATGGGCTACTGCTCTTAACTCTGAAAAGGCTGACTCTGTTATTACACACCTGCTAGAGGTGATGGCAGTTATGGGTATACCTGCACAAATAAAAACTGACAATGCTCCAGCATATGTCTCCACAAAATTGGAGCAGTTTTTCAAATATTATAACATAAAGCATGTCACTGGTATACCACACAATCCTATGGGACAAGCAGTGGTTGAGAGATCTAATAGAACACTTAAGAAGATGCTCCACAAACAAGCTTGGAAGACTAAACCCCCCCAAACATAGGTTGCATAATGCTTTATTAACACTAAACTTTCTTAATGTCAATGAGAAAGGACAAACAGCTGCAGAAAGACACTGGACTAAGGAAAAAAAACTGCTTAATTGAATCAGCCAGTATACTTCAAAGATGTACTAACCTCTGTATGGAAACCAGAACATGTGTTACGATGGGGTAGGGGTTTTGCATTGATATCCACAGGAGAAGAAAAACTTTGGATACCATCAAAATTGATCAAGATTCGAGTTAAAAAGGAAAAACCTCTGGACGAGGTGAAATGACAGGTATTCTACTAAGGTATATCTCATAAACTAAATAGAAACCTCCCAAAGAAAAGGGAAGTGTTTTGCTTTTATCTTCACAGGAAAACTCATATCCAAAGTCAAACGACACTACATGGGTAGATACTTAAGAAGAGAAGGTAGCTATAACCATCAAACAAAAGGAACGTGCCATACGGTAAACTTTACAGCTGTCTCTCAGAGAACTTTATTTCTCTTTATTTCCTAGTCCCTATTCAATTAAACCAATGCTGTATTTAGAGGTGGATTTGGCTTTCCTCCTCTAAAATCCAAGCACGTTGTTTAACTAAACTTTAGAGTTTCTGCATTGTATCAAGAAGCCATTGATGTAATACAGAATAAGAGAATTTGGGAACTATCTTTGTCTTTTCTTGGCTCTTTCTTTCAAGGTGTACACCCTCTCATAATTGTTATTCATGGTTACTTTTTCTAGTATGCATACTTACACAAGCAAATATTTCTCTGCTAACATTTATGTTTGAGTCCCACACAGCTAATGAAGACCTGCCTGACAGCAATTCCTGGACACCCTGGAAAGAAAATGGACCACACCTCCTCAACTGCACTGGATCCAACTTGCTCCATTTCAACTAACACTCCATCCAGAGCTTGGAGTACTGACTTCAATCAAGTTGAGGATTTCAACCTAGATCTTCAATCAAGCAAATCCCATCTAACATGGACTGGATACAATCCAGTCAAGACTTTCACTATACTAACATTTTCTTCCTACAGGACCCCACAAGACTATCGCCATCCCATTACAGCAGAAGTAACTTGGAGAATGCTACGCCACCTTTCCCCCATTGTTGTCACTTAGGATAGTGTATGTACCTATTTAGGGATAGGCTCCTATTATTTATGGTTGGGATTGGAAGGAGGTATTCAGATGACTTTAGGGTTTAGTTAAAATAGATAGTTAGGATGTGACATAAGCAGATTATTGTATCTTCTTGTAGTTCACCTTTATGATTGTTAATTTTGGATACTTTTCACTGTTAAGTTTTAATCCTCTTTTAGACTAAAAGGGGAATTGTAGGGGATGCTGTAGCCACACCTGCTTAGGGGCTGGCTACAGGTGTGCCTGACCACGCCCGTGAGGGAAAGTTGAAGAGGGAGGGACGCTTACGTAGCGGCCTGCTTTTACTTTCATCTTCGGCTTCTGTACAGACTGCTGCCCCGCCAGATGGCGAGGTCGCTCTGTAAGTAAGGCTTTTCCCTATTAAATTCCCTTGCATTTTTACCTGAATCCATATTGGTAATTTCCCACATTAGATGTGTTCTTATATTGTTGTCTTCCCATCGCTTCTTCCAGTGGGTGCAGGTGGTGTCACTTCCTTTCCTGGTGTGTATGGGTCTGGGGTTCTCTTCAGGTGGGTGCAATTGGCTCCGATACTCTGATGGGTCTTAAGGTGGATGCAGGCAGGTCTGAGGCACTCGCTCTCCAGGTGAGTGAGAGCAGGACTGGTGCAGAGATGTCAGCAGACTCTGGGTTGCTTGGTCCTCAGGAGCCGAGTTGACCTGCCTGCAGACCCCACAGGAGTTCCCAGAGTGGACAGGCAGAAGTTGGGCCCAAGTCAGGGGCCAAAGCAGCTCACCTCTGCACTCTTTGCACTCTCTGCACTCTGCACTGCCTGGGAGCAGAGTAGCCCAGTGATCTCAGCAGAGTCAGGGTCCCTGGGTCCTCAGGGACCGATTCAGTTTGCCTGCAGATCCCGGGGCGGGATTTCCCAGAGTGGGCAGGCAGAAGTTTGGCCCAAGGCAGGAGCCAAAGCAGCTCACCTCTGCACTCTGTGGGGGCCGGAATAGCCCAGCGATCTCAGCAGAGTTGGGGTCCCTGAGTCCTGAGGGACCGATTCCCCCTCTATCATTTTCATGAAGATGTTTTTAAGGTCATTTCTCTTCTGCATCATCTGCGTTGTGGTGTTCAGGTCTTGCTGGTGTAGGGTCTCTAGACTCGAGTGGTGTCATATTGGTTTTTCTGTTGTTGAATGTGTTTTTATATTGTCTTCTTCACATCCTTTCTTCCAGTGGGTGTAGAAGGATTCTCTTCCTCTCCTAGTCTGGTGGATGGAGGCAGGACTGGCACCGGAGACCCGGAAGTCCTTGGATGTGCTGGATCCTGTGGAACTGAGATCTGCTGTGTGCAGCCCTCTGGCATCAGGTTACCCCAGGCAGGGCAGAAGAAGAAACCCACCTTCCTTTTTTTGTAAGATTTTATTTATTTATTTATTTATTTATTTATTTATTTATTATTGTATACAACATTCTGTCTCCACATATGCTTGCACGCCAGAAGAGGGCACCAGATCTCATTACAGATGGTTGTGAGCCACCATGTGATTGCTGGGAATTGAACTCAGGACCTCTGGAAGAGCAGCCAGTGCTCTTAACCTCTGAGCCATCTCTCCAGCCCCCGAAACCCGCCTTCTTTTACTTGAAGATTCTCCTTGATGTCTTCTGAGTTCTTCTACTTGCTTTCTTTTTGTAACATATTTACTCTATCATTCTGTGTCTTACTTAAGGTTATATCATTGTTGTGACGATACACCATGACCAAAAGCAACTTGGGAATCTACAAGAGTGACCCTATTGAAAACTCCTAGTAATGGGAAATATGGAGCTTGGACCAGCCACCTTCCGTAACCAGGCAAGGCTTCCTTCCAGTGGAGGGACTGGGACACCAACCTAGCCACAAAAACTTCAATCTATAATCTGTCCTGTCTGCAAGATGTGCTGTAGTAAAGCTGGCACAGAACATGTGGGAGTGGCCAACCAATGACTGGTCCAACTTAAGACCCTTGCCACAGAGGGAGCCCAAGCCTGAACCTGTCTGGAGGGCTAGGACCCAGAGGCTGGATAGCCCAGAAACGTAAGATAGAACCAAACATGAACACCCCCGCCCCCAAAAAAGTCAATGAGCCGGATACTGGCTAGTTGCCTCATCCAGCCTTAATATGAGAGGGTGTGCATAGTCTCATTGCAACATTTACAACAAGATATGCCACGTTTTCTTGATATCTCTGAAGGCCTGGCCTTTTCTGAAGGGAAATGGAGGAGGAGTCGATCTGGGAGAAAGGGAAGGTGGGGGAAGGGACTGGAGGAGAGGAGGGAGGGGAAACTGCAGTCAGGATGTAATATATGAGAGAATAAAAATTTAAATAAAGTAGAAAAATAAAAAGAAAATGATTCCTGCCAATAAACTGTTATTTGAGTGACTGCAAAAAAGAAAAAGAAAAAGAATAAAAGAACTTCTAACCATTATAGGATATGGTAGAAAGAAAGAAAGAAAGAAAGAAAGAAAGAAAGAAAGAAAGAAAGAAAGAAAGAATGTTTAAGCATTACTGATGGCAATATAAAAAAAAAAAAACACTTCCATCACTTTTGGATAGCAGAATGGCTATTCCTCAAAAGCTAAATGAAGACGTAGCATACTGCCCACCAATTCCACTCCTGCTTAAACTTAAAGACTGAAAAGAAAATACTCAAATAAACTCTGAACATATCATTCACAGCAGCTATATGAACAATATCAAAAGACGTAAAATACTCAAATGTTCATTTCTGGATGGATAAGCAAATGTGTTATCTACATGCAATGGGATATTATTTAGCCATGAAATGTAACTGATAAATGCTGCAATGTGGATGAACCTAAATAAAACACTACACTAAGTGAACAAAGAAAAACCTTAAAAGGTCACTTATTTCTCATTCTTTGAGGCAGGGGGTCAAAACTGGTCTCAAACTTGCTAGTAGTAGTCCAGGCCGCTCTTTACAGCCTGCTTCCTGTGTACTAGAAATACAAGCGTGTGCCACCATGCCCAATTTGATGCCACATTAATAATTTCCATTTATCTGAAATGTTCAGATAAGCAATCTATACAACACAAAATGCATAAAGCTGTTAACCAGGGGTTTGGGGTGACTACTAACAAGGACAAGGTTTCTCTCTAGAGTCTAGAAAATGTTCTCAATGAACAACAGTGATGGCTGAAGTTTATAATTATGCTACAAACACTAAACTGCATATATCAAAATAATAACCCACTCCACAAAGTTGTCCTCAGACCCCCAGGTGGCTTCTATAACAGACAAACATAAATGTGTGAGCAACACACAGACATGTACATATGTACACACAGAATCCTTTTCCAGAGAGGAAAGAAGAAAGGAGCTAAGGATATATCTTTTTATCTTTTTTTTTTCAAGACATGGTTTCTCTGTGTAGCACTGGCTATCCTGGAACTCATTCTGTAGACCAGGATGGCCTCTAATTCACAGAGATCCACCTGACTCTGCCTTCTGGGTTAAAGGTGTGTGCCTTGCTAAGGGTATATTTTTTGTTTTGTTTTTTGAGACGGTTTCTCTGTGGCTTTGGAGGCTGCCCTGGAACTAGCTCTTGTAGACCAGGCTGGCCTCGAACTCACAGAGATCCTCTGCATCTGCCTCTGCCTCCCGAGTGCTGGGATTAAAGGCGTGTGCCACCAATGCTCGGCCCTAACAGTATATCTTGATGACACTGTAGTAAGCACACAAGAGGCCCTGAGTTCAATCTCCAGCACCAAAAAAAAAAAAAAAAAAAAAAAAAAAAAAAGACAGAAAGAAAGGTATGAAAACAGGAAGGGGGGAAGCAAGAGAGAAGAGGATATCTGGCTATACATATAACATCTATTTCATAGATTTCAAAACAAACAATATTATTCAGGACAAAGAAAGTAATTCTAGATGGGCAGTGGTAGAGCACGCCTTTAATCCCAGCGCTCGGGAGGCAGAGGCAGGTGGATCTCTGTGAGTTCGAGGCCAGCCTGTTCTACAAGAGCGAGTGCCAGGATAGTCTCCAAAGCTACACAGAGAAACCCTGTCTCGAAAAACCAAAAAAAAAAAAAAAAAGAAAGTAATTCTAAAATGATAACGATAATAGTCAATGAACAAGGGAACATATGAATCCTGTTTATTCACATAGGCAAAAAGCTTCAAAGTACTTGAGACAAAACATGGTAGCAAGTGCATCAAAATTGCAGCAAACACCACATTGAATTCAATGACTCTCAGTCAACAGAAGAACTTGGGGGATAAAAAGGACATTAGAGCTTTGAACAATATCCTGAATTAGCTGACATTTGTGAAATTCTTGTCTTAGTTACAGATCCGGTACCTGTGAAGAAGTGCTTGGATAAAAGCAATTAAAGGGAGAAGGGGTCTACCTTAGCTCACTGATCATGAGGTAGAAGTCACAGAAGTGGGGGTGTTGGAAAACAGCTCAAGAGAGACTGATACACCATGCAGACAGAGCTCACATGGAGAGTTTTTTTTTATTGGGGGGAAGGGAGAAAGGGCAAGAGAAAGAGAGTGTAGAGCAGCCTCATGGGAAAAGAGAAAGAGGTACAAAGATGCAGAGACAGAGAGGCAGAGAGGCAGACACAGAGAGGTAGAGAGGCAGAGAGAGAGAGAGAGAGAGAGAGAGAGAGAGAGAGAGAGAGAGATGAATACTGGGAGACAGAGAGAGAGGCAGAGAGGCAGAGAGGCAGAGAAAGAGGACATGGGCAGGCCATGACTTTTAAAGGGGACGTAGCTATAGTGAAGTAGCTGATGACGTTGTCAGGACCTTGAGCAGGTCAGAGTACTGACTGAGTACTGGCCAGCACATCCTGCCAGGTGACAGGGAGCAGGCCAGCATAATGCCTGAATGGAAAACTAATGCTAGCACTCAACTAGCTTTCTACTTTAATACAGCCCAGAGTGCTATCACTGTGTGTGTGTGTGTGTGTGTGTGTGTGTGTGTGTGTGTGTGTGTGTATGTGTGTGTGTGTGTGTGTGTTGGTGTTTTGCCTGCATGTATATCTCTATGGGGGTGTCAGATTCCTTGGAACTGGAGTTACAGACAGTTGTGATCTGCCTTGTGGGTGCTGGGAATTGAACCCAGGCCCTCTGGAAGAACAGCCAGTGCTTTTAGATGCTGAGCCATCTCTCCAGCCTGGTGCTAACCACTTTTAGGGCGAGTTTTTTCCACCTCAAATAACCTAATCCAAGTGTGTCCAGAAGCTCAACCCCAGGTGACTCTACATATTGTCAAGTTGCTAATCAATATTAACAATCACAAGTCTTTACCCAGTAACCGAATACATATTCTTGTCAAGTGTGCAACAAAAATGCACCAAGACACATTTTATTCAGAGTCACTAAACAAACCTCAGCAAAGGCAATATGTATATTCTCTGATTACAATGGAATTCAATTGGAAATCAGGAACACAACTCAGAAAAAAAATCCTCAAATATATCAAAATTAGAAACCTAGTATTGAGCTGGGCAGTGGTGGTGCATGCCTTTAATCCCAGCACTCAGGAAGCAGAGGCAGATAGATCTCTGAGTTCAAAACTAGCCTGGTCTACAGAGAAAGTTCCAGAATACTCAGAGGTACACAGACAAACCCTAAGGGGGAGGGGGAGAAACCTAGTGTTAACTAGCCCCTGAGGCAAAGAAGAAATAAAAGGGAAAGTTAAAAGGAACTTTAACTGAACTTGATGACAAACATGATGAATTTGTACAGATTCTTCCTCGGCTTCCCAAATGACAGCATTATAGGTGTGGGTCACCATGCCCTGCTTCTCCTGACATTTTTGGGAGCACAGAGAGTTTGGGTTCAGATTTTGTCCAATAATTTCCTAAAAGCTGGCTTAACACTTGTGCCTCATCCTTGGGCATCTCCTCCCCATTACTGGGAAGAAGGGGTGTTTGTCACCAGCTAGGTAAGCTTCATTTCCTGGCTTCCTGTGGTCCTGCTGGCTTCCCAGAAAGGAGACAGTTTCTCTGGCTGACACATGGTGGTATCGTTCTCTTGTTAATGCATATTAGTTTTATTTTATATTTCTGTGCTTATGAATATTTAGCGTGTACCTATGCCATTACAAAAAAAGTTACCGAAGTGAGATACATATAGCTTTGAAATAAGACAGAAATCACAAGATTGAAGATTTGGTTCAGAGATTAGCATAAAGCCCTAGGTTTGATCCCTAGTCTCAAAACAACACAACAGAAAACAGGAACAAAATAGGGAAATTCAGCCAGGAGTTGGTGGTGCATGCCTTTAATCCCAGCACTTTGGAGGCAAAGGCAGGAGGAGCTCTGTGAGTTTGAGGCCAGCCTGGTCTACAGAGCTAACTCCAGGACACCCAGGGCTACACAAAGGAACCCTGTCACAAAAAAAAAAAAAAGAAGATTCTATAGGACACGGTTTGTTCCCTGATGGAATACCTGTTGCAACTGTTACTAGTATCTGTAAGTGGGCCATGGCCATTGGTTGGAAAAGAATGTCATACCACTTGTTCTGGCTCTAGTGTTTCAGGAATATTTGGAAATATTACAAACTATAAAAATGTTGTTTAATAGCCAGACGGTGGGAACCCATGCCTTTACTCCCAGCACTCAGGCAAATCCCTGTGAGTTTGAGACCAGCCTGGTCTACTGAGTGAGTTCCAAGACAACCAGGGTTACACAGAGAAACCACCTCAACAATATTGTTTAATAAATGATTTGGGGGAGTGGAATAAAAGGGTTGTAACATGAAAATCCATGAGAGAGACTGCAAAGGAACACAAGAAATACTTCAGACTGATGAACACAGCCAGTGTTTGATTTAAGAAGTGTCACAGATATACACATGTCAAAACTTACCAAGTCAAGGGGCTGGTTAAGAGTACTTTCCCTCTTGCAGAGGACCTGAGTTCAATCAACAGTGCAAGCATAGTGACTCACAACCAGCTGTAACTTCAGTTTCATGGAATCTGTTACAGCTAATCTTGGTTGTCAGAGTGACTGGATCACCTAAAACATAAGCTACTGAGTATTCTGTGAGGCCTTTTCTTAGTCAGGTTATTTGAAGCAGGAAGATCCACCCTAAAAGTGGGTAACACCTTCTGGTGGCAACCTAGATAAGAAGACCTGGGAGAAGGAAACATTGGTTTTTGCCTGCTTGCCCTCACTCTCACTGGCAAGTTTATTTATCCTGTTGCTGTGCCATTCCTTCTTCAATATTAGAAACTACTCTGAGCTTCCAAAATAGACTGAAGCAGGGCATGGGTGGCCCACACCTTTAATCCCAGCACTCCGGAGGCAGAGGCAGGAGGATCTCTGTGAGTTGGAGGCCAGCCTGGTCTACAGAGCGAGTGCCACGATAGGCTCCAAAGCTACATAGAGAAACCCTGTCTCAAAAGAGAGAGAAAGAGAGAGAGAGAAAAAAAAAACCAATATAGATTGAAGATCAGCAGCTATTCAGGAACCCTCCAGACCTCCAATGTCAGATTAGGACTACTGTGACACCTAGCTTCAAGGACTGAGCCACTACAGGATAGGACTCTCCAGTTTATTATGGACTCATTCTCTGGGATGGTAAGCCAAAATAAACTCTTCCATAAGCTGTTTTGGTCATGGTGTTTTATCATATCAACAAAAAGTAACTTAAACAGAAGTTGGCAACAGAAAGTGATTTACTGCCATGAAGAACATGACCATGATTTTTGTAAAAGGCTTTTTCTGTTGGGCCACCAACCAGCTCCCAAATCAAGACACAGAGACTTGCTGAAGATGCTTTCTTTTTTCCATTGTACAATTTTGGCTTCTTTGTCAAGTATCAGGTGTTCATAGGTGTGTGGATTAATATCTGTGTCTTCAATTCCATTGATCCACATATCTGTTTTTATGCCAATACCAAGCTGTTTTTATTATTATAGTTTTATAGTAGAGCTTGAAGTCAATGATGGTGATGCCTCTAGAAGTTCCTTTATTGCACAGGGTTGTTTTGGCTATCCTGGGTTTTGTGTTTTTCCACACAAACTTGAGTATTATTCTTTCCAGGTCTGTGAAGAATTGTGCTGGGATTTTGATGGAGATTGCATTGAATCTGTAGATTGCTTTTGTTAAGATTACCATTTTTACTATGTTGATCCTACCTATCCAAGAGCATGGGAGATTTTTCCATTTTCTGATATCTTCTTCAATTTCTTTCTTCAAAGACTTAAAAGTTCTTCTCATGCAGGTCTTTCACTTGTTTAGTGAGAGTGAGGGAAATGTTTCTCTGATTTCTTTCTCATCCAATTTATCATTTGTATATAGGGGGCTACTGATTTTTTTTAGTTTATCTTGTACCTTGCTGTAGGGAGAAACCCTGATTAGATGTACCGCTGACCACGCCTACTTGGGCGTGGCCACAGTTACATAACAGGGGTTTAAGAAGCAGGGAGGCAAGAATGAGGCTCTCTCTGGCTTGACTGAACTGACTGGGAAGCATTTCTGGGTCTGTCCTGCTCAGGTGCAAACTTGGTCACTGGTTCCTTTGTGTATTTTCCCCAATAAACTACTGGTTATCAACATATCTCTGACTCCACTTTGTAATCATCAATACCCTGATGTTGGGACCCAGCCCCCACAGGGTCTTTAAGAGTTGTTTTCCAGCATAACCACAGGTACCTCCTATTTTCCTGACCTCATCCCACTAGGATCAATATCCTGTTGTGAACCCTTTGACCTGGGGTTTTTGTAAGTTTGTATATAGGGCTGCTCCACAATAAAGGTGAGAGATATTCTCTCAGAAAATAACCAGTTGTCTTGTGGTTCATCCAAATCTCCAGGCTTTCACCTAATACTTGGACTTAGTGGTGGCCAAGGGCAGCCACACCCTGCCAGATTACTGAAGGTGTTTATCAGCTGTAGGAGTTCCCTGGTAGAATTTTTGGGATCACTTATGAATACTATAATATCATCTGCAAATAGTAAAAGTTTGACTTCTTCTTTTCCAATTTGTATTCCCTTGATCTCCTTTTGTTGTCTTATTGCTCTAGCTAGAACTTTGAGAACCATATTAAATAGATATGGAGAGAGTGAACAGCCTTGTCCTGTTCCTGATTTTATTGGTATTGCTTTGAGTTTTTCTTCATTTAAGTTGATGTTGTCAGCCTATTTTCTTTCAGAACCCAGGACCCTACCCCATCAATCACTAATTAAGAAAATGCCCTGCATATTTGCCTACAGATGGATCTTATGGAGACCTGTAGCATGAATAATAAAAACCCAGAGACAGATATTGGGTTTCAAGTTGAAGATCAGAAAAGCAAAGCAGCCAAACCAGCAGAGAGCTCTTACCTCTACCAAGGCTGGGGCAATCCTGACCTCAAAGTGCCCAAGACTGAATACTGAATGCCCTGCTCCTATCTTACATACCTCTCTAGTGCTGGTATTAAAGGCATGAGCTCTGTTTCTATTTTAGACTGATTCACTCTCATGTAGTCCCAGGTGCCCTTCAACTCACAGAGATTCATCTGCCTCTGTCTCCCGAGTTCTGAGATTAAAGGTATGTGCCATCACTGCCCACATCTATGGCTGTGGCTAGCTTTGCATTCAGATCTTCAGTGGCTTTAACAGATCATAAGCAATATATCACCACAGAGACCTTTTCTTAATTGAGGATCCCTCCTCTCAAATAACTAGCTTGCAACAAGTTGACATAAAACTATCCAGCACACTTACCAACTAGGAGGCAACAAGATGGCTCAACAAATAAAGTCACTTGTCACCAAGCTTGACAAACCTACATGTATGACCTACACTGTGGAAGGAGAAAACCAACTCCTGTAAGTTGTTCTCTGACCTCCTCCTCTCCCTCTCCCTCTCCCTCTCCCTCTCCCTCTCTCTCTCTCTATCTCTCTCTCTCTCTATCTCTCTCTCTCTCTCTCTCTCTGATACACACACACACATACACACACACACACACACACACACACACACACACACACACACAAGATAAATAAACACACAAAAAAATTTAAGGACTAGAGAGAACAAGCAATGGTAAAGAGTATGTGGCAGCCGGGCAGTGGTGGCACACGCCTTTAATCCCAGCGCTCAGGAGGCAGAGGCAGGCAGGTCTATGAGTTTGAGGCCGGTCTCACTAGGGTTTTGAGGTTCCATGTTAAACTCAGAGTCTGTGTGTGTGTGTGTGTGTGTGTGTGTGTGTCTGTCTGTCTGTCTGTCTATCTGTCTGTCTGTCTGTCTCTCTGTCTCTGTCTCTCCCTCTCTGCCTATGGATCAGAATGTAGTTCTCAGCCACCACTCCAGTATCTGCCCGAATGCTGTCATACTCCCTGCCATGATAATGGACTAACTGTGACACTGTAAGCAAGCCCCCCAATTAAATGCTTTCTCTTATTACAGTTGCCTTGTTCATGCTGCTCTTGCAGAGAACCTAAGTTCAGTGCCAAGCACCCACGTCAGGAAGCTCACAACCACCTGTAACTTCATTTTTGGGATCCAACACCACTCTTCCAGACTCCACAGGAACCTGAACACACCCATATATACTCAAACACAGACACACACATGCACATAAAAGTAAAAAGAAATCTTTTTTAAAAAATATTAAGCAACAAGCCATCTGAAATTCTGAATAGGACCCTAGTCTGTGTTACTGTGCTGTCTGTCCAAGTTTCACATTTGTGCTGTGTGTTTGTTAAGCATCTCTTTCTGTCCCTACTGCCCACGCACTTGGTATGCATGGGTCAGGGGTCTTTTCTTGCTGCCCTGAGCACGTGGCATGGTTCAGGAGTTCCTCTGCCCATGTGCCATGGGTTAGAATGTGCTGCAGCGGAGTCCCCTGAGGCTGCTACTCTGAACTCCAACCATTGCTGGGGCCCTCACAGCTGAGCCTGGCCAATATAGGTGAGTCTTGTTTTTCTATCCTCACCTGCTGGTCTGTGAGGCATGGGAAGTGGGGCTGTCTCTGCCCCAAATGCCATCCTGCTGTGGGTCCTGGCTTGTGGCGGGAGTTTCCCTGCCCTGAGCATATGGTTGAAAGGCCACCATCTGCCTGGCTGCCCGGCCTTCTCTATGCTCCACACACATGGCATGCAGGGAGACCACAAGGGTCTTTTTCCCACCCCTGCATTGACAAAGGGTCTGGGATTACCAGCACACACATCCCCAGGTCTCTGCCCTGAGCACATGGAGCTGGGGCAGATGAACTATCTGGCCTGATCGGGACCTTCTAAAGAAATGGCCTTAAAGATATTAAAAACTATAAAAGGGACTTTGATAAGAGTTTTTATGTTGACTGAGAAATACAGAGAATGTAGGAGACTAAAGTAATAAAGAGGGAAAGGGAAAGAGAAATTTGTCTAAGAATGTCTAAAAGATCAGAGGAATAAACCAAAGGTATATAGAAAGTTATAGAGGGTTAAAGCAAGCCATAGAAGGTCAGAGGAAAATTGTCGAAGGTCAGAGAAAAGGTTGTTAAAAGTCAGAGAACAATGTAAACTGTTTGCTATGGTTTCTCATGTCTACAAATTTTAAAAATTGGTAAAATAAGTTAAATTTTAACCATACTAAGTTAATTCTGATTTAAAAGTTCTGTTTATTTCTCAAGTAAATTATGTATGCTTGTTTTAAAATGTTCTGTTTCCTGGCATAACCTAAGCTCTGTTACAAGCATACAGCTAAAACAAATGGTGCAAGTCACCTCCATTTTATAGCCAGTCACACGGCAAACTGGTCACATGGCTGACTGGTAGCCATTTTGCTAAGGTTGAAAAAAAGATACTTAAACCGACATCTTGACTAAAGATGACTGCATGGAAATTAGAGGTACCATCTTAGAAACAAGTTTTTCAATTAAGATTTAAAATGTTAATGCTTCTATATATTACAGAAAGACATTAAGGGATTTTAAATTTCTTTTTAAAACCAGTTTTCTAAATGTTTATGCTTTTTTAAAATGTTTTTATTAATGTTTTTGCTTAAAGAGCTTCAATTTAGAATCATTTTTAAGCAAAGCCTGACAATGAAGGTTCTTGTTTTATAAAAGCTGCTAATAAGATGTTACAGTTTATGTTTTCAGAAGTTAAGTTTAGGGCGTTTGTGGTGCATACCTTTAATCCCAGCACTTGGGAGGCAGAGGCGGGTGGATCTTTGAGTTCAAGGCCAGCCTGGTCGACAAAGCGAGTTCCAGGACAGCCTCCAAAGCCACAGAAAAACCCTGTCTCAGAAAGAAGTTAAGTTTAAGCACGCAGCTAAAATGTGTACATGTAGCTACTGTTTAAGGAATATAAGGTAACTCTATGCAGTTTTAAATTCAGCTGTGCTAAGTTTCAAATATTTTTCTAAGTTAAAACCAGTTACAGTCAGACTGAAAATTAATTACAGAAATAAGACCTTACCTAGCCACCTGTGTGCTTAATATGTGCTTAAGGCAGGTAACTAAACAGACATCTAATGCTTCAGAGACCTGCAGAATATGGCATTTAAAATGTTATCTTTAAAGTTTATAATATCAGACAGACTGCCAGATCCTGACAGTGACCCAAAGTCTCCAAAGAAGATTATGAAGCACCCCAGTTCCTGCACCTGGACCAGTGAGAGAGATGTTCAAATGTGATACCTGCCGCCTGCCAGGACCTGGCCAAGACTGTGGACAAAGCTGCTGGACACTGGAAAATTGATTGCACCCCCTTTGCCTAAACAAAACAAGGTCAGTCTTTTCCATGTCCCTCTTCCACAGAGAGAAAAAAAAAAACCTCTCACCTTATAGGCCTGGCAAAGATTACTGTTCTTTGAGTCATCTGCCTCCAGTGATAATGGAGAGACTTGGGTATGGCTAACTGTATATGGACTGGCTTCTAACTGGCTTCTGTTACATTTTAGTAGATTCGGATAAAATATACCCTTCTCAGATCTCTGAAATATTAATGGTTGTCAGCTTGACGGCATCAGACAGTCAGATCCACAAGGCTATAGTCAGCATGTTAGCTGATAAAATAATGACTATCTACTGTTCAGACACAAGCTCAAGGTTTTTAGGTTTATTTTGGTTGTCATCTAAGTATAAACTTAAAGGGCTTTTCATCAGGTCAAAGGCACCTCTGTCCAATCCATACCTAGCTCTCTGGACAGAAGAAAAATGTACATGCTTCTAGACCAAATCTGTATTTTTGCTAGGATTCAAAATTATAAATATGTTCCTACTGTTTGAACAGATATCCAGATATCTGCTTTTTCTGCACTGTGGGCTTCAGTAAATAAGTTTTAACTTCTGTTCCTAGTTTAAACATGTCTTAAACAGGTTTCTGCTTCTGGCAGACACATCTGAGTATATTAGTTGCTGACAACAGGCTGTTCCTAAATAGACTGCGAACCCTAGACTTGCTGTGGATGTGAACCAGTCCAGCTGATGTGGACACCCCCTGTCTCTGCAACAGAGTCTGCCAACAGCTTCTGATGGATTCCCCATTGCCTAAATTCCCTCTTTTGCTTTTGACTAGCATTTCAGCCTTCTTAGGTCCCTAACTTCATCCCAAAGTCAGCAGGAAATAGCATGGGAAAGAATACGTCGCCCATTTTCCCTGGTTGAAATGCTAAGTCAGAAGAAACTCCCTTGCATGGGGATGCCAATATCTCTCACTCCCTGATGGGGACTCGAGAGAGACAGCAATTCCATGATTGGAATTTCAAAAAAAAAAATGGGGGAATGAAGGGACCAGCTCCCCATTTCGGCAGCCATAACAGCCGAACACATGCTTGTCTGACCTTGTCTTAGTCACTAGGAGGTTAGATGCCTGCCTCGTGGCAAGGAGCCAATCAGAAGTTAGCTGGTGGTGCTATGCTTTACCATTCTGGGTGTGCTTTACCGACAAGTGCACAGCAATGACTCGAAGAGCATAGCAACCACCCTGGGAGGGCCTATGGGCCATAACAACCAGTTGACCAATCAACACAGGGCAAACCCTCCAAGCCTGGAGGCACACCAATCCTGAGCCTGTGCATACCCCTAGACACTCCCTTTACGCTGCCCTATAAGATCTCTATGCAGACACTTCGAGCTGTCTTTCTAGCCATCTGCCATGGTGGGTGGATGAAAGAACCGAGCTAAAATGGGGTTAGCTCGTTAAACAACTATAATAAAGCCTCGTGCTGTTTGCATCAAAAAAAATATTAAGCAACAAATAGCAATGGTATACACTAAATGAATTTTAACTATGAAATGAAATACAGAATTAAAAATTTCCTTAGATTTAAACATACATAAAGCCAAAGCCTTAAGTAAAAAAAGAGTAAGCGAGCAAGTCTCCCAAACAACTATTCACTGATTCCTGAAATTGAGCTGTGGAAGCAAAATGCATTCCACTTAAACAGTAGTTAATTCCCAAGGGGCAGGGAATCATCTTCTAAATTGCAGGGGCTTAAAAGGTAGAAAAGAATGCCATTATATCCACACTTAGGCAATTGTAGAGTATTTAAATGATGGATGAAAAACAATTGTGGGATACTGACTAGTCAAAAAAACGAAGCAACTAACACTCCTACATAAAAGCTGTCAATAGTTTCCTGAGCTAGAGATATCATTGGGCCATCTTTGAGTTATTCAGAGTTGTCTGTAGAAGAATCATTTAAAGGTTCACATTTGTGTTATAAATTTAGGGTGAAGACTTCTGTTGTTGTTTCCTTATAAAACTGTACCCTTTATCTTTTTGGCACAAAAGATACAAAGTCTCTTTGGTATCTGGGATATAAATCAGGGGCAAGATTGATGGAAGGCAGAGAGAGCCGGTCCAGCACCACATGCAACCAAGAGTAGACACCACTTCTGATCTGGCATCCCTTGGGGAGTATGATTGCTATGGAACAATCTTTTCTACACCATGAATATGTATTACTTTCATTGGTTAATAAAAAGCAGAAGGCTGGTAGCTGGGTAGGAAGTTAGGCAAGAAAGTCAAATTGAGAATGCTGGGAAGGAGAAGGGCAGAGTCAGGAATCCCCAATCAGATGCAGAGGGAGCAGGAGATGAACTCACCATGCTAAATAAGGTACCACCACGTGGCAGAGCATAAATAAAGAATATGGGTTAACTTAAAATGTAAGAGCTAGTTAGTAATAAGCCTGAGCTATCAGCCAAACATTTAGAAGTAACATTATGTCTCCAAGTCAATTATTTGGAAAGCAGCTGCCAGGTATTTGGGAATAGGCAGTCCAAGAGAAATGTCCAATTACATACGATTTTCATCTGGGTCTTCTTGTCATTTTCCTTCTGGTAACTTTTGTTATGCTTGGAAAATTTACTTTTAAAGAATTGGGAAAAGAGCCATAACAGATGTTCTCTTCAGGATAAGATGGACACTAACGAGGCTGGAGAGATGGCTCAGTGGTTAAGAGCACTGACTGTTCTTCCAGAGGACCTGGCTTCAATTCCCAGCACTTACATGGCAGCTAAGCCAAGAACTGACACCCTCATACAAACGTATATGCAGGCAAAACACCAATGCACATAAAAAAAGTAAATAAATAAATAAATAAATAAATAAATAAATAAATGTTGGACACTGAAAATAGAATCAACTGTTCAGGACTGAACCATACTGAAGAAGGCTCCCCTGGGCTGGCATGCTAGTCAGCAGAGTGTCTGAAGCAGATCACGGCCAGACACAATTAACAGTTCAGCATGTCCAAATACACAGTCTGTTTCAGAAGCATTCAGAAGTATTTCAAGGACTATTTCTATTGGTAAGAGCTTACAGTGGACCTGTTGATATATCTCAGTTAGTGGGAAGTACTTGCTCAGCATGCATGAAGCTCTAGATTTGATCCCCAGATATGCATACCTGGTGTGGTGGTTCATGACTTTAATTCTAGCATTCAGGAAGAGGGAGCAGCAAATTCAAGGCCTGCCCCAATTACAAAAGAACCTACCTCAGGGGAAGAGGTGAGTGGGAGCATTACAAGAATTATTTTTCTTTTTCCCCATGTGGTGCTGGGGATCTAATCTAGGGCCTTGCTTACTCTTAACAAGTATTATACCACTGAGTTATACCCACAATCCTCATATAATTGCTAAAGGAGTAAAGATTTGAACTGAAATCTAGTTCTAATTATTCCATGCTATCATCATGGATTTTGATTTTTGTGCTTTTTGTTTTTACTTCATGAAAATAAGTGTAATAGGAAATAAGCCAAGAACCATTCATTGCTCAGAGCCTATTAATAGGGAAAAGCTGAAAAAAGACGACCATGATGAAAACACTCAGGCCAAAATAAATAAGTAAATGAACAAGTAGAGGTGGTTAGCAACTGAGTCAATAGCATTTAATAACAAACACTGTGCTGAGAAGCACTTAACATAGAGACAGAAAAGAAACCCGTAAATAAGCCAAGATAAAAATGAAACGTAGAGACAAAGGAGCCATTAATTTATGAAATTTATTGTTGTAAAAAGCTGTTCAAGTGACAAAGAAATGTGCTCTTCCATTTGGTACAAAGGTGCTTCATGATCACTGCCTTGTCTCCAAAGCATAAGGAAAAACTGGCCAAGTCCACTGTTAAGCCATCCACTCAGGTCAAGCAATGCATTGATGAGTCTTTCAAAGTGGTCCTGCAGAGAATGTGTCCTTTGAGAGTTTGAGAACTGGCAGAGGTAATCTGAAAGAAAACCCAGCAAAAGACAATGTAACCTGACAGTACCATAGATGCAGGAACATGGATAGAGATGACAGGAAGTTCATGGTACTTATGTTACCTCAAACCTGAAAGGAAGACACATCAGACAGAACGGCAATGCATATGAGGTAAGAAGCCACACACTCCATCAGGTGTGTGAGGTCTGTGAGGGACCATGAACATCACAACCACAGTAATTAATCGGTATTCTAATGGGGCACACAGCTGAATACCTGATTGGAATACAGACTTCCTTACCCACAACAGAGTTTCAGAGGAAGACAGGTAATAAAAATGATTTCAGGCACTAAAAATTACTCTAAAAATTGTGGGGGGCAAGTGGTTAATAGGCATGGGAATTAGGCAGGAAAAGTTGCTTCTAAACAATGATGTTCAGAGGTGAGCATGGAGAGGTAACCTCAAAATTAAAAGAAAGGAACCAGGGAAAGAGCAAGAACCTCCCAAGCCAAAACAGCATGTATAAGTTCCTGAGAACAGAGTCTAAGCAACAAAAAGGTCAACAGAGAATGAGTGAAGACCATCAAGTTGGAAAGTAGCCAGTACAGATCACATAGGCCTGAATCACTCTCTGGCTCCAGTGAAAAGCCAATGGAGGGCCCAAGCCTCAGGGTAAATGATTTGAATCAGAAAGATCACACCAGCTGTCATGGGGCAGACCCTAGAGGACAACAAGAACAGAAGCAGAGAAGGTGAAATTTCTAGAATTCTCTAGCCCTTCTAGGAGGGGTGTAAAAGCACCTGGGCTATTCCCATGACCAGAGCCACGCTATGACCAGCAATACCCAGTCACATACCCAACAGAGATGTGCCTTACAGCACATGCACAGGGAAACACATAGCACTATCACATGTACGAGCTCCTACCTGGAAACAACCAATATGGCCCATCAGCAATAAACACACAACAAACTGTTGTGGTAGAAAAACACACTCACAAAATAACCACGGGGTATAAGTTGAGGAAAAGGAGGCATAAATTCAAGCTACATACTATAGAATTCAGTTTACAAGAAATCAAAACCAGACAAAACCAAACTATAGTACAAAAGTGGGACGGGGTATGGCACAAGCCTACAGTTCCAGCACTCAGATGGCTGGGGAGTAACTAGGAAGCACATGAAGAGCATTTCTGGGTCCCAAAAGCCATTCTTTTTGATCTCAGAAATAGTTACCTGAGTGAGGTCACTGTAAGAATTCACTGGGCAGGGCTGTGGTGGTGCACACCTTTAATCTTAGCATTCAGGAAGCAGAGGGTGGCTGATCTCTGTGAATTTGAGGCCAGCCTGGTCTACACAGAGAGTTCCAGGGCAGCCAGGGCTACACAGAGAAATCCTGTCTCCAAAAGAGAGACAGACACAGAGACAGAGACAGAGACAGGGACAGTGTTTCATTCTGTGAAATAGCCCAGGCTGGCCTGGAACTCACTATGTCCAGACTAGCCTTGAATTTGTGGCTATTTGTAGCAGGCTTTCTTGAACTGCCAGTCCCCAAATCATGACACGGAGACGTATTAATCATGAATGCTCAGCCTTAGCTTAGGCTTGTTTCTCTATGTTTTGTTGTTTTTTTTTTTTAACTTAAATTAACCCATTTCTTTTCATCTATGTGCTGCCCCAAGGTTCGTTTACCTCATCTACACACTGTCCATCCTGCTTTCCTGCTTCCTGTGCACATGGCTGGCCCCCTGCTGGCTGGCTGGCTCCCCTTTTCTCTCCGCCCCCCTAGCCCCAACGATCCCGCTTCTGCCTAGATATTGGCTGTTCTCTTTTTATTTGACCAATCAGGTGCCTTCGGCAGGCAAGGTTAAATAGCAACACATCTTTACATAACTAAACAAATGCAGCATAAACAAATGTAACATATCTTTTTTTGTTGTTTCTTTGTTTTGCTGGTTGTTTTTTTCTTTCTTTTTCTTTGGTTGGTTGTTTGGTTTTTCTTTTTTTTCTACATTGTTTTATTATTATTACTTACATTCCAATCCCACTTTCTCCTCCCATCTGCTCCTCGGAGAGGGTGAGGCCTCCCCTAGGAAGTCTACTAAGTCTGTCCCATCATCTCCTTGAGGCAGGAACAAGGTCCTCCTCCCCTCCCCCCAGCTCCTCACTCTACCCCATCCCCATGCCTAGATTCCACAAAGTCAGTTTGTGCATTAGAGTTAGATCTTGGACCCACTGCCGGTGGCCTCATATATTATTGCCCCAGCCACACCACTGTCACCTGTATTCAGGGAGTGCAGTTCAGTCTTATGCAGGTTCTCGGGTTGTCAGACCTGAGTCAGTAATCTCTCACTAGCCCGGGTCAGCTGATTCTGTGGGTTTCCCCACCATGGTCTTGACTCCTTTGTTCAGATTATCACTCCTCCCTCACCTTGATTGTACTCCAAGAGCTTAGCCCAAAAGTTAGTTGTGAATTTCTGCATCTGCTTCCATCTGTTTCTGGAAGAGGGTTCTAGCTTCTCTGGGGTTGTGGATTGTAGGCTGGGTATCTTTTGCTTTATGTCTGGTATTGACTTATGAGTGAGTTAATACTATATTTGTCTTTCTGGGTCTGGATTACCTCACTCAGGATGGCTTTTTTCTAGTTCCGTCCATTTGCCTGCAAATTTTAGGATGTCATTGTTTCTTACTGCTGAGTAGTACTTCATTGTGTAAATGTATCACATTTTTTTTATCCATTCTTCTGTTGAGGGGCATCAAGGTTGTTCCCAAGTTCTAGCTATCATGAATAATGTTGCTATGAACATAGTTGAGCAAATGTCCTTGTGGTGTGAATGTGTCTCCTTTGGGTACATGCCCAAAAGCGGTATTGCAGGGTCTTGAGGTAGATCAATTGCTAATTTTCTTAGAAATCACCATACTGATTTCCACAGAGGCTGTACAAGTTCAAACTCCCAGCAGCAATAGAGGAGTGTTCCCCTTACTCCACATCCTCTCCAGCATAAGCTGTCATCAGTGTTTTTGATCTTAACTATTATGATCAGTATAAGATATCTTAGAGTGTTTTGATTTGCATTTCCATATGACTAAGGATGTTGAGCATTTCCTTAAGTGTCTTTCCACCATTTGAGATTGTTCTGTTGAGAATTCTCTGTTTAGATTTGTACCCCATTTTTAATTGGATTATGTGGTAGTTTGATGTCCAGTATCTTGAATTCTTTGTATATTTTGGAGATCAACCCTCTGTCAGATGTGAAGTTGGTGAAGACCTTTTCCTATTCTGTAGAGAGTCATTTTGTCTTTTGCTTTAGAGAAGTTTCTCAGTTTCATTAGTTCTCAATTATTAATTGTTGATACCAGTGTCTGTGCTACTGGTGTTAGTTACATTTAGGAAGTGGTCTCCTGTGCCTATGCATTCAAGGGTATTTCCCACTTTCTCTTCTATGAGGTTCAGTGTGGATGGATTTATATTGAGGTTTTTGATCCAATTGGGCTTAAGTTTTGTGCATGGCGATAGTTATGGATCTATTTTCAGTCTTCTACATGTCAACTTCCAGTTATACTACAACCATCTGTCAAAAATGTGTTCCTTTTTCCATTTTATATTTTTAGCTTCTTATAAGGTGTTCATAGGAGTGTGGGTTGATATCAGGGTATTCGATTCCATTGGTCCACCTGTCTATTTTTGTGCCAATACCAAGCTGTTTTCATTTCTGTATCTCTATAATAGAGCTTGAAGTCAGGGATTGTGATGCCCCCAGGTGATCCTTTATTATACAGGGTTGTTTTGGCTATCCTGAGGTTTTTTGTTTGTTTGTTTTTCCATATCAAGTTGAGTATTATTCTTTCCAGTTCTGTGAAGAATTGTGCTGGGATTTTGAGGGAGATTGCATTGAAACTGTAGATTACTTTTGGTAGGATTACCATTTTTACTATGTTGATCCTACCTATCCATGAGCATGGAAGATCTTTCCATTTTTTTGATATCTTCTTTAGAGACTTAAAGTTCTTCTCATACAGGTCTTTCACTTGTTTGGCTAGAGTTACCCCAAGATACGTTATGTTATTTGTGGCTATTGTAAAGATGGATATTTCTCTGATTTCTTTCTCACCCTGTTTATCATTTATATATAGGAGGGCTACTGATTTTTTTTTTTTAGTTAATCTTGTATCCTGCTACATTACTGTAGGTGTTTATCAGTTGTAGGAGTCCCCTGGTAGAATTTTGGGGGTCTCTTATGTAAACTACCATATCATCAGCAAATAGTGAAGGTTTGACTTCTTTTCCAATTTGTATCCCCTTGATCTCCTTTTGTGGTCTTATTGCTCTGGCTAGAACTTCTAGTACCATATTAAATAGATTTAGACAGAGTGGACAGCCTTGTCTTGTTACTGATTTCAGTGGGATCATTTTGAGTTTCTCTCCATTAAGTTTGATGTTGGCTGTTGGGTTACTGTATATTGCCTTTATCATGAAGGGTGTTGAATTTTGTCAAAGGCTTTTTCAGCATCTAATGAGACGACCATGTCATGTTTTTCTTTCAGTTTGTTTATATGGTGGATTACATTGACAGATTTTCATATGTTGAATCACTGGGATGAATCCTACTTGGTAATAGTGAATGATTTTTCTGATGTGTTCTTGGATTCAGTTTGCCAGTATTTTATTGAGTATTTTTGCATCAATGTTCATGAGGGTAATTGGTCTGTAATCCTCTTAGTTGTGTCTTTGTGTGATTTAGGTATCAGGGTAACTGTAGCCTTGTAAAAAGTTTGGCAATGTTCCTTTTGTTTTTATTGTGTGGAATAATTTCAGGAGTAATGGTATTAGCTCTTCTTTGAATTTCTGGTAGAATTCTGCACTGAAACTATCTAGCCCTGGGCTTTTTTTGGTTGGGAGACTATTGATAACTGTTTGTACTTCCTTAGGGGTTACAGTTCTTTATCTGTTCTTGATTTCATTTTGGTATGTGGTACTTATCTAGAAAATTGTCCATCTCCTTAAAGTCTTCCAATTTTGTGGAGTACAGGTTTTTAAACTATGTCCTGATGATTCTCTGTATTTCCTTAGTGTATGTTGTTATGTCCGCCTTTTTGTTTCTGATTTTGTTAATTTGGATATTCTCTGTGTCTTGATTAATTTGGATAAAGGTTTGTCTATTTTGCTGAATTTCTCAAAGAACCAATTCTTTGTCTCATTGATTCTTTGTATTGTTTTCTTTGTTTCTATTTTATTGATCTCAGCCTTCAATTTGACTATTTCTTGCTGTCTACTCCTTCTGGGTGACTCTGCTTTTCTTCTAGCACTTTCAGGTGTTCTGTTAATTCACTAGTGTGGGATTTTTCCAGCTTCTTTATGTAGGCATTTAGTGCTATGAACTTTTCTCTTAGCACTACTTTCATTGTGTCCCATAAATCGGGCAATGTTATGGGGTCATTTTCATTAAATTTTAAGAAGTCTTTAATTTCTTTCCTTATTTCTTCCTTGACCCAGTGGTGAATCAGCTGATCACTGTTAAATTTCTATGTGTTTTTAGGCTTTATGCAATTTGTTGTTGAATTCTAACTTTAAGCCATGATGATCCGATTAGATACCTGGAGTTATTCCAATTTTTTTATATCTGTTGAGGTTTGTTTTGTTACTGAGTATGTTGTCTATTTTTGAGAAGGTTCCATGCAGTGTTAAGAAGAAAGTATATTCTTTTGTCTTTGGGTGGAATGTTCTATAGATGTCTGTTAAGTCCATTTGAGTCATAACATATTAGTTCCCTTATTTCTCTGTTAAGCTTCTGTCTGGCAGACCTGTCCAGTGGTGACAGTGGGATGCTGAAGTCTCCCACTATTAGTGTGGGGGGCTTAATTCATGATTTAAGCTTTAGTAATGTTTCTTTTACAAATGCGGAGACCTTGTGTTTGGGGCATAGATATTAAGAATTGAGACTTCCTTTTGATGGGTTTTTCCAATGATGAATATGATGCCCTTTTTCATCTTTTTTGATTGATTTTAGTTAGAAGTCTATTTTGTTAGATATTAGGACAGCTTGTTTCTTAGGTCCCTCTGATTGGAAAATTTTTCTCAATCCTAACTGAGGTAATGTTTGTCTAAGGTTGAGGTGTGTTTCTTGTATGCAGCAGGAGGATGGATTCTGTTTTTGTATCCAATTTATTAGCTTGTGTCTTTTTATAGATGATTTGAGACCATTCATACTAATGGATATTAATGACCAGTGATTGCTAGTTGCTGTTATTTTTGTTTTTGTTGGTGGTGATGGCATTGTGTGTTCAATTCCCTTCTTTCAGATTTGCTGCTACAAGCTCATCTATTGCCTGTGTTCTTGTGAATGTAGCTGACTTCCTTGGCATTTTCCTTCTAGTACTTTCTATAGGGCTGAGTTTGTGGACAGGTATTGTTTAAATCTGGCTTTATCATGAAATATTTTGTTTTCTCCATCTATGATTATTGAAAGCTTTGCTGGGTATAGTAGTCTGGGCTGGCATCCGTGGTCCCTTAGTGTCTGCATAATGTGTGTCCAGGACCTTCTGGCTTTCATTGTTTCTATTGAGAAGTCAGGTGTAAGTCTGCCTTTATATGTTACCTGGACCTTTTATTTTGCAGTTCTTAATATTCTTTCTTTATTCTGTATGCTTATTGTTTTGATTATTATGTGGTGAGGGAACTTTTTTATTGGTCCAGTCTACTTGGTGTTCTGTAAGATTCTTGTACTTTCATAGGCATGTCCTTCTCTAGGTTGGGAAAGTTTTCTTCTATGACTTTGTTGAATATATTTTCTATGTCTTTGAGTTGGACTTTTTCTTCTATCCCTATTATTCTTAGGTTCAGTCTTTTCTTAGTGTCCCAGATTTCCTGCATGTTTTGTGTTAAGGATTTGTTGGATTTAACATTTTCTTTGACCAATTAGTCTATTTCCAATATTGTATCTTCAATGCCTGAAATTCTCTCTTCCATCTCTTGTATTCTATTGTTTATATTTGCATTTGTGGTTCCTGATTGTTTACCCAGATTTTCCATTTCCAGAGTTCCCTTGGTTTGTGTTTTCTTCATTGACTCTATTTCAGATTTCAAATCTTGAATCGTTTCCTTCACATGTTTGAATGCTTTTTCTTGGTTTTCTTTAAGGGATTTTTCGTTATCTCCCAATTGTTTGTCTTTTCCTCCATTTCTTTAAGGGACTTTTTCTTTTCCTCTTTAAGGGCCTCAATCATCCTCAAAAAGTTATGTTTAAGGTCGTTGTCTTCTGCTTCATCTCCATTGGGATGTTCAGGCCTTGCTGTTGTAGCACCACTAGTTTCTAGTGGTGCCATATTGCTCTTTATGTTGTTGAGTGTGTTCTTACCTTGTTGTCTATGCCTCTCTTCTTCCAATCGGTATAGGAGGAGCTTGTGCTTCAGGGGGTCTCTCTTTCTCCAAATGGTATAGTTGGGAGCTGTGGTTCCGTTGACCACTCCTTCATGTACAATCAGAACAGAGCCTCCAGTGATCACTCTTCCTGGTGGAAGTGGGCCCAAGGCTCAGGCAGTCGCTCCTCAAGGTGCAGGTGGGCCTACAGCTACAGTAGGAAGAAGGACCACCGCTCCAGTGATTGCTCCTCTATGTAAGGTGGTGCTGAGGTTCCAGTGGTCACTATAACAGTGGGGTATCTTGAACCAAGAAATGGCAATGGATGCTGGCTGGGACACAGGTGCACTTTCCCACAGGAACTTCTTGTGATAGCTTCTGGAAGCCACTGTTGGAAGTTGCTGCTGTCATTTCCTCCAGCAGTCACTCCCTGCTCCTGGGCCAGTGGCTCAGGCCTCCCTCTAAGGCTGCTCCTGGGCCTGACGCTCAGGCTTCCCTCAAACATATCTTTACATAGTTAAATATTCTATTCCACAATTGCTATCCTCCCGCCTTACTAATCTGGCTACCTTTTAGCTTTTAGTTAAGCCATTCTCAATTGTGTGCAGTTTAGCTCTGTGTTTTTTGAGGTATTCATTTCAACCTTGTTTCTACTAAGAATAATATATTTTTTCTTTTGGTGGGGAAGGAAGGAAGACACAGTCCCTCTATGAATCTTTAGCTGGCTTGCCTAAAACAGGAGCTTGTGGACTGCCTGGAATAGGTGCTGGAAAGGGAACTTGGATCCTCTAGAAGAGGAAGAAGTGCTCTTAATTGATAATCCATCTCTCCAGGTGCTCTATATGTTTTTATATTAAACTAAGAGAGAGTGTTGCCATAAGTAGCCCAAAATTCCTTTCAATTTATAGAATTTAAATCTTTAACAAACCAGTTAATTCAAATCTGTAGGTAAACCAGACTTGGTGATGCACACCTTTTATCCCAATGCTCAGAAAGAAATGCTCTCTTGAGTTCCAGGTAGGCCTAGTCTCCATAGTGAGTTTCAGGCCAGTCACAGATACATAGACCCTGCCTCAAAAGAGAATTATATTATCATAGCATGGGAACCTTGATAAGATATGAACTTTTATTTTTGGTTTGAGGACAAATTTTTTACTTTTATTTATCTATTCATTGTGAACAACTGCACAAATAATATGGATATATGCACTTTGTGCATGAATATGTGGAGGCCAGAGATCAACCTTGGTGTCATTGCACAAGAGCTACTCACCTGGTTTTTGAGACAGTGTCACACTGGGACTTGGGCTTATCAACTAGGGTGGCCCAGCTGGACAGTAAACCATAGAGATCCTATCTCCTCCCCAGTGTTGTGATTAAAGTCTTGTACCAGAAGCTAGGTGAAGTGACACAGCCTTTAATCCCAGCACTCAGAAATCTGAGATATCCATATCTCTCTCTGTAAATTCAAGGTCAGCTTGGTCTACATAGTGAATTCCAGGCCAGGGCAACAAAGTGAAAACTCTGTCTCAGAAAACAAAAATAACAACAAAGTTGTCTGCCAGGCCAGAACTTGCCTTTAACCTCAGCTCTTGGAATGGGGGGAATGGGGGTCACAGAGACAGGCAGATTTCTGTGAATTAAAGGACAGCCTTATCTACATAGAGAGTTCCAGGACAGTTAGAGCTACATAGAGAAAACGTGTATCAAAAGATACAATAAATAGCTGAGCAGTGACAGTGCATGCCTTTAATATCAACACTCCAGAGGTAGAGGGAGAGACAGGCAGATCTCTGTGTTCTAGGCCGGCCGGGTCTACAGAGCTAGTTCCAGTACATCCAGGGCTACACAGAAAAACCCTGTCTTCAGGAGAAAAAAATTACAACCTGATCACCAACCTAATTGCTTTTTATCAAGTGATCCATAGTTAATTACAATGAGAAAAAGATAAGAGGCAAAATTAAAAGGCAACTGTTAGAGCTCAGGCAATCCAAATATCCAGAAATGAGCTCAAACTGAATTATAAGAGGATTTCCAGCAGTTAGATAAAAGCATGTTTTCCTTGACAACTTGTGAAACTAGTTCCCATCTGTCAAAAGAAGTAATTTCCCTTACCTCTGGCAGAGAGACAAATGGCTACCTGTGGTTTCATATCAAAGCCCATGCTGCCTCCAGGCTCACTCAATCCCTACTCGCAAGTATTAGTAATATGTTTCAAAGTCCACACTGGCCTTTCTCATCTCAGATCCCTGCTCTCTTTGTGTCCCCTGCCCCTGTCTACGCTTGCTATCCTCACTATCCCCTTTCTGGCTAGTCTCTTTTCTCTCACAGGTAACCCTGGCTATGTCCAGTCAGTTTGTTTTACTCACTGCTCTGGACTCTTCCAGATGCCTCTTTCTCTCTCTTATTCACAATAAAATCCTTCCCTAATAACGGAGCGGTCATGTCAGTAATTTCTTTACTGCACCACCTTGCATATAGCAACTAAATCCAAAGTTACACTGCTATCTTAAAAAATAATCTTGGGCACTCTCGGAAAATAAGAGCACATACTGTGGGGGTTGGAGAGATGGCTCAGCAGACAAGAGCAATGGCTGCTCTTCCAGAGGACCAGGTTTCAATTCCCAGGACCCACATGGCAGCTCACATTGTCTGTAACTCCAGTCCCAGGAGGGATCCAAAGCCCTCTTCTGTCCTCCACAGGCTCCAGGCACACACATGGTGAATAGCTACACATGCAAGCAAAACATCTATACACATAAAGTAAATGAATGAATTTAGAGGAAAGAAGGGGGTGCATATTGCTCTTCCTGAGGATTTGAATTAGTTCCTAGCACCCACAATCACTTCTAACTCGAGCTCCAGGGAGATCTGAAACTTCTGACCTCTGCAAGTACCTGCATTCCCGTGCACAGACATACACATACACACGACTAAAAATAGTAAAACAGACATACACATACACACGACTAAAAATAGGAAAATAGGGTCTCAGAGGTGGCTTAGTGGTGAAGAGAAAGTGCTGATCTTCCAGAGGGCCTAAGTTTAGTTCCCAGCACCCACACTGGGAATTCCCAACTTTAAGAAGAGCATTTCTTGGTCCAATGTCAGGAAAGGGAAGGGGCCTCCAGCTAGTAAACTGGTTGTGTTCTGAGGTTTTGTCAGACAGACAGAACAAGGAAACTCAAAACACCTTACCTTCACCAGCACATAGTCCCCAGGCTGAGCTCTGACCTTGAGCCCAGAGTTAGTGACATCCTCCACCTCTGCATCAGGGAAGATCACCTTAAGGTTTGCATCATTCCGGCCACACAGGTCTGTGGAAGAACGTTTGCTGAACTGCAGAAAACAGAGAGAATATATGCATCTGTCAGGAGTTCTAGAAGTTTTAGGAGGCAGACACTGCTCCTGTTGTCTGAGGCTCTCCTGGGTCTATCACAAAGCATTTCTTTTCTTTCTTTTTTCTTTTTAATTAATTTATTTACGTATCCCTACAAGGCCAGAAGAGGGTACCAGGTCTCATTACAGATGGTTTGAGCCACCATGTGGTTGCTGGGAATTGAACTCAGGACCTTTGGAAGAGCAGGCAGTGCTCTTAACGGCTGAGCCACCTATCCAGCCCCACAGAACATTTCTTTCTTTTTTTTTTTTTTTGACTTTTTATTTGAATTACAAACAAGATTGAATTACCTGACAATCCCAGTTCCCTTCTCCCTCCCTTCCTCCCCTACCATCCCCCCAACTAAAACCCTACCTATCACATACCTTTTCTTCTAATCTACAACTGACTCAACCTTTCTGCTCCCTCATGACCTCTGCATTCTTTCTTTTCTTCCCTTCTCATTCTCGTAGCTCCCTCCCCCCTCTTCCCATGTTCTCAATTTGAACAGAGCATTTCTTAATGAGGAAATCTGAAGTCTCACTTTGTGTGGCTGATTCAACAATAGGACAACATGTGGTGCACAACAGAAACAAAGTTCTGTTGACTATTTTAATGAATCAATGAATCTTTACAGGGATACTTAGAGAAACACTCTCTTGAAAAAAAAGAGAAAGAAAGAAAGAAAATTCAAAACACCAACAAGAAAATAAACCAGCAAGGTCATAAAATGAAAAAAGTAAGACATTTTGGGCTTGAGATTGATTGTACAGTGTTTGTCTAGCACGCAGGAGGCCCTGGGTTTGATACAACACCACATAACCGGGGCATGAGGGTGCACTCCTGTAATCCCAGTGCTTAGGAAGATATATGCAGGAGGATCAGAAATTCAAGGTCACCCTTAGCTACATAGCAATTTTAAGATCAACCTAGGTAAACTACATGAGACCAGGTCTCAAAAAAGTAAGACCGACATAAAAGAGACACATAGTGTTATTCTAAAAGGCAAAAACCATGCATGTGAACTTACCCCTTCAACCAATACTAGCTGGGTACAACCCACTGAGGTCTGGTTGGCTCTTGACGCCTCTTCTCTGAAGACAGTAATAAGTTCCTCCAAACGCCTTAATTTGACTTCTTCTGGAACATCGTCCTTCAGCCTATGATATGCCCGTGTCTTCTATTAAAAAACAAAACAGAACCCAGGTCACTAAGGAGTTAGAGAATCCTCAGGGCACAAAGGAGGGAATATATTCATTCTACTCACAAGTTACAGACATGTAATTTGGTCCAAAATCCAAACCTGAACCACATTTATTTCTCTAGTTCTGGGAACATTCCATGAGAAAAGGGCAACTAAAATAGATCTTTGTAGATTCATTCTAAATTTAGCAAATGAAAATCACACTCATGGCTGGCAGGATGGGTCAGTGGGCAAAGGTGCCTGACACCAAGACTGATGACCTGAATCCAATCCTAGCCCCATACAGTGGAATGAAAGAACCAACTCCAGCAAGTGGCCCTCTGACCTACACACACTACAACACATGCACACCCCTACAAACAGGCATACACAAAATCAATAAGTATACAAATAAATACATTTAAAAAATCACAGACTCAGGCCAGGTGCTGGTGGCACTCGCCTTTAATCCCAGAGTCAGGCAGATCTCTGTCAATTCAATGCCAGTCTGGTCTACAGAATGAGTTCCAGGACAGGCTCCACAACAATACAAAGAAACCCTGTCTCAAAAAACCATTAAAAAAAAGAAAAGAAAAGAAAATCACAGACTCAAAGTTAGTCTTCATACTAGTCCTAAGTTTATATTTGGACACAGACTAAATAATGCATACACTAAGCTACTCACCAGCGCTGTTTATAGAGACACAGATATAAAGCAGCCTGAATACTCACTAACTAGTACCTAATAAATTATGGTCTATCAACACAATGGAGTGTTAAGCAACTGTTAATAAGATAACACCACAAATACTAATGTAATTGTTCCAAAATACTCCAAAATCTGAAATTAGTAAAATCTAATCAACATGCATGTCGTTGGTGTAGAAAGCATTCATGTTTATGAACACATAACATGTATCTGGAAACTGATAAAAGAAAGAAATCACTAAGAGTGGGGCTGGCGAGATGGCTCAGAGGTTAAGAGCACTGGCTGCTCTTCCAGAGGTCCTGAGTTCAATTCCCAGCAACCACATGGTGGCTCACAACCATCTGTAATAGGATCTGGTGCCCTCTTCTGGTGTGCAGATATACATGGAAACACAGTGTTGTATATATACTAAATAAATAAAATCTTTAAAAAAAAAAAAAGAGAAATCACTAAGAGTAATTGCCTTCAAAAAGAGAACTAAGCCTGGGAGCAACAAAAGGAAGAAGTGTTTTAACCTTCACACTTCATTCCATAAGCACCTATTACCTAGTCAGAAACAATAATTATCCTTGAAAAGTGTTTAAAAACTATCCTGGGTATACACTTATATATGTCTTTATTCTCATGCTCAAATCAAGTGGAGAACACCACTGAGCTAGGAAAAAGTCAAGGAATAAAAGGAAAAGCTAAACACCACTGTCTGGAGATTCAAACCAATCTACCCTGAAAGAACTACCATATCCACAGAGGAAAACAGAATGGGGACTGGGTATAAGATCCTACTCGATGTCAGCATGTTGTAAGTAATGATAACCATCCGATGGCACTGTAGGAAGCACCACTCTAAGTGGGTTACATGCACTATCTTATTCAAGCCTCAAAACACGCCTAAGCTGGTACTGCTATTCCCACTTCAGGAAGCAACTAAGGACTTTAGACAAGGTCACTGTTACTACATGACAAAGGCACATTTTGAGTGCCATACTTCCATTGTGTGTTGACAGGCCACTTCCCGAGTAGACCAGTCTTATAAATAATTTCTCTTGTGCATCTGTGATGTCCAGGCTCTGGGGAAGTCTCACTTCTGAAATACTGTAAAAGATACTGGCCCACTTACACTGACTACAGAACACTGAGCACTGGACTTCAATTTTGTCTTGATTTACTTATTTATTTGTTTGTTTTGTTTTTAAGACAGTCTCAATCTATAGTCCAGACCTGTTTCAAACTTAAGATTCCCCTGCCTCAACCTCCTAAGTTCTAGGATTACAGCCATATATCACCAAACCCAGCTACCTGCAAAATAGTTCATAAATAGGAACACTAGCTTGGTAATTTTTTTAAGTTTTATTTATTTATTATTTATACAGTATTCTGTCTACATGTATGCCTGCAGGCCAGAAGAGGGCACCAGATCTCATTATAGATGGTTGTGAGCCATCATGTGGTTGGTGGGCATTGAACTCGGCACCTCTGAAAGACCAGCCAGTAATCTTAACCACTGAGCAATCTCTCCAGCCCCAATCTTTTTGGGTTTTATGTGTTTTTTGTTTTTTCGAGACAGGGTTTCTCTGTGTATCCCTTGGCTGTCCTGGAACTCACTCCATAGACCAGGCTGGCCTCCAACTCACATAGATTGGCCTGTCTCTGCCTCTTGAGCACTGGGATCAAAGGAATGCACCACCACCGCAGCCCAGCCCAGCATGGTAATTTTTTCATATCAATTTGCTGAGGTTTGTTGGCTGTAGTGTCTAACACCCATAATGCTAATGATCAGGCAGCCAAGTGAAGCAGAAGGAAAACAGGCTTGAGTCCAGCCAGAGCAAAAATTAACTAGAGAATTAATTAGAGAAATTAAAATTAAATTAGAGAAATTAAAATTAATTAGAGAAAATGACGGTAAGATGCTGTGATATAGCTGGGTGTGGTGGCACACACCTTTAATTCCAGCAAACAAGAGCAGAACCAGGTAGATCTCTGAGTTCAAGGCCAGCCTGGTTCTGAGACTCTGTCTCAAAACAAACAAAAAATCCTGGGATTTTACAAAGTCAAACTCTTTCTACCCAACCACCTCCAATGAGTCCCAAGCTGGTAAGAAAACGATGCTAATTGTCTCCCATTCAGGACTTACCTGCCTCATGCTGTATGCAAAGAGAAAACCGGCATTATACTGAACTTCTCGAAGTAAAGACACTGTCTGCAGGTGATCATCCTCTGTCTCTCCACAGAAGCCAGTGATGAAGTCGCTGCTGAGGCTCACACCTGTCAATATTCAACAAAGGACCAGTGCTTAGAGACTGCTACTGCCGACCTCAGAAGGAATGTGGGCATTTACGTATTACAGAAGGAAGGAAAGCTGCTCAGAAGTCATTACAGAGCAAGGGGAAAGAGGCTTGTTTTTCTACAACATGACAGAACTGGCTCCTCCCTCTACATTTCCTTAAGCCCTAGAAAATAAATCTTGGTTTCAAATGCTAGATTCAGAGACACTATAGACGAGCAGTTTCAAACAGCCCTGCTTCTGCATGGGGAGGGTGAGGGACAGTGCTAAAGACTAAACCCAGAGCCTTGTATATATGCTAGACAAGCACTGTTGTGCTAACACTAACACTCCAGCTCCCAAGTCCTACTTTTACTAGTCAATCTTTCGGTGCTTCACATAAACATATACATCTATGTATCTTGTTTTGTTGCTATTGTTTTGATAGGGGATTTTTTTTTCCTACTGTGCTAGGGACAGAACCCATTCAACCTCTAAACTAGACCGTATCTATGTATTTTAATTTATAATAACTGTGTATATGTATATATGATCAAACACTGAATTTAAATTAGCATTATGTTCATTTACAATGCAGTAGCAAAACTATCAGATACTGAATACTTGGAAATTGCTATATGGCCGGGCAGTGGTGGCACATGCCTTAAATCCCATTACTTGGGAGGCAAAGACAGATGGAGCTCTGTGAGTTTGAGGCCAGTCTGGTGTACAGAGCAAGTTCCAGGACAGCTAGGACTGTTAAACAGAGAAACCCTGTCTCAAAATATCAAAAAAAAAAAAAAAAAAAGTGCTACATGTCATTAGCTATTCAATTACTCCCCAAAATTAAATGACATGACTACTATTTACTCCATTTTATAAATTACAAATCTTCTTTGTTGTCATATAACCAATAATACAGTACTCAATACAAAGCCAGTATACCCAGCTGCCATAGCATCCTGCCCCATCAGAACAAAAGTATGTGTACAGCTGGGTGGTGGTGGCATATGCCTTTAGTCCCAGCACTGGGGAGGCAGAGGCAGGTGGATCTCTGTGAGTTCGAGACCAGCCTGGTCTACAAGAGGTAGTTCCAGGACAGCCTCCAAAGCCACAGAGAAACCCTGTCTCGAAAAACCAAAAAAACAAACCAACAAACAAAAACAACCCACAAAAGTATGTGTACATAATACAAGAAGCACGGTGGCACATATCTTTAGTCTCAGCACTCAGGAGACAGAGGCAAGTGGGTCTTTGTGAGTTCAAGGCCAACCTAGTCTAGTAAGCTCTGGGCTCAAAAAGGAAAAAATAAATAAATAAAAGTTGAGGGAAATTTCTGACATTCTCAATCAAATATAAGCAAAATGAAGCAAAAACAGTAATCTTATTAGGAGAAAGGGGGAAAAGGTATAATGGGATGTCTAAAATCTGCCTAATTAAAGTAGAATACATGATAGTGCGTGTTTATAATCCCAGCAATAACAATGAAAGTAGAAGACCAAGTTCAAGGCCACCCTGAGCAACATAACAAGACACTGTGTCAAAATTCAAGCGCTAGAGCTACTCTTCAGTGGCAGAGCATATGTCCACAAGACATGAGGCTTGGATTTAATCTCTTGCAATATGCACACAGTCAGAAAGATGGAAAGGAAAAGTGGAACAGAGAGAGGAAAACAGAGAAGCAGCAAATGAACATAAAAATACCAAAAACTATGAAATGACACCATAAGGAATTTGCCAAAGAGGCTGGAAATTGAGCAAGATGAATTTGGACTGCGGTAATGTGCTCAGCATTTCTTAATGTACCTGGGATACATTCTCTGATATGATGAACCAATGCCACATAAGCTTCCCTTGAATATCTGCAGTAAAGAACAAAAAGAAAAGACCTAGTTGAGAGGAGAAGCAAGGTTACGATAAGTTCTCATGAAGCTGAAGTTAGCCTTAAACTTCTGTTCCACCTAGCTCTATCTCCCAAGTGCTGGGCTCTTAGGGCTACACCACCACACCTGACTCAATCTTATTTAAATGAGTACTATAGAAAGATAATACTATGAATTCCCACGTATATTCATTTTTCGATTTGTGATTTCACAACCACAAATCACAGTAGAAGAGTACATGAAAGCACCCCTTTGAGCCAGTGAGATGTTTCAGCAAGTAGATACTTTCTACCAAACCTGATGACTTCAGTTCAATCCCTGGAACCTACATGGTAGAAGAAGAAAACCAACTCCTGACAATTGTCCTCTGATTTACATGCACACATGTTCCAGCTCCTAAGGACCTTTCATTTAATAAATCAAGAAAAAAAGTAAACAGTTAAGAGGACCTCTAGGGGCTGGAGAGATAGCTCGATGGTTAAGAGAACTAGCTGCCGCTGCAGAGGGCCCAGGTTCAGTTCCTAGCGTCCACATGGCAGCTCACAATCATCTGCCACTCCCATTGCAGGGGATCTGATGCCCTCTTCTGGCCTCCGTGAGAAGTGCATGCACATGGTGCAGGCATACACGCAGGCAAAACACACATACACGTAAAAAAAGAGGATCCCTAGATCTTTGCCTCTGTGGAAAATAAGGCCAAGTTCTAGTTCTGTGAGCTTTGCCTTAGGTCATATTACCCCCCTCCAGTTTCACCTCTGCAAACTTATTTCCAAAGTGAGTATCTACATTCATATTCTAAGACCTAAAAAACTTTATTATTCTTGCAAGGTAAAAGGCTAAAATTTCAAATATGGCACCCAGCAAGCACTTAATTTTAAAAAAATGTTAAGCAAATGAGAGGCTCAATGCTTACTCTGCTTAGGGGATACACAGAAGAAAGTTCAGCTGTCCATAGATACATTCAAACAACAACCACTTATTAATTTGCTACTGTGTGTCATATACTATACTAGGTCCTTAGCAACAAATGCAGTGTTTAGTGATTCAGAAAAACTGGAATGGTTAAGGATGTCCTCTCCCCAAGTATGTCTGACCCTCTCCTCATGGCATCCAGTACACGGTTGCTTCCACTCTGGGCTGGCAGATGGATCTGCTTGCAGATGTTGTGTCTCTCATGAATCAGCTGTAGAACCTGATTAAACAAAACACAATATGG
The DNA here is from genome assembly GCF_003668045.3 of Cricetulus griseus. Classification (NCBI taxonomy): domain Eukaryota; kingdom Metazoa; phylum Chordata; class Mammalia; order Rodentia; family Cricetidae; genus Cricetulus; species Cricetulus griseus. The sequence continues at coordinate 25,276,295 of NC_048599.1, read as the reverse complement.
GTTACCTAAGTCTCATCAAAGAATCATGTAAAAAAGAATATTCTATACATTCTGAAAGGGTGCAGATGGAAGTTTCTGTCCTGTCAGGTCCTGCAGCCCTTTAGTCCCAAATAAACACTCAGAGGCTTATATTAATTATAAACGGTTTGGCCTATTGCCCAGGCTTCTTACTAACAAACTCTTACAACTTAAATTAACCCACAATCCTTATCTATGTTTAGCTGCATGGCTTGGTGCCTCATCTCATTCTCATCTTGCTTCTTCTGCCTCTGGTTCTCGACTCACTCTGCCTTCTTTTTCCCAGAATTCTCATAGCCCCGCTTATGTCTCCTGCCTGGCTCCTGGCCAATCAGTATTTTATTAAACCGATAGAGGTGACAAATATTTACAGTGAACAAGAACATTATCCCATATCAGGAGGGGGTTGCTGTTGTTTTGTTTTGTTTACAGGCATTCTGCCTGACCCTGCCTCCTGAGTCCTGGAATTAAAGGTGTGTAACATAGTACTTGGTAGTATACTCCTCTCATTGTTTCTCCTCAGAGGCTAATTTTCAAGTAATGAAAAGGTTGATTGGGAACTGAGGATAAAGCTCAGTTAGTGTAGTGACTGCTTGGCATTCATGAGGCTCTGGGTTCAATCCTCAGCAGTGCATAAAACTAGGCATGATAGTGCACATCTGTAATCTCAGCACTTGGAGGAGAGGGGAAGAATCAGGAGTTCAAGGCCAGCCTCAACTACACAGACCAACATGGACTGAGACCTGTCTCAAAAAATAGGAAGAAAGAGCCAGGCAGTGGTGGCACACACCTTTAACCCCAGCACTTGGGAGGCAAAGGTAGATGGATCTCTGAATTCAAGGCCAGCCTGGTCTACAAAGTGAATTCCAGGACATCCAGAACAGTCAGGACTGTTACACAGAGAAACCATCTCAAAAAACAAAAGAAAAAAAGAGACAGTCTTGCTAAGTTGCCCTTACTGGCCTGACACTCATAAGCTCCCAAAGCTAGGACTATAAGCATGTATCACTCACTGACCAAGAGCTGGGATTTGAACCCACGTGTGCCTCAGGCTTCCCACTACATCACATTGCCTCCCTTGCTGTTCTCACTGTATCTCCACCATGCAGCTGCCCACCTTGATAAACTTCTCACTACACAAGTGGCCCCAAGTTCCCACTGAAAACCATCCTATCGCCTCACTGATCTTAGGGGAATTTAAGTTTTGCCAAAAGGCCAGTAATTCTGCAAGGAGACATTGCAGTGTAACACAGAATCCCCAAAGCAGGATTCAAGGTCTCTGCCGTATACTTCTGGGTCCAGGTAATAATATGCTTCAGGATGCTGCTAAAAGTTTGTCACAACACTAAATATCAGCAACACTCACCTCATCAGGAAAATCCTTGGGGTGGGGAGAGGTGAAACGGATCCTCATTTCAGGGTCTATTCTTGAAACCTGATCCAGAAGATGGGAAAAGCGAAGCCCCCCTTGTTTGGTTTTATAGTTGGTAGTGAAGCCACGACTGAGGTTGGTAGGCACTGCATTATTGAACTGGATCTCTGAATTGTCCCGAAAACTATTAACATTCTGACCAAGAAGTGTCACTTCTTTTAGCCCCTAAAAACAGGAAAAACATGTTGAAAACAAGTTTAACCTTCTTGAACGGCTTCATCTCAAACCACTAATTAAAAATTAGCTCAATCTACCAAGAGCCATAAAGAAACCTGTCTTTAATCTGATAATCTCACACTGGAGTACCTTATCTAAAGACTGAACAACAGAGTAAGACCTTAAGAGTGTACCTGCCTGTAATCCCAACTCTCAGGAAGTAAAGGCAGGTTTCTGTTACCATCTCAATCCCTAAAACAGAATATATCTATCCTAAAGGAGTTTTGTACTGTAGGAGAACTTAAAATGGGGAGGAGGGGATAACTTTAGTATTTAAGCAAGTAAAAACTGAGATTTTACAAGCTATCAGTGATGGAACTATCTGTGGATCAGACAGAGGTGGAGGAGACACCACAGGCTACAAAGCTAGAAAGGCTATCCTCAGCCTGTCCAGAACATGCTCGTATGAAGAAAGCTTGGATAACCTCACCTGCTCAGAGAGCTTCCTCACTTCATCTAGAATGGAGGCAACCGGCCGACTCCTCTCCCGGCCACGAGTGAAAGGAACAATGCAGTAACTGCACATGTTGTCACAGCCCCGCATGATCGACCTAGGGAAGAAAGTACAAGAACACAGTTAACAGGGGAGCAATGCTGTCTTAGCATGTCCCATCTCTGCAGCTCTCTTGGGATTTTTCTTTGGCTCTGGATCCTCCTGCTTCTAAGCTCACACTGAACTAATGTGAAATCCGTAAGTGTATAATCACAGAATATGAACCAGACTGTAATTGGTAGACATGTTGGTGAGGAAGCATAGTGTTGAGGGGAAACGGTCTGACTCAGCACTGTGGAGTTTCTACCGTTTTGATAGGTATATTAGATGGAATTTTTTATGCAGAGATTGAAAACAAACTCTATGTCTACCTATGTTATAAAAGACACTCTGAGGCCAGGCGGTGGTGGTGCATGCCTTTAATCCCAGCACTTGGGAGGCAGAGGCAGATGGGTCTCAGTGAGTTCAAGACCAGCCTGGTCTACAAAGTGAGTTCCAGGACAGCCAGGACTGTTACACAGAGAAACCCTGTCTCAAAAAGCAAAAACAAAGCAAAACAAAAAGATCCTGAATTTAAAATATAGCTTGCATTTCTCATACAATCTTTTTCTTTGAGACAGGGTCTTCTGTGGGTCAGACTAGACTTAAACTGGTATATAGCAAAAAACATGGATGAGGATCTTGAACTCCTGATGCTCCTGCCTCCATTTCCAAGTGTTGTGTTTACAGATATGCATCATCATATCTGACTCTAGCTTTGGTTTTCTGACACAAGGTCTCTCAATGGAGCTCTAAATTGCCTAGTACATGCTGTGGAGCCCAGACTGCCCTTGAACGCACAGCAAGCAATATTCCTGCCTCCTGCTCCCAACTGTTAGGATTATAAGTATGAGCCTCTTTCTTCCCAGCTGTTGTTTTCTATTTCTGAAACAAGGGCTTTCCAAATAACACAGATTAGCCTGGAGCAACAATCAACCCCAGAGTGACCATAAACTCACAACAATCCTCCTGCTTTGGCCTCAGATTGTGAGCACACACTACAGCAGTTTAAAAAAAAAAAAAAAAAAAAAAAAAGCTTTCTATCAAGAAAGCCCAAGGCATTCCCTTAAGTGAAAATAAACTTAGAACAATAATATTTATGTTTTAAAAGGAGGGTAAGAAAAGTATCCATATGAGTATATGACTACATATACAAGGAATACTTCTAGAAAGATTAAATAAGAATGACTGACATGGAAATCTTTGAGAAATGGCCTGAGAAAGCAGGGATGATGGGTGTGAGGAGTCTTACGGTATCACATGTTGTTTTCTGCATGTTGTACCATAACTGTTCAAATGCATTCCTTTCCCTTATGCTCAACACAGTAAACTGAAACATGCTCATCCTCCAGGTCTCACATGATGACTCACACAAAGGCAGAAGTGGCACTGGGGCTTGTTTGGACTGGCATGATATCTGCATAGGTCTCATCCAGAGAGAGAAGCACGTTTGCTGCCTGCTGACCTGACTCCACAACAGCCAGCAGCCGGGGAAGGTCTCGATAGGCATCCGGTCCAGCCAAGAGATCGACTGTTTTCTCCCTGTTGAGGATCTCTCCCTTCAGTCTCTCAGCCATGCAGCCTGGGAAGCAAAAGAAACTAGTACCTCTTCTGCAGTTCACCTGTTTTCCTGGCTTTTGTTCAGTGCACATAATTTATAACTTGCCCTGGAGACCAGGGTACAGAAAACTTCTCTGAGTTTAGTATTACCCTGCAAAACTGGACCCACACAACTGAACCCACATCTTCAAATACAAGAAAACCATAGAAATATTCAGAGCAAATCAATTAAATGTCTGGAATGTGCAGGGAGGCATCCAAAAGCCTTTCCCCCATTTTTTCCATCACTGCTGGAGGTGCAAGTCAGAGCCTCCCACATACTAACCAAGCACACCATGAGTGAGCTGCATTCCCTGCCCCCCAAAGCCTCTCAAACATGAACCACCTCTTCTCACAGTTAAAGATTACTTACCACTAAGATAAAAGATATCCTTACATCAGAAGTCTGTCTATAAGTTTACAACTACACTTAACGCTTTTTTCTCTTTCAGCCCACAATACTTGCTAAACCCATGAGAAATTATATAAATAATTATGCAGATAAAATTTGTACCCCCAAACCATCATTTTATTAAGACTATAAAACCTAAAAGCATACCTTTTACAAAGTCTTTGGAATGGTTAGTTGTTTGGGGTTTTCTTAAAGATTGTTTTATTATTTTTGTTTATGTGAATGTGTGCTTGTGTATGTGCACATGACTGCAGGTGCCTGCAGTTCAGTAAAGAGTGTTGGATCCCCTGGGTCTGCAATTACAGGCAGTTGTGAATTGCCCAACACAAATGCTGGGAACCAAACGAGGATCCTCTGAAAGAACAATATATGCTCTTAACTGCTAATACATCTCTCCGGCCCCATAGTTTGGTTGTGATGGCTCAGAGGTTAAGAGCACTGACTGCTCTTCCAGAGTTGCTGAGTTCAATTCCTAGCAGCCACATAATGACTCACAACCATGAGATCTGGTGCCCTCTTCTGGCCTGCAGGCATACACACTGACAGAACACTGTATACATAATAAATAAATCTTAAAAATAAAGAGAAAAGAAGGGAGGAGGGAGGCAGGGAGGGAGGGAGGCAGGGAGGAAGGAAGGCAGGAAGGAAGGCAGGAAGGAAGGAAGGAAGGAAGGAAGGAAGGAAGGAAGGAAGGAAGGAAGGAAGGAAGGAAGGAAATCATCTATTAAAAAAGATTTTAAAAACAATTAGGGGCTGGAGAGATGGCTCAGCAGTTAAGAACACTGGCTGCTCTTCCAGAGGACCCTGGTTCATTCCCAGCACTCACATGGCAGCTCATAACTATCTCTAACTCCAGTTCAGGGGATCTGACACCTTTATACCAATGCACATAAAATAAAGTTAAATAATTTTTTTCAATTTTTTTAATTATTGGGTGGGGTGCCGGGCGTTGGTGGCGCACACCTTTAATCCCAGCACTCAGGAGGCAGAGGCAGGCAGATCTCTGTGAGTTTGAGGCCAGTCTGGTCTTCAGGAAAGCCAGAGCTGTTACACAGAGAAACCCTGTATCAAAAAACCGAGAGAGAGAGAGAGAGAGAGAGAGAGAGAGAGAGAGAGAGAGAGAGAAAAGAAATGATGCACATATTCTCTCTCAGCCTTGATTGTGGACGTCATGTGACTAGCTGCTTGACTTCCTGCCTTCCTGTCTTGACTTCCCCTCAGTGATAAACTGTAACCTGGAATTGCAAAGTCAAATAAAACCTTTTCTTCCCTTTTGGTCAGGGTGCTTCATCACAGCAACAAAAAAAACTAAAATACTCCCTCTTGCATCTCCTTCAATAAATCTCTTGTGTGAGGTTTGCTGTACAGTGTGACTTTGGGGTATTTCTTAGCTCCCCTCAGAGCTGGAACACTTACAGTAGTAATGGCTGCATAAGCACGTGAATATACTTAATACTACAGAATATATATAAAATGATTAAAATGGTGAGTTGATGTATACAACCATTATTTTACATTTTTCCATGGGGGTTTCTAAAATTCCAAAAGATTTTATACCCAAGGGCAACTATAATGAAGTGAAAAGGAAGAAAACTCCTCTAGCATCTATCTATATTAATCAGTATGACTGGATACACTGTGTGTTGACTATCAAGAGTGATTAAGTTAACTATACTACAATGGACACGGTCCACTAAGCATAAAGTTAAATATATTAACCAAATTGGGGTCAGAAAGGATGCATAGATTTTTCTTTTGATTGGGGTATTTTTTGCATTTATTTATTTATTTAGCGTGTGTGTGGGTGTGCACATGCTACAGTACCCATGTGGAGGTCAAAGTGGGGTAGTTGGTTCTCTCCTCCTACCATGTACATCCCCAAAATCAAAGGCAGTTCAATAGACTTGATGGCAAGTGCTTTCCCTGCTGAGCCATCTGGCCAACCCCCCAAGCACTTATTTTTGAAGTATGTTTCCTGACCACCTAGACCAGAACTGTCCAACAGAGCTTTCAAACAAGGAGAAGGGACGTGCTGGATGGAAATGACTGGAGGTGCTGTGTAAATTGGTGGACCCTCATCAGCTGTGGCTGCTGAGAAGCTGAGATGTGTCTGATGCAAAGGAAGAAGTGCATTTTTGAAATTGTTTTTCAAATGTGACTACTGACTACCATATTGGTCAAGACAGGCCTGGATTTTCACTTGGGCTTGCTTCCGTAGTTCACATGACAGGTAACTACACTGGAAACTCGTGTTGCCCTCCAGACTCCAAATGCTGAAACTGTCTCTCCCTCTCTGTACTACATGAACTGCATCAGGTTCTAGGGAAAACACATCACTATCTGAGCATCTACTATTTCTTTATTTGTTTGTTTGTTTGGGTTTTTGTTTTGTTTTGTTTTTTGAGACAGGGTTTCTCTCTCTGTGTACCAACTCTGGTTGTCCTAGAACTCACTCTGTAGACCAGGCTGGCCTCTAACTCACAGAGATCTGCCTGCCTCTTTCTGCCTCCTGAGTGCTGGGATTAAAGGCGTGCACCACTACCACCCTGCTAAATGCAAGCTGTTAAATCCCTCATAGCAGGAATACCATTATCCTACTCTTTTGAAGGTTTTTTGTTTGTTGGTTGGTTGAGTTTTTTGGTTTTTGGTTTTTATTTTGGTTTTGGTTTTGGCTTTTTTTGAGACAGGGTTTCTGTGTAACAGTCCTGGCTGTTCGGTCACTCCGTAGACCAAGCTAGCCTCGAACTCACAGAAATCCACCTGCTTCTGCCTTCCAAGTGCTGGGATTAAAGGCATGCACCCCTGCCTGGGACATCTATTATTTCTAAGTGCTACAAAAAGATCTTTTAGAAGCTTCATCTCATTTAATCTTGCAATCTCTAACATCAAGTAAAAGAGATTCATGGGGTAGATATGGCTAATTTACACCCTGTTATCCAGGCCTCTAAAGCAGCAATTCTCAATCTGTGGTCACATATCAGATATCCTGCATATCAATACCGACATTTCGATTCATAACAGTAGCAAAATTACAGTTATGAAAGTAGCAATGAAAATAATTTTATGGTTGGGGGGGCCACAACTGAAGGGTTGCAGAATGAGGAAGGCTGAGAACCACTGCTCTAAAGGAAAAACTCTAGGAACCCAAGTCTCAAAATGGAAAAATTCATTCTGAAAATGAATGGATACCTAGAATCCCAATCCTCAGAGGTACCCGGGAACGTGATCGTTTTGTCTTCAGGGCCTTCAGCTGATGTAAACGGTTCCAGATGGTCTGCTCAGCCTTCTCTCTGCAAAATCCAAAGAGGCCAAAATGAGCAGGATAGGAGAGCAGGACAGCGAGGAGAAAATGAAAGCCATCTGAGTCCTTGCAAAGGCATCTACGTTGAATTCAGGGAAGGCACACAGAGGCAAACTGGGAAAGCACCACTTGCAATCATCCTCTTCCCTCTAACAATATCCTCCCTACACATCTCAAAATCCAGACTAGCTTTCAAGCAAAACCCAAAAGCTCCATTCTTCACAAGCCCTTCCCCAGCTCCTCTGTGACTCTCCTCCCTTCAAGTACCCTCTACCTTAACTCTACTTCTCCTGAACATGGAATTTTGTTTTTGTTGTTTCACACATCCTGTAGCCCAGGCTACCCTAAAACACATTATGTAGCCTGAGCTGTCCTCAAACTCACCCATATTTCTTGACTACCCAAGTACTGAGATTATAGGCATAAACCACCACCCCAGTTTATATATGATATTTACTTAATATTTTCCATCAGATGTTAGTAGACTACTTACACACCTGTCTTAGTCCCCATGTGAGACCAAGTTCTTTGGAGCCTGGCTTTATGATAGAAGGTTCATTTCCAAATCTCCCATAACAACCAACTCAGTATCATTCCACAGGTCCCATAAAAAATGTGTCAGATTAACAAACTAACGTGAAAGGCAGCTGTGGAAATAGTAACACTAACATGCCTTCAACAGCAATAAACAACAAAAAAAGAGGATGTGTTCACTTTTTCTTAATTCATTTTTAAAATTTGTTATGTGTATGGGTATTTTGCCTACATGTATGTGCTCCCACCACCCCTGTGTCTGGGATCTGATCCCCTAGAATTGGAACTACAGACGGTTGTAAGCTGCCATGTGGGAGCTAGGGATTGAGCCTGAGTCCTCTAGAAGAGCAGTCAGTGCTCTTAACTGCTGAGCCATCTCTCAAGTCTATCACTTTTGATGAATTTCCTGTGATCAGGTACTTCTTGGCAAGCTCTGAAGATACCACTCATATCTTTTCAGAATTCTGTTTCCCAACCATTGGCTACACCTCAAATCAGGTATATATATTAAAGAATATGACATTAGAGCCAGGTGGTGGTGGTGCATGCCTTTAATCCCAGCACTCAGGAGGCAGAGGCAGGTGAATCTATGAGTTTGAGGCCAGCCCGGTCTACAGAGCTAGTTCCAGGACAGCCAGGGATACACAGAGAAACCCTATCTCAAGAAACAAAAAATAAAATAAAAAATAAAATAAAAACAAAAAAGAATATGCCATCAGTGACCAAAAAACTTTAGGAAATTTGGGACCTCAGCACTTTGGGTTTAAAAATTCTATATAATGTACAGAGCTTGGTTTGGGCATTTTTGTGATTACTGTTTGCTTTGTAGACAGTTTCATTGTGTAGTCCAGGCTGGTCTATAACTCACAATCCTCCCAACTTCTGCAGTGCAGAGATTACAGGTGTGTATTACCTGTAATCTGTACTCAGATAAAATGGGTCTGGTGAGAGGAAAAAAAAAAAAAAAACTCACAGAATTGCTACTGTGAGAATTAAACTAGTACATCCATGTATGCTGTACACATGGAACCGAACCCACAAGACATGCTCATCACACATCAGCCACTTATATCAAGAGTATCTCTATTACAGAAAAACCATTAACTCTCGGTGGCCTCGAGGCATTGGCTCATCTCCATAAGCAAGCCTCCTTGACACGATTACACACAATCTATTCACTCCCTATGGAAAGAACAAATTTGTACCTGATAGAGCACGTGACAAGAAGGATCACATCAGCCTAATGAAGAACAAAAAAAAGAAACTTATAAACTTTGACATTGACCTTGCAAAATCACTACTATGCAGTCCACCTACTTTTTTCCTATTATTATGGTAAAACATACATACATCTTATTTTAACCATTTTTAAGGATACAGTGCTATAATAAGAACACTATAGTGCAACCATCACCACCATCTCCTTCCAGAACTTCCCGGGGAAAGCTTTGTACCCATTATGCACTAACCCTCGAGCCTCACCTTCACTCCACAAGATAGCTTTGTTTTGTTCTGGTTTGGTTGGGTTGGGTTTGGCTGCTCTGGAGACACAGTCATGCCCTACAGTCAACATGGCCTCAAATTCCAGACCTTCCTGCCTCTACTTCCCAAGGCTGGGATTGCAGACACGTGTGACCACACCAAGTCTGATAACCCCTCTCCTGAAGATCAACAGCATCATGAAGGCTCAAAATAGCTGGAACACCAGCATACGCTAGTCCTACAGTACACTTCACTCAAAGGAACTAACTCAGCAGGCAACATCTTCTCCCCAAAAACTCACTGCATCTAAGAATCTGCACCAAGGCAGGGCAGCCCAGGCCCAGGAAACAGGGAGGCAGGGGGTGCAAGCACCTCTTGGAGGTTGCTGGTCCGCAGGAATCCGCTCTTCTGTAAAATGGACCAGGCTATCTCTGTGTCATTCACGTTCATCTGGCAGCCATAGGTCTCGAGGTAGACTGCAATGAAAGGGAGATTGAGTAGGCAGAGGGCCATGTGGGTCTTCAGCCTCCTTCCCAAAGTGCTCAGAGACACCTGAGGCAACTTGTCATCCACAAAGTCCCCTGCTGCCTTGACCCTAAAATACCATCAGCTGCCAGATGTACCCCCAAATTAATAATAGCCTTTTAGAACAAAGGAAACACAATATCGTATACACACACCTATAATAAACAGGGTGTTTAAATACAGGGGAAATGTGCCCCTTAAGAAATAAGGGCATAGGGCTACAGAAACAATTAGAACAGGGAAGACTAACGATCATTTTTATCCATCTGAGAAAGAACTAAATTCAAATCCCCGTATTACAGTCCTCCCTCTAAACAAGAGGTCCTCTAACCTCTGGGAGCAGCAGCACTGACCAGAGGGTACAGACACCACAGACTAAAAAAAAACGAAAGCAGACACGGTCATATTATGAAGTAAAAATACAAATTTACACCAAGTTCCAAAACATGGATTTCACACTTTGGTAGACCCTTTCAAATCATATTTCTAGTTACAACCCCATTACCATCAGAAGGCTATTATTCCAACTAGAAGCAGGGCATGGGGGGCCAAGGCAGGAGGATTATCATGAACTTGAAACCAGAATGAGCTACACAGTGAGCTCCAGGCAAACCTGGACTAAAGAGACTGATTCTTTCTCAAAAAAGCAAAACAGAATAGGAAACATCAGCTCTTCTTTTTTTTAAGCCAGGGTCTCACTATGCAGCTCTGGCTAGCCTAGAACTCACTATGTAGACCAGGCTGGCCATGCTCTGCCTCTGCCTGCCAAATGCTGAGATAAAAGGTATTTACCACGGGCCTAGATAATTTTTTATATACTTTGGAAGGGGGGGTCACATATGCCATTTCAGAAGTCAAAGGACAATTTGTGGTAGTAAGTTCTCCCCTTTCACCTTGTGGGTTCCAGGGATCGAACTCAGGTCATCAGACTTGGTGGCAAGCAACTTCTGAGTTATCTTGCCAGCCCCAAGAATAAAACTCTAAATCAGAAGTGATGACAGACATCAGTAATTCCAGAAGTTAAGAGGCTGAGGCAAGAGGATTATGAGTTTTACACTAACCTGGGTTACAGAGCAAGACCCAGATTCAAAAGGTAAGGGGCAGAGTTGAGCAAGATGGCTCAATGGTTGAAGGCTTCTGCCACCAAGCCTGATGACACATGGTAGAAGGAGACAACCATCTCTCACAAGTTGTCCTCTGACATCCACATGTGCCACACACAGAGACACATAGAGTAAATGTGAAATTTAAATGGAACTTTAAAAACTGTAATTAGAACACAGATTATAGTGTTTCCAAAAGCAACCAAAGAGAGGACTCCAATTCCTGTGTGCACAGCTCTGAGTTCTAGTTTGTCTTTTGAAGTGTTGAGGCTGAAGAACAGAGCTTCAAGCACGCTAGGCAATCACTGTAACACACAACTCTTCCCCTGCCCAACCTATGAGTTTCTTTACAGCAATGCTGCTTGGGAGAGCCTGATGATTCTGTAACTGAGCAACCTGCCCACACTGCTAAGACAGTCGAGCCACAGAGGCTGCGACAGAGAAAGGAAGGAAGCCAAAGGGAAGGGAGAAGTAAAACTAACCTTTTCTCTGCCTTCCTAGAAGTTCATCCCCTGTGAGATACGGGGGTGGGTCCTCCACTTCTGGAAAAGATGGTTTCTCTTGAAGAACCGAAGCACTTCTTAAAAAATGCTGAAAAGTTGGTCCGGCGGCTAGCCTGGAGCTGAAATCCTTCTCAACACCTTCTGAGCTCTGCCCCTCTGAACTAAGACATGAAGAGCTGGGGACACTGCTATGTGCCCTGCAGGTCCTGAGCAGCAGCCAGGACACAGAGCTCAGTGGCCCCCATTTTAGAGACCTCTGTGCTTGGAGGACACATTGTAAAGGATGCATGACACCTGTGGTCCTAAATCTGCAAAAGAGTGAGGCATACCAACATTTACTGCACACTCTATACAGGTACTACTCTGGACACTTGCCCCTCACAAAAGCAGAAGAGAGGATGCTTTGGGGGTGGGGTGGGGGCATAAGAGGTGTTGAGACAATCTTAGTATTATCCTGAGCTGGCCTGGAACTCACTATGTAGTCCAGGCTGGGGGGGGGGGAGCCCTAGGTTTTGTTTGTTCATATTTTGAGATATTGGTCTATAGTGCAGACCAGCCTCAAACTCCTCATCCCTCCTGCCTCCGTCTTCCAAGTACTAGAATCACCAGCATAGACCACCATATCCAGTTCAAAAGTACTCTTGATAGTTTACCTTAACCCAAGCATGGTAAAACTGCAGTCTCAGTGCCTTGGAAGGATAAGGCAGGAAGATCATTTGAGCCCAGGGGTTCCAGGCCTGCCTGGACAACCTAGCAAGGTCTCTAAAAACTTGGTCTCGGGCTGAAGAGATGGCTCAGCGGTTAAGACCACTGACTGTTCTTCCAGAGGTCTGAGTTCAATTCCCAGCAACCACGTGGTGGCTCACAACCACCTTAAATGAGATCCGGTGCCCTCTGCTGGCATGCAGGCAAAAGACTATACAAAATAAATAAATAAAATCTTAAAAGATTTAAAAAAAAAAAAACTTGGTCTCTCATGCTGGATGTGGTAACACTCGACTTTAATGCCAGCTTTTCCGAGGCAGAGGCCAGCCTGGTTTATAGAGTGAGCTCTAAAACAACCAAGGCTTCACAGAGAAGAACCCTGTCTTAAAAAAAAAAAAAAAAAAATGGACAAGGGACAAGATGGCTCAGTGGGTAAAAATGCCCGAGGCTCAAGTCTGAAATCCTCAGTTAAGAGCTCCTGAACCCACCGTGAATGGAAAGAACTGACAGTGGAGAGAGGAATGACTCTGACCATCACTCGCTGTGCGCACACTCACACACACATAATACTTTTAAAGAAGTGGGGCGGGAGGGGAACGACCCAAAGAGGCATACTAAGACTTCAGCAACCACTCATTTACACCTCACACATCTTTTCACAGGATGGGCCTTAAGTAAAGTCAATGTGACTGCTGCCTGGCCAGGCAAGCCCCGGATCAGGGAGCCTTCTTTAAGAGCGTTGGGATGGGGCAGCGATCCTCTCTGTGGAACCTGGTGGGGGCATCAAATGCAAGCTTAAAGCTTTGCACCGCACAGCGCAGGGCGGAGCTCTTAATGTCAGTGAAGGGGGCGGAACCGCCCGCCACATCCAAGCACGCGATTGGGTAGATACTGGTGCTGGGCGTGGCAAGGGGGCTCTGCGTGCACGCCCAGGAGAACCCCCGCAGCCACCCAGCAAGGCCGGTCCGACCCCCATCTCTGCATCCCAACGGGAGAGGCTAGGGCTCCGAAGGACCCGGTGACTTGGCCAAGCGCATACAGAAGTAGGCAGCGGGACTGAGCTACATTCGCAGCGGCCTCTCTCGGGGCCTCACGCCGCCCAGTGACACCTTCCCCCAGTGCTCCTGGCTTTTCCGGGACGCCGCGAGCGCGCCCACGCCACGGCAGGTCACCCGCAGCAAGTCCCTCTCAAGCCTCTCACCTCCCACAACCGCGAGACCCCGCGTCCGAACCGGAAGCTCTGTCCGCTGGTGAGGGTCGCTCTCAGGCGTCCTCCTCTGCGCGCCGAGGCGTGCAACTTCTGTTCCGCCGTGACTTCCGCCAACGGTGTTCTAACGGAAGTGTTTCCTACCGGCCTGGTAGACTCAAGCTACGGGCTTTGAAAAATATTTGGGTGGGAAACCCAATTATTTATATGCTAACCAAAAAATTTTAAATAAAGCTTAAAAACCAGGTTGGGCCGAGCGGTGGTGGCGCGCGTCTTTAGTCCCAGCACTCGAGAGGCAGGAGCAGGTGGATCTCTGAGTTTGAGGCCAGCCTGGTCTCAGAGAGAGTTCCAGGACAGCCAGGGATACACGGAGAAACCCTGTCTCGAAAAACAAACAGGTTGGGCACGTGGGCACCCTGAGAGTCTGCATCTACCCTTGTCCCAAGAAAATGAGGGATTCTTAGGAGTGTTCTGCCCTTGGAAAGTAGGGGCTCTACCTTGTCACCCGTCTGTCACATGTACTCCTTTCCTCCCTGCACCAGGCCCTTAATGGAAAGGGGCCGATGGGGCTGGTAAGGTGGCTCAGAGTGTAAGACACCTGCTGCCAAGCGTGAGGACCTAAGTTCGAACCCCAGAACATACAAGGTGAAAGAAAATTGACTCCTGCAAGTCCTCTGACCTCCACAAATATGCCAGGGGACATTCGACACCCCCCTCCCCCAACACACCAACACACACACACTCACACGCACGCACACTGTCTCTTGGCGAGGTATCACACTTTGGTAACTCCAACACTCAGGTAGCAGAGCCTGACAGCCTGAGTTCCAATCCCCAGAATCCACAAGGTGAAAGAAGAGAATTGACTACCCCAAGTCCTCTGACCTCCACAGATACACCATGGGATACGCAACCCCACCCTCCGGCCGCCAAACACACACACAGATACATATACATTAAATGTCTCCTGGCCCAGCATACTTCAGTAATCCCAACACTCAGGAGGCAGAGGCGGCTGGTCTTTATAAATTCAAGGCCAGACAGAGATACATAGTAAGACTCGGTCTCATAGTAAGTAAATGTAAACGAAATTAAAGAGGGGTTTCTGTGGCTACCTCTGAACTGCCTCACCTTTCCTGAATCTCCCAAATGGCCTTGGACAGCTCAGTTATTCCTCACCACGTCTTTGCCTGTCACGTGGCTGGGCCTTGACACTCTCAGCCACTCTCCCTTCCCTGTGGTTCATGCCTCTAGCCAAGGTGCCTCTTCTCCCTTAGACCTAACCTATAGACTCCACACTCAGGAAAATGCTGAGAGCAGGATTCAGACAGACCAGAGCCCTGAGGTGAGAACCACCCTGTGTAACATAGGTGTTTTTCAAGCTCCACCATAACACCTAGTTTTAAAGTGTAAACATGTGGTTGAAACACAAATTGCATGTGGAATGTGGACAGTTTAAATTCCACAAGCCTGGCATGATAACAGAGGAAAGGCGCCCCCTCCTGGCATGTTCCTGTCACTACTCCCACCAAAACACTCGATTTGGGTGGAGGGAAGGAGAGGGGCATTCCCAGCCTTCCTCTGGAACAATAAGTTTTTGTTTTGTTTTGTTTTGTTTTGTTTTGTTTTCATCTGTGTTGTGAATCTGTGCAGAAAGTCAGAAACACCTCTGTGTGGGAAGCTGGAAACACCTCTGTGTGGGAAGCCAAAAACCCCGTAGCCTCCAACCGAAGCTAGAGTAACTGGTTTCTTTAGTACGGTAACTCTGAAAATCTGTGTAGGGCATTCTGGGCCTCACTCTCCACCTCATTCTACTATTTCAAATATACAGATAGTGCTATGGTCTCAATGTGGTGTCTCCCTCAAATCCACATATTGAAATTGTAACCTTCAAGAAAATGGTAATAGGAGGTAGGATCTTTGCAAAGTGATTAGGCCATAAAGGCAGAGCCCTCTCTCGGCCTTAGCACCATCTTGCTTGCAACTCTTGCGCCATGAGATCAAAGTGGAGGAAGAAGCCAATGTGCAGGCTGAAGCACAAGGGAAGAAAGATGAGGCAGAGGTCCAAGTAAACTAGCTCATCCACCCACGAAGGCTGAAGGAGCAGAAGTAAGGGACTCTGAAGCCTGGGAGGCTGGTACAAGTTGTTGGACTGTGTGCTACTGTTGCTATAAGTCTCAATGGACCTGGAACATCACCATCTGCTCACAGAAACCACCTGAGACACTTGACTGTTGACATCACAACCAAAACAGTCCCGCTGGCCTCTGCCCTGGACCTGTGGCATTCTGGACTCATTCTGTTCTCACATGTGGCCAAGTGTAACTCGTACACAATAAATCATCTAAGCGTGTTGTTTCCGTAGTATAGTGGTTATCATGTTCACCTCACACAAAAAAATCATCTTTCTCACTGTCTCAGCTCAAGAATCAAAAACTAAATAAATGGATAGATAGATAGATAGATAGATAGATAGATAGATAGATAAAGGCAGAGCCCTCCCTCATGCAGAAACAGAGGCAGGCAGGTCTCTGTGAATTTGAGGTTAAGTCTGGCCTATACATATCTAGCTCCAAGCCAGCCTGGGCTGAATAGTGAGAATTTGTCTTGATAAATAAATAAACTTTTTTTTTGGTTTTTTGAGACAGGTTTTCTCTGTGTAGCTTTGGAGCCTATCCTGGCACTCATTCTGGAGACCAGGCTGGCCTCCAACTCACAGAGATCCGCCTGCCTCTGCCTCCCGAGTGCTGGGATTAAAGGTGTGCACCACCAAAGCCTGGCTAATAAACAAACTTTTTAAAACAAAAAGTGTATAAAAAGGTATGCTGCACATGCCTATAACAGTGCTTGGAAGGTGGAAGCAGAAGAATCAGGAGTTCAAGGCCAGCCTCAGCTACATTAGGAGTTCAAAGCTAGCCTGGGCTACGTGTGACCCTATCTCAAGAATTTGTATGTGTAAATCAGCACTCAGGAAGCAGAAGCAAGAGGTAGGGAATTCAACGCTACCTAGACAATATGGTGAGTTCCAGGCAAGTCTGGAGTAAGACCTGTCTCAGAAAATTCCTTTTTGATTTCATAAAAAAAAAATATATGAGATTAACTCATTTTACAGACTTAAAGATGAGGAATACAAGAGTAGTCACATACAAAGGCTCACACTACAAGACAGAGCTGTGCAGTAGTTGGGACCCACCCATAGTTCAGTCTGATCCCAAAGTCCTATTCTTAGCTCTGACTAACTCAACCTCAGACTGGCTGGGTTCCCGCTGGGGCTATGCTTCTGACAGTTGGATAACCATGGCCAACTAATCACTGCTGACTCCAGTGTCCTTGCCTACAAAGTGCCAACTGTGTGGTGAATACACTGTGGTGAGGCATGGGGAGAAAAAGGGTAAGGAGGGGCCAAAGGATCAGAAAGGCACTGGGGCTGTGGCAGTAGTCCAGAGATCAACTGTGGATTCCTAGGCCAGTGTGGGATTTGGGGCCGTGAAGTTTGAAAAAATAAACCAAACCCTATGATTTCAGGAGATTGGGAACCTCATATTCTCTCTGCTTTAGGACCTGATGTTCATCCCTCTTTCACCGAATTCTACTGGCTGCTGAAAGTTCTGATAACAAGCACTCGCTCACTCACTCACTCCCCCTCCACCTTACTGTGAGCAGGGTGTGCTCTCCTTCTCACTGCTGACAGGCAGATGGCCTGAATGCTCTATGTGATTGACTGTTCTTCACACTCCACTGGCCTACCGCAGGATGAGGAACCCCAATCAACAGCCAGGAGCAAAAGTACGCTGCTCTCAGCCCAGTTTTAACTAGTAAAACTGTAGTCTAGGCACAGCCAGGACAGTGAAAATAAATGCCTGTTGTTATAGCCATGGAGATTGAACCGGGTTTGTTTGGTGCTTGTGCCGCAGTGTTCTCTCCGGAGAAACTGACTGAAGCGTGTTTCTATAAGCTGTCCCTGCTTCAGTGTCTCCTACAGAAATGAGACCAGCTGATGTCCCACCATCCTCTCCACTTACTCCCTGTGTCTGACCAATTGGAATCACACATTTGATTTTGATGGAGTTCTTCCTGCTGAGGATAGAGACCTGCTGGTTTTACATCACCAAAGACTAGCACAAGATGTATCCTAGATACTTGTAGGTGACCCGTGGGTTGGTGGGTGCAGGAGTGAGATGGATGGGTAAGCCAGACTGGAAAATCTTCACCTACATGCATCTCCCTATTTCTTGGTGCCTAATTTCCAAACATGCTAATTAAGTAACTTCATGGGACAATTTCCTCATTGAATGAAATTTCTTGAGACTTCAAACAGAAATAAATTCAACTCAGGCACTCTTAGATTTCCCACCCCCATAATGAAAAACATAATGAATACTAGTTGCTTTGAGCTGCTAGATTGCACAGTCGTTTGTCACAGAGCACAGATAAAGCCTGTATTCACTTTGAGGCCCAGTTCTCCAGAAGGGTCTCACATCTTGGTCTGGTTCCTCTTGGGACTGCAGAGCCACCTCAGAGTCCAAATGTCAAGACACAAACCACAGACATAGAGCCAGGCCGCCTCTGTGTCACAGGCTGTTTATTATCCAAGAAGAAGGAGGAGAGAGAGAGAGAGAGAGAGAGAGAGAGAGAGAGAGAGAGAGAGAGAAGAGGAGGAGGAGGAAGAAGAGGAGGAGGAAGAGGAGGAGGAGAAGACAGAGGCCCCCCTGGGCTCAGGAGAAAGTGAACAGAAAGGTTCCTCTTCTTCCTCTTGCCACTGACCAGCTGCAGAGATCTCAGGGGTGGCATAGGGGCCTCCAGGAGGCCTGGCAGCTCTGCTGTTGACTGGAGACAGAATCCCCACAGGGGCAGGTCCCAGGGTCGGAATGGCTTCTGTGTACACAAAATATCTCTCTTCAAAAGGCACTGGTGGAGGTGAGCAGTAGGAAGGCTGCCCCGTCGCAAGCCAGACCCACTGTCCCAGGTCTGAGTCCTATTCCCCAAGACCAAGCCGGCCTTCCTCAGGCTGGTCTGTAGGGCCCATGTTCCCCTCCTCTCCCTTCCCTCAGACCAAAGATGAGTAGGCAGTCGGCAGAAGGACAAGTCAAGTCACGGGGTAAGTGATCCTCTTCAGGGCTAGTGCATCTGACAACTTCTAGGCCAAGAGCCCCAAGCGGGTGACTTTGGCCGAGAGGAAGGAGTGGATGATAAAGACCATAGTTTTAGGACACGAATGCAGGTCCAGCTGCTGCAGAGTGGACAGAGAAAAGCATCAGGGGCTCTTTCCAGCCTGGCCTCCGGGATAGCATTCCCCACCCCCAGGATGCAGAGGTGTCCCCCGTCCCCCCCCCCCCGCCCCACTTACAATTTCTCCTTCAGCTCCCCCAAAGTCCAGGAAAAGGAGACTCGTGCCATCATCTGATGACATCTGAAGTTTCTCGAAGGGCTGTCGGAGAAGTACGGCTCGGGCTGCTCCTGGCTCAGCTGCCCACAGCGTGAAGCCCTTGTCGATGTGCACAGAGAGGTTACAGGGACGGCCATTCCACGTGCAGGCTGCAGGAAAGCAGTGAACACAGGCTGCTCTGAGGCTACTTCAAAGATCACAAGCTCCACTCAACTTCAAAAGAAGCCCCCAGAATCTGGCTTGATTTCCCCCAGATATGGGAGGCTCACTCTTTCATCACACCTGAACAACCACCTGCCCAGTCACCCCTATCCTAAAATACAGAAGAGCAGGCCTTCAGAGAACCTCCAGCTGCATCTAGCCCCACTTCTAGCACATGTGTTGGAGAAGCTTGGGCTGGAAGGCTCTGTGAGAGAGGATTCAGCTATCACGTGCAAGGTCTTGGGTTCAATTCTAGCACAATAAAATAAACGAGAGTTAATTTCTGCGATGTACACAGTTTATCCCATAAAGGCACAGGATTGCCTGGTTAAATTTAAATCTATGAAATTTAAAGTGGGTAATTTAGATTGACATATAAATAAGTGTTCATTGTTTACCTGAAATTCAAAGCTAACACTGGTATACTATCTTACCTATAGCCTCACCCCCAAGACAGATTCTCACAGTGCAGCCCTGGCTTGCCTGGAACTTGCTATGTAGACCAGGCTGGCCTCAAACCCACAGAGATCCACCTGCCTCTGCCTCTGCCTCTCAAGTGCTAGAATTAAAGGGGCACACCACCATGTATCCTTACGAGCAGAATCACAAGGATAACATAAGAAAGACTCTAAGAAAAAATGTCTCCCTTCCTCCCAGAGCACTTGCATACCCCAAACAGGGACCTCTTAAAAGGCCCAACCTCCATTCCTTATTCCCCTCCACAAATGTCATAAAGAAAAAAACAAACAAACAAACTTGAACGCCTCTAGGCACAAGAGGCTCCACCTGGCACACCTGTAGACACTTCCTGTACACCTTCGGCAGCCCGATGGCAGCCATCCACCAGCTGTCGAGTCCAGGCTGCCAGCTCTTGTGGTGACTCCACACTGAATAGATGAGTGTCCACACCGTGACGTGTGCCCGTGCGCAGGGCAAAGGAGAGTTCTGCGTCATAGAGCACTGAGCCCTTGGAGGGGCCCGAGTGCACCAGCCTGTATGCAGAGCAGAGGGACAAGCATGAGACTTTGAGGTGGGGTGGGGTGGGGTGGGGCCAGGGAAGTGACCTGCATCCTTCAGTGTCTTACAGAGGACAGGAATTACAGGGGGTGTGTCTCCTCCACCTTCCCCTGACTCACTTCAACCTTAGTGGAGTCCTCACAGATACTGTCCCCTCCCTATCTCCCACTGGCTCACTTCTTCACGTCCTGTGGATCTTTGTTCAAATATCCCCTCCTCTGAGAAGATCTGTCTAAAATAGCTCCTTTGTCACTCACTGGCCTTACTTTTCATCAGGACTGCTGAAATTATGCATTTTGAATGCTTTTATTATTTGAGCAGGGTCTCACTAGGTAGCCTTGCTAGCCTGGAATTCACTGTGTAGACCAGGCTGATCTTGAACTTGCCTTGAACCTCCAGCTTCAGCCTCCTAAGTACTAGAATTTCAGGTATGTGCCCCCACACTCAAATGTAATTATATATTTTACTTATTAGTTTCAGTAGGCTTTTGCCTTTTTCCCTAGAATGTCTCTAAAATAGAAGTTTTTGTCTATTTTATGCAACACTATATTCCCAGCAATTTAAACTGAGCACATAGTAGCTGTTTAATAAATAATTGTCTTAATTAACAAATCACTTGACTAGGCAGGCAATCCAAAACCTGCCACTTGTCCACTGGCCGAGAACCCAATCCAGAGAGAGGAGACATGGAACAAGGACCCCAGACCTTGCAGCTTGATTCTCATTTGCTGCTGTGGCCTTAGGCAGTTCACTGGCCCTCTCTGGCCAGCAGACCTCTACATTATGGCCCTTAGCAACCTCTGTCCCTCACTCTACCCACTCTGTTTGCCTTTAGAGCCTCTACTAAGTCCCACACTCCAGCCCTGAGCCTCAGACCCAACAGCCACCAAGCCTCTGAGCCACATTCCCTATGTTTCCACATATACTCTGGACCTGACTCAGCATCTTGTTGCTGACTCAGCATCCCATTGAACCTCCTCCATAGGCACCCTCACTCCAGACCCACTGCCCACACCAACGCACACACTCCAAACCTCCTATTCATCCAGGACACCTCCTGCCCTCTCCCATCTGGCAAGCACTGAGCCTGTGAGTTCCCACCCATGCACTTTCTACTGCAAATGCCATGATTCTTCTCCATATGCTTCCTCCACCCCCTGCTTCCCTCAGCCCATGTCTCCCAAAGATGTGGCAGGCTCTCAGCTACTGCCCTCCCCTCCCCAGCATAAGTCCTCTGTGGCAGGAGTGTCCTCTAGAATACAGCTAGTCGCAGTCTCCTGACTTCCCAGCTTAACCCCTCCAGCGACACTGCTGGGACTGGGGAGATGCCTCAGTGGGAAAAGTGCTTACTGTTCAAGCATGTGAACCTGAGTTTGGGTCCCTAGCATCTATGTAAAAGCCAAACATGGCAGCAGACACCTGCAGCCCCAGCGCTAGGGGAAGCTGAGACAGGGGTCACTGGCCTGTCAGTCTAGTCAAAACAAGCTCTGAGTCCAATGAGAGACCCTGTCTCTAAAAAAGAATATGGAGTGGGCATGATAACACATGCCTTTAATCCCAGCACTTAGAGCAGTTCAAGGTCAGCTTGGTCCATGTGCAAATTCCTAACCAGCCATGGATACATAGTAAGACTTTGTCTCACAAAAATTAACATAAATACATATATATACAAATATATATATATATACATAAACATATATGTATATATGGTAAAGCCAAATGTGGTGGCATATATCTGAAACCTCAGGACTGGAGGGAGCAGAGACAGGTGGATTGTGTGAACTTAATGGCTAGCCAGTCTAGCCAAAAATAACAACCTCTAGGTTTGATGAAAGACAAAGTCTCAAAAAATAAGGTAGAGCTAAATAGAAAAAGGTACCTGAATATGACTTCTGGTTTCTATATTTGTATGCACTCACGTGCATGCACACACACACATACACACACACAAAAAAAAAAAAAAAAAAATCCTGCTAACACAGTGTTCCTTCACCAGACAGCAGCTCTGTCTCTTTCCCCCCCAGTTCCCATGTGGATTCTGTATGTGGTTCTGCCACATTTACAGGTCATGAACATGTTCTAGCCCTCCATGCCTCTGTACCTCTGGCCACACCTAAGATGCTCTCCCTTGCTTCCTCAAAAGCTACAGTTCTTATTCATCAAAGTCCATTTCAAGTGTCACCTTCTCCTTAAGTCTTCCCTGGCCAAGCCAGACAGCTAAGTGTCTCCTATAACCTTCAATGTAATGGCTAGACATACATAATGGTTATTCTGGGTTTGTCTCCTGACTGACTCCGGATTCTCCCTGAGGGCAGTAACTATTCATGTCACTGTGTGTCCCCTGAACCGTGCAGTACAAGATGAAGGTATCAATAACTGAGTGACAGTTAGCACTTCACATTTTTCTGTTCTGAGCCTCAACTTTATAAATGGGGGAAATTGTGGCTGTAGGGAGCAGAACTTGCTTCAGATCACCTGGGAAATAGCTGGAGGCAGAACAGCACTGGGGTTTGGGGCTTCTGGGGTCCATCTGGAACACCACCCTCCCAAGTCTGAGTATAACACCGAGCGTTCCTGCTCTTCAGTACCTGGTGGCGATGAGCGGGGCAGTACGGGCTGGCCTGCTCAGGGCCTCTCGAGTTTGGGGGAGAGAGCAGTAAAGGAGCAACTCCTTCTCTGTCAGCAGGGCCAGGGTTGGGGCTGTACCTCCACTGGGCAACTGCAAGCAAAAAGGTAATGAGGACGGATGGGATGAAAGAGGTCAAAGGGCCGGGAGGGCATGGGGTGATAAGGTGTGACAGAAATGGGGCCCAGCAAGCACCTGTTCTGTCAGCCAGCCAATCTGCTTGATGTCCTGGCTCCCAGCTGTACCTGTGGCTGTCAGCAGTGCCTGCAGCTCATCCTTGACCCAAGGTATGAAAGTGCTGATCTGGGCTTGGATGGCACCTGCCCATGACCTTGCACTGGCCTCATCCTTGGCCCTCAAGAACAGGGTATCCTGGCCATCTGCTGCCCCTATCTCCAGATACCTGAAGGCACAATGGGATAAAAGATAGGACATGTCACTGGCCAGCTATCCATCCCAGACATCTAGTTCAAGAAAGCCACCCACTGCCAAACTGGAAGAAGCCACACAGGCTGTCCATGAGAGATAAGGATTGTGTTTAGGGCTGAAGAGATGGCTCAGAGGTTAAGAGCACTGGCTGGCCGGGCGTTGGTGGCACACGCCTTTAATCCCAGCACTTAGGAGGCAGGGGCAGGTGTATCTTTGTGAGTTCAAGGCCAGCCTAGTCTACAGAGCAATTTCCAGAGACAGCCGCAAAGAAATCTTGTCTCAAAAAACCAAAAAGAAAAAAGAAAAAGAAAAAGAGAAAAAGAGAGCAACCAGGTGTGATGTCCCGTCTGTAGTGTCAGCACATTATCACCAGGGTGGGTAGAGGCATTGCAGCCAAGCTCAGCAACCTGATTCCCATGGTAGAAGAGAAAAGTTGTCCTCCAGCCATCACACATACATTGTGGCATGTGCACATGCATGCACATACAAAATAAACAAATACATAAATGTAATTCAAAATTTTAAAACACTGAACTACCTAAACTATACAGACCCCTTCTCGAAAAAGAAAAAAAGAAAAAAAAAAAAAAACAGGTTGGGAAATGAGATAAAATGGGTAGAGAGAAAAGAAACAAAAAGCCATGCCATCAAGTGTGGAGGGAGAGCAACAGTGATACTGGAAAGGTTTTCCAAAATGTTTTGTGTTCCGTTAAAGATTCGCTCCCCTTTGGATTTCTGTACTACAAGGAGTAGGGCAGAAAGGGGAGGCTACTCCCAACACCTAGCCCATCCAGCTTTGCC
Source organism: Cricetulus griseus (assembly GCF_003668045.3). Taxonomy (NCBI): domain Eukaryota; kingdom Metazoa; phylum Chordata; class Mammalia; order Rodentia; family Cricetidae; genus Cricetulus; species Cricetulus griseus. Next base: position 25,252,266 of record NC_048599.1, on the reverse strand, counting down.
CCTGCCTTCCTCTACTGCAGAGCTGAAAGCAAAGGACTTGAGTCCATGGATTCCCTTGCAGTTATGCCAGCCACATGACCCAGTTCTAACCTCTGAGGCTTTGACAGAGGTCTCTGGAAATCAAAGGAAAACCTTTCCAAAGACAGACCAAATCCACCCCTCGCTACACACATTGTCTAGTTCTCCCAGCACAAGGATGCAATTCAAAATACCAGATGTGGTAGTGCACCCTGTAATCACACCACTGGTAAAGTGAAAGCAGGAGGATCAAGCAGAAGTTCAAGGTCCTCCTGGGCTACACAGCGAAATTGAGAATAGCTCCAGCTACTTGAGACCCTTTCTTAAGAAGAAGAAAGCCAAGGAGAACCAAGGCTGGAAGCCAGGGCTCCTCCCTAAGCCAAGTTCCTGCTCACCTGTTAATTTCCCAGAGGAAGATGAGACAAAGGGCAGTGTGGCACACACCTTTGATCCCAGCGAGAAGAGAAGAGAAGAGAAGAGAAGAGAAGAGAAGAGAAGAGAAGAGAAGAGAAGAGAAGAGAAGAGAAGAGAAGAGAAAACAAGCAGTGCATACCATCACCCTAGAGTTAAGTCATGCGTCCATTTGACTCAGTTGTGAAGCACCTGCTTCATGCCAGCATGGATGCTGGTATGATGTTTGTCACTTACATACAACACAGATATCCTTCGTTTGTATTATCTGAGTGCCTCCCCACTCCAGCCTCACCTGGGTTCCGGGTCAGTGGGCGTGCACCTCCTTGAGACATATGCCATCTTCAAGGATATATGTTTGGCCTCACTGAGGTTCCTGGGCTGGGGACCAGGGGAAGAAGGCTGACGCTGAAGAGGTGAGGCAGGAGGTGAGTCCCAGCCAACCGAGGTCCCGCCAGCAGAATTCTTGAAATACGGTGAGACCTCCTTCATGTATTTAACTGGCAAGAAGAGAGGCCGCCTGTTACCATTGCTGCATGAACTCCATGTAGCATATATCACAATTGTCGCTAGTTAATTAAAAGCTTACTTTATGGAGCTGGACAGATGGCCCAGTGGTTAAGAGCACTGGCTGCTCTTCCAGAGGACCCAGATTCTATTCCCTGAACCCACATGGCAGTTCACAACTGTCTCTAACTCCAGTTCCAAAGGATCCAATGCCCTCTTCTGACATCAATGGGCCATTCATGCAAATGGTACACAGACATAAATTCAGGTAAAATACTCCAAAACATAAAATAGTAAAATGAAAATAATTTTTAAAATAGTGCAGTCCATAAACAGATGCAATCATCTCAGAATTGCTAACATCAGACTTGGAACCCTTACCTAAACATAACATTTGAGCTATCAAGCACAGGTAAACACACACTCTCTCTCTTTCTCTCTCTCTCTCTCTCTCTCTCTCTCTCTCTCTCTCTCTCTCTCTTTCTCTCTCTCTCTCTCTGTCACTATTTAAAATTTTTAAAGATGATGTTTGATTTAAAGCAAAACATCTTCCAGGCATGGTGATATCAGACAGAAGCGTCAGGAGTTGAGGTCAGCATGGGTGATTTAGCTAGACCCCATCTCAATAATCCTACTTCAAGGCCAGCCTGATCTACAGAGCAAGTTCCAAGACAAAAAAGAAAAAAAAAACAAAGTAAATAAAATAAGCACATGACTGTAAACCAAGCATTTGAGAGCTAGAAAAAGAGAAATCAGGAGTTTGAGACTAGCCTGGGCCGCACAAGCCCATCTCTTCAAAAAAAAAGGGGGGGGGCAGGAAGTGACTCCAGCAGAATACGTGTCTTCCATGTTCAGATTCCTGAGTTCAATCCTTGGTAACACACACACACACACACACACACACACACAGAGAGAGAGAGAGAGAGAAAGAGAGAGAGAGAGAGAGAAAGAAAGAAGCAATGGAAGGGGGTATAAGAAATGAAGACAGAGTTGTATGATGGTTCACACCTGTAATCCCAGAACTCAGGAGGATGGGGCAGGAGGATTGACAAGAATTGGATGCCACAGAGTGTGGCTCTAAACTGTCCTAATGCTGTAGCCCTTTAATACAGTTCTTCACGATACAGAGACACCCCTCAATCATAGAACTATTTCATTGCTACTTTATAAATGTAATTTTGCTACTATTATAAATTGAAATGCAAATATCTGATATGCAGGTTAGCCTATATCCAACCCTGTGGGGGTCTCGACACACGGGTTGAGAACCATTGCTACAGTCCAGGCGTGGTAGCACCTGCCTTTGATCCCAGCACTCCAGAAGCAGAGGCAGTGGCAGGGGCAGAGGCAGGCAGAGCCTCTGTAAATTCAAGGCCAGCCTTGTCTATAGAGTAAATTCCAGGATAGTCAAAACCACACAGAGAAACCCTGTCTAGAAAAAAATTTTAAAAAGCAATAAATAAATGTAATATAGAATAAAATAAAAAGTAGGAAGAATGAAAGAGGATGGAGAGAAGAAGGAAGAGAGGAAGGAAGGAATAAAGGGAAGGAAAAAGAAGAGAAAAACTTCCACTACATTCTTGGCCTTTTAATTTTCCTTTCAGATTTACTTATTTTATTTTATGTGTATGAAAGTTTTGCTCAAATGTATGTCTGTATACCACATGTGTGCCTGGTCTCCTTAGCAGTCAGGAGAGGACACCATGAATGCCATGTGGGTGCTAGGAATTATGCCCAGGTCCTCTGCAAGAACAAGTGCTCTTATCGGATGAGCCATCTCTCCAGCCCTGTTGTTGGCCTTTTTGAAACAGAGTCTCATACTGTCCTCCCCAATACTGGATTGTAGGCATGTAAGATCAAGTCCAGCTAATTTTTTTTTGAGATAAAGTTTCTCTTTGTAGACCTGACTGTCCTGGAACTCACTCTGTAGACCAGACTGACCTTGAACTCAGAGATCTGCCTGCCTCGGCCTAGGAATGAAGGGGTGTGTCACCACCATCCCCTGGCTTACTTTTATTATCTTTAAGGCACAGTGGTTAATGGGTTTATTTCTTACATGGGCAGTTAGTATCTTAAGCAGTATATGTGCCCAGGGACCCTGGCAGATCTCACAATATCACTGAGAGGGTACAGTGGACCTTCTGTGATGGTTGAAATGTATTGCTCTATACAAAAGAGTCTGCCTCTGGTCACACACTGCAATGAGTACATGGAATGAGACCAGTACAAACAGAATTGCTTAAAAGATTGTTTTTTCTTTTTATTTTATGTGGCTAGGCACTGCATGGGTGCAAGTAGCCACAGACACCAAAAGAGGGTCTCAGATCCCCTGGAGCTGGTGTTACAAGCAATTGAGAGTCCACCTGATATGAGGACTGGGAACCAAACCCAGCCCCTCTACAAGAACAGCAGTTCTCTTAACCACTGAGCTGTCTCTCCAGTCCCTAAACAGAATCAAAAAATTTTTACTGCTGCAATTAAAATTAATTTTAGAAACCAGGTGTGGTGGCCCACAAACACTGGTAATCTCAGCACTCATCGGACAAAAACAGGAAGGTCTGAAGTTCAAGGTCATCCTTGGCTACATAAAGAATCCAGAGCCAATATGAGTTAAACAAGACTGTCTACAACAAGCCGGGTGCTGGTGCCACACACCTTTAATCCCAGCACTCAGGAGGCAAAGACAGGCAGATCTCTATGAGTTCGAGGCCAGCCTGATCTACAGAGTGAATTCCAGGACAGTCTCCAAAACTACACAGAGAAACCCTGTCTCGAAGAAGGAAAAAAAATAAATAAAAAAAAAAAAACTTAGGGCTAACAAGAGGCTCATCAGGTAAAGGCACTTGCCACCAAGTCCAATGACCTGAGTTTGATTCCTAGAACCCATACTGTTGGGAGGTGAGAACCAACTCTAAAAGTCATCCTCTTCCCTTACCTCCATATAAACACTGTGTCATACCCCCATCCCTGCCTACCAGTAAACAGTAATTTAAAACAACTAGAAGTAAACTCAAATAGTCACAGAGAACTAAGGGCAACCACAATGGGCAGGACAGTCCTAGAATATATGCTTCTCTGACATGTGACCCTACCCTACAAGCTGTGCTAGGGACAGGAAAGGACATCTGAGCCAAAAAGCTGCCAGACTGGGATCCAAAGAGTTTATCCTGGGAGTTGGATGCAGGAGGATCCCAAGGCTAAGATTATATCCAGTTATAAAGCACATTCAAACCCAGGACACTTGAGACCTGTCTCAAAAGAAATAGAAACAAACCTGGATGGTGGTGGCGCACACCCTTAGCCCAGGACTCGGGAGGTAGAGGCAGGCAGACCTGTGAGTTTGAGCCAGCCTGGTTTACAGACTGAGTTTCAGAACTCCCAAGAACTGTTACAGAGAAACCTGTACAGAAAAGAAAAGAAATAGAAGCAAAGTCTTGAGATTGGCCAGGCCTGAGGAATTCAGAGTCATCCTTAACTATATAGGGAATCTGAGATCAATCTGCCTTTTATAAGGAGAGAGAAGACAGAATCTTGAGGAGGCATTGTGGCTCACACCTGTAATCCTAGCACTTGGGAGAGTCTAAGGCAATTGAATTGTCAAGAGTTATAGGTTAGCTTGGGTTACAGAATTAGGCCCTATCTTAAATGACTGAAAAGGGGAAAAAAAAAAAAAACTAAGGAAGGTAATTTAGCTTTAGTTCAGGGGATAAGTGTGACACTAGTGTCTGGGTCTTACTCTTGCCTTCACTGTCATAGCCACAGGAGGACTGCCATAGCTCAAGTCGATCATTCCTTATGTCACAAAATACAAAGCAAGAAGAGAGGAGACCAGCAGAAAAATGGCTGTTTCCTTGCATCTGTCTAACAGGTGCCTGTGGAGGCCAGAGGTGTTGGATCCCCTAGAGCTGAAGTCACAGGTGGTTGTGAGCAACTTTATGTGGATGCTGGGAACCCAACTCCGGTCCCCTGAGATCAGTGTTCCCACCTGGAGAGAACACTGTCAGGGCAAGAACTTCATGTGACTCATCTATGCCCTCAGAATCCGGCTGGCTTCTCATATGCTACATGCTCAGCAAATGAACATTTGTCAACTCTGAAGCCAAAGAAACCATTAGAGTCACCGCTCGTCTGGCTGTCCCTGAACCAGGTCATCTTTCTCCATTCCCACAGGAATGTACTATAAATGAGGAGTGTTCTAGCTGGTGCCAGAAACAGAGCTTGGATTTCACAGACCAAGTGACCTCTCCCTGAATGAGGGTGGAAACCTGGGGGCCCCAGAGTTTGGCCATAAATAGCCCAGTTCCGAAGTTGCCTCCCACTCTGATTTCTGCCTGACTCATTTGAGCAGATAGGGTGGGACTGACTACAGACTATGGCTTCTAGCACTGAGGGACATGACTGTGGCTGGTCGCCAGGGTCATGGAATCTATGACGTTAGGCCCAGCCAGAGTCCACATTCTCCCCAGGCAAGTCTCTGGCCCAGAAGCCTGGACAAGCTCACACAGGAAGCTGAGGATAATGAAGGAAGCCAGAGGTTAGCTCTGGCCCCAGGACACAGGAAGAGATTCCACTCAAGGCATTCCACTAGATTCTACAATGGAGCAAGGCCATACCCCTGCCCAGTTTAACTAAGAGCACAGGGTCTCATATGTCTTGCTAAGAGGAGTCATTTGTTTTGGCTCAATGCAAAAAATGTTCAGAATGCATCCCAGGGCTCATTAAGTGCCTGTGACTAAATGTCCTGGCCTGGAATCTTGGAAAATCTGTTGGCTACGCTCAACCTGTTCCCTGTCTGTTCAGAGTGGGTGGTTACTTCCCCTGTTGAAATTATACTATGGACTTATCTTTTTACTAATCTAAGGCCTCTCTACTCTAATCCAAATGTCAATACTGTGAACAGAGGAACCCAATCTCATTTTCCAGGGCACACCCAGCTTCTACTAGCATTTGATTGACCTACACTAGCTAGCAGAAGAATAACACAAACCAAGTGTGGTAATGCATGCCTGTAATTCCAGCACTGGTGGCTGAGGCATGAAGAGCAACATTAAGAACCACATAGGCCGGGCAGTGGTGGCACATACCATTAATCCTGGCACTCAGGAGGCAGAGGCAGGTGGATCTCTGAGTTCAAGTCCAGCCAGGTCTACAAAACAAGTTCCAGGACAGCCAGTACTGTTACACTGAGAAACCGTCTCTAAAAACCAAGAACCAACTAGCCTTAACTCTAGTTCCCAGGGCTGTCCTGCCTTCTAAAGGTGCTAGGCACACAAGTAGTATACATATGTTTGCAGACACAACACTCATATACACAGAGAAAAAAATAAATGTCTATTAAAAAAAAAACTTCTTAAACCAAGTAGTGGTGCACACCTTTAATCCCAGCATTGGGGAAGCAAAGGAAGGCAGATCTCTATGAGTTTGAGGTCAGCCTGATCTATAAAGATAGTTCCAGGACATCCAGGTCTTTGAAGAGAAACCCTGTGGGGGGAGGGGGAGTGGAAACCTTCCTTCCTTCTTTTAAATTTTATGTGGCTAGGTAGTGCATGGGTGCAAGTAGCCACAGACACCAAAAGAGGGTCTCAGATCCCCTGGTCTACAAAGTGGGTTCCAGGACTGTTACACAGAGAAACCCTGTATCGGAAAAACAAAACAAAACAAAAAAAAAACAAAAAAACAAAAAAAAAACCCAACCAACCAACTAACCAACCAGCCAACCTGCCAAAAATAAAATAAAATAAAAAAGACAAGTATATATTAGCATGTAAAAATGTTTATGATAAAAGCCTAGACTAAAAGAACTGCTATTACTTTTAATTATATATATGCACATGTATATACATATAACTACATGTGCCTTTGGAGGCCAGAAAAGGGTGGCCTCCTCTTCTGTAGCTGTGGTTAACAGTGTGAACAGCCTGGTGTGGGTTCTGGAAACTGAACCAAAGCCATTTGCAGGAGCAGCAAGCTTTCCTAGTCACTGGGCCGTCTCTCCAGCTCCGAGAATAAGTAATGTTTCTTAAGTCCTGCGCTAAGAAGATTCTGACTCCAATTGAACTGATTTCTATCTGTTACAGAGGCCACTATTGCCTCAGTCTTGGATGATACTCTCTGCCATGCTTTTTCCCTCCCAAGATTAAAGAATAATGCATGTAGGCTGGGTGGTGGTGGCAAATGTTTTTAATCCCAGCGCTAGGGAGAAGGGGGCAGTAAAGCCAGGCAGATCTCTGAGTTCGAGGCCAGCCTGGTCCACAGAGCAAGTTCCAGGACAGCCAGGGCTACATGGAGAAATCTTGTCTCGAACCCTCCCCCAAACAGAGTAATTCATGTAAAGCCAAAGCCAGCCCATTCATAAGGATGACATTCTGCATTTCAAGCATCTAGGCTAGAAGTTGTTTTTTCCCCAGTGCTGGAATCAAACCCAGGGCTTCACAGTCAGGGACACTCGGAGAAACCCTATCTCAAATATCTCAAAAACAAATCCCAGGCCCCCATGTATGACTGGCAAGTACTGTACCACCGAACTATTCCTCCAACCTAGAAACTCTCCGAGAGCAGAAGCCATTGTGTACTTCTGAGCCCTACCGCCTCCTCCAGGGCTGGCACTGAGCTCTGTACATGTTGGATCTTGAGGGTGTGTGAAGATTGACTGGGGGGGAGGGGGGTACGTCTCTGACCTTTTGTACTTTTTCCACAACGTTCCTGATTGCAGGTGTCATTCCTAAATCTTTAAGAAGGTTTCCAGGCTCATTCTGGCTTGTGAAATTTGAGCTTTTCTGTTATGGGTCCTTGGAACTCCGAGGCCAGCCAACTCTGCTGCTCCTCTAGGAGATAGACACTGCTGTGTATCCCATGGGATTTGGCTGCACATGTTAACAGTTTTAAAGTGGATGTAGTTAATTTTTGGTTACCTATTCAGAAGAGCTGAGTATTCTGCGCCTCTTAGGTGCCAGAGGGACTTCTGTGCCTGGAACAGACATAAATGGAAACCCTGTCTAGGACTCCCATGAATGCAAAGACCTGTTATTCTGACCATTGTTCTCAAGGAGACATTTTTTTGGCTGCACACTCATAACTTTGGATCATGTGACTCCCCACAGACAAAAGTTGGCTTAATCCAACCCTGGCCTGATCTGCACAACTCAATTGAAATGCTTGGCTATTCCCAGTGAGATGGCTCAATAGGTAAAGGCACTCACTGTCAAGCCTAATGACCTGAGTTCAGTCTCCCCATGCTGGAGGAAGAGAACTGACTCCTGCATGTTCTTCTCTGACCTATGCACATGTGTGTTCATTCACATAAGCACGCACACAATACAAAAAATTAATAAAAATAATTAGGGCTGGGAAGTAGTACAGTGGCAGTGTTTACTTCCCAAAACCATCACCTCTCCCACAAACAAAACAAACAGAAAAACTTCTGGGTCTTTAGATGAAGGTTACTTGCCTAAAGTCACAGTTGCCTGCCTGGTCTAATTGTGAGTTCCAGGCAAGGTAGGGCTACAGAGTGAGACCCTTTCTCAACAAACAACAAAAACAATTCTTTCTCCCATTATTAAGATCCTAAAACTCAGGCAGGAAGGTGGTGGCATCCACTCTTAATCCCAGCACAAGGGAGGCAGAAGCAGAGGCCAAAGGATCCCTGTAAATTCAAGGCCAGCCTAGTCTACAAAACAAGTTCCAGGACAGCCAGGGCTGTTACACAGAGAAACTCTGTCTCCAAAAAACAAAAAGATCCTAAAACTTTAGGGCCAGCGAGGCCAGTGATAGGGCTCATCAGGTGGTGAGTGATGACCTCAGTTCAATCCCCACAACACACCTAGAGACTGGACTCTAAGCTTCCCTAGGGACCCACAACTCATGCATCACCAAAATCACACTGACACACAAAATCAAAAGATTGTAGAACTCTGATTCTATAATTTCTGAGTTGGAAGGGGCCTTATTTATGGATTTCTTTATGTTTTTGTGTGTATGTGTGTATGTATTTATGTATTTGCATGCATGAGTTGCCTCTGCATCATGGTGTACATGTAGAGGTCAGAGGACAACCTGGCCATTAGATTGTCAGGCTAGGCTGCAAGCATCTTTACCTGATGAACCATCTCCTGAGAAAAATAAAGTTGTTTTAAAAATTAAAAAGCAGCATACACTATCCAGAATGAAACAACGGGGAATTAAGGAGGTCACCTCATAGTCAGGGCTGAGATACTACTCAGTGGTGGAGCGCTTGCCCATACATAGGACCTTGGGAGGTGGAGGCAGGAGGAGTTCAAGGCCAGCCTGAGCTATATGTTTAAACAACAAGAACAACAACGCCCCCTCCCTTCCATCCCAACTTCACAATGATAATCTCTATTGATATTTTTACATCGGGGAACTTTATATGCTTGTGCTTATAAGTTAAGGACTTGTAACTTTTTGAGATGGGGTCTTATTATGCAGCCCTGGTTATCCCTGTGTAGACCATACCTGGCTAGTCTTAGCAATCCTCCTGCCTCAGTCGCCCAAGTGTGTCACTATATCTGGCTTTTTTATTTTATTTTATTTTATTTACAGTGCCAGGTATCTTGCCACACGCAGGTAATATGCTATGCACTAGGAGTATTTAAGAACATTGCTTCTCAGAGATTTGAGCTCAAAATTTATATTTTTATTTATTTATCTGCTTGTTTTTGAGAAAGTGTGTAGCCTTGACTTACCTGTAACTCACTTTGTAGACTAGGCAAGTGTGACCTTAGGTAAGTAACCTCACCTGAGTTTCAGTGTCCTCATTTTCACTCAAGGGGGTGGCATTGAGGATCCAATGAGATGACATAGGGAAGGCACTTAACACAGTGCCTAGCAGCCGGGCGTTTGTGGTGCACGCCTTTAATCCCAGCACTCAGGAGGCAGAGGTAGGCGGATCTCTGTGAGTTCGAGGTCAGCCTGGTCTCCAGAGCAAGTGCCAGGATAGGCTCCAAAAGCTACACAGAGAAACCCTGTCTCGAAAAACCAAAAAAAAAAAAAAAAAAAAAAAAAACACAGTGCCTAGCATGCTTTGGTGTCTTGTACCATGGGATGTGCCCATGCTAAACAAATGTGCTAGTCCTTTATTTCTCAATTAAAATTTTAATTATGTATATGTATGGTTATGGGTATGTACATCCGAGTATAAGTACCCATGGAGGCCAGGGGATTGAATCCTGGAGCTAGAGTTACAGGCAGTTGTGAGCTGCCCAACATGATTTCTGGGAACTGAACTCTGGTCCTCTTGCAAAACTGTTCATGTCCTTAATCACTAAGCCCCATTTTTTTTAATTTTTAAATTACACCTTTGTTTATTTTGTATGTTAATGTGTGTATGATGTTTATGTGTAAGAATCACTGTGCATGTGTGGAGGTCAGAGGACAACTTGTGGGAGTCAGTTTCCTCCTTCCAGCATGTGGGCCCAAGGGACTGTGCTCAGGTAGTAGGCTTAACAGCCAGCACCTTTGCCTACTGAGCTGTCTCATGGGCCCTCTGTCATCGTCGTGTTTGTGTAGCCTCCTTGGCATGATTACAGGCAAGCTCTACCATGCTAAGTTCACTCATTCTTCTAGCAAATATTTCCTCTTTCCTTCTGGTCCAGGACTGGATGCAGACACCAGGGCACAGAATGACATGCACCAGTGAGGGCGCTCACATTGGTTTGTGCTGTTGATGTTCATCACAGACATGCATGTTGTCCATAGGCTCTCACATCCTAGAAAACCCTGATACGACTCTGTCATGTACCTATGAATACATATTTGGAGTGTGGTTCATGGGAGGGACTACTGTTAGAAGGAAGGGTTTGTCTGCCATTAGAATCTCACTCCTACCCTTCCAAGTCTTCTCGTGTCCCCTTCACTATATCTGCTTCTCAAACCCATGTCCTCTTCTTCTATAATTAAAATTGTTTATACACAAATGCCCTCTATCAGGCAGCTGATCCCTACAGAAAACTGACTCGGTTTTTTTATTAATTAATTTATTTTTTATCTGTGTTTTGCCTGTGTGAGGGTGCTGGATCCTGGAGTTACAGACAGTTGTGAGCTGCCATGAAGGTGCTGGGAATTGAATCTAGGTCCTCTGGAAGAGCAGCCAGTTCTCTTAACAGCTGAGCCATCTCTCCAGCTCCAGAACTTCCTCCTTCAGTAGCCAGTAACTGCCTGTAGCTCTTCAGTGGGGGTGGGGCCTTCTGAACCTTTCCCCATCCCTGTTGCCATGTCAACTTGGTGTGTGCTCTAATCAGGCAACTGATCATTGACAGTTCATGGTCACAGCATCCCTGTCATGTCCAGAAGACTCTATCTCTGTAGCAATTCCCTTGGTCCTCTGGTTCCTACAATCTTTTCACCCCCTTTTTGTTTTCCCTTAGCCTTAGGTTATAGGGGTTATGTTACAAGTGTCCCATTTGAGGCTGGGCACATCAAAGTCACTTAGTCTCTGCACCTTGAGCAGCTGTGGTTCTCTGAAATAGCCCCTGACCATCACAAAAGGAAGATTCTTTGATGAGCATTATGTGCTGCACTTAGAAAGCACACAAGCCAGATGGTGGTGGCGCACGCCTTTAATCCCAGCACTTGGGAAGCAGAGGCAGGCAGATCTCTATGAGTTCCAGGACAGGCTCCAAAGCTACAGAGAAATCCTGTCTTGAAAAAAAAAAAAAATAGTCCCTCACTGTGTTGCCCACGATGGCTCTGGCTCTAAATGCTCAGATCGATTTTCTTGTTCAGTCTCATGAGTTTACGATTTGTTCCACCCTGGCCATCTTTTTGTTTATCTTTAAAAGCCATAATCTCTGTATTACATGTAACTCTCCCACTTTCAATAAAGCACTTAGACTTACTTTATGAGTTTTTACTGTGCCTTAGTATTTTTTTATTTCTATGTATTTTACGCATATGAGTGCTCCACTTGCACATATGCCCACATGACACAAGAGGGCACCAGCTCCCATTATAGATGGTTGTGAGCCACCATGTGGTTGCTGGGAATTGAACTCAGGACCTCTGGAAGAGCAGCCAGTGCTCTAAACCACTGAACCATCTCTCCAGCCCCCAATTCTTAGTATTATTTTTCAATGAATGACAGACTCACTACTGTCACTGTCAGTATGTTCAGCCAAACTGGAAAACGAACGAAAGAAAGAAGGGCATTTTCCTTGTAGGTATCCCTCCCTCTTCTCCCTGGCCTGGTCTCTAAGGGCCCAGGCTAGTCCTGGCATGAGATCTGCACACACAATGGGCCTCTCTAAGCAGCAGACAGAGGCATATTGGCTGCCAGCTTACACCCAGGCTCTAGTGACAAACATTTCCCTGTGGCTGAAAAAAGCCTCAGAAGATTTGTGCAGATCCCTGACTTAGCAGAAAAAAAGCTCTAGGAGACATGCTCAGGTCTCCAACTCAGCCCAGGGAGGGAGGCCTATTGGAAACACCTAGAGTTCACTGGTGACACCTGTCCTTACTGGACATTCTCAGGGATTCTATATCCACCAAGCCACCTTGCCAAGTTCACATCCAAATGACAGACCAGCCTTCCATGGCTCATCCAAGAAGCCTTAGAAGTAGGTTGGGGAATGGGGAAGTTGCAACCAGTGACTGGGCTCTCAGGGAACCTTGGCCCTGGCAAGCCCCTAAGAGCCCTGGTTCCAAATAGGAAAAATTGAGTGCCTAATTCATACAAACTCCTCAAAGTCTCAAGGAACAAGGGCAACCCAGCATCCATCTGTCCTCCAGGCTTTTCAAATCACTCCTGCAGTGCAGACTTGAGCCCAGTTCCTCACCCAGCCTGTGGTGCTGTCCTGAAGGAAACTCCCCCTTTCCATGAGACAGTTGGCCAGAAGACCAGCTCAAAAGAGACTTCGGGGCTGGGAACAGAGCTCAGTGATAGATAACCTGCCTAGCCTTTAAGTTCAGCTCTAGCACTCCCACCACCACAAAACAACAGGGAGCTGGGAGAGGGAGGGAGAGAAAATGAGAGTTCAAGTAAGAAAAACTGGAAAGCTGAACATAGTGATTAAGACATACAACGGTGGCTCACACCTTTAATCGTAGCACTCAGAAAGCAGAGGCAGGCAGCTCTCTCTACAGAGTGAGTTCCAGGACACCCAGGGCTACACAGAGAAACCCTGTTTTGAAAAACCAAAAGGAGGAGGAGGAAAAAAAACAAAAGACATACAATCCTAATAGCTAAGAGGCTAGGGCAAAAGGTGGGTAAATTCATCAGCCTGAGCTAAACAGTAAGACTCTATCTTAAAAAACTTTTTTAAGGGGCTGGAGAGATGACTCGATTAAGAGCACTGGCTGTTCTTCCAGAGGTCCTGAGTTCAATTCCCAGAAACCACATGGTGGCTCACAACCATCCCTTATGAGAACCAGTGCCCTCTTCTGGTGTGCAGATATACATGGAAGCAGAATGTTGTATACATAATAAATAAATAAAATCTTTTTAAAAAACTTTTTAAAAAGACATATATGATGGTATATCCTTTAATGCCAGAAGCTTGGGCATCTTATGTCTGTGAGTACAAGACCATCCTGGTCAACATGAGACACTGTCTCAAAAAAAAAAATCCAGTCATGGGGGCTGGAGGGGCTAGAGTGAGCTCTGGCAGTTCAGAGCTCATAGTGCTCTTCCAGAAGACCCAAGTTCAGTTTCAAGCACCTATATTGAACGGTAACTCCAGCTCTAGGGAATCTGACACCTCTGGCATCCAAGGTCACCTGCACTCACATACACAAACCCATATACAGACATACACATAACTAAAGATTGATGGGGGATGTCCTTCTGTATATATATTTCTCTTATTGGTTGATGAATAAAACACTGATTGGCAAGTAGCCAGGCAGTCTGTATAGGTGGGGCTACAAGATGAGGAGAACTCTGGGGAGAGGTCACAGAGAGAGGTTGCAAGAGAGTCTCCATGGAGCTGAGGAAGGAGTTAACAGGTCTGGACCCTTCTCCGGTAAGAAAAGACCATGTGGAAATACTTAGATTATTAGAAATGGGTTAATAATTAAGAAAGAGCTAGCCAATAAGAAGCCTGAGCCATTGGCCAGTTTATAATTATTATAAGCCTCTGTGTGTTTATTTGGGGTTCAAAGAGTCTGTGGGAACAAGTGGGACAGAAACTCCATCTACAAAGCTACAGAGAAACCCTGTCTCAGAAAAAAAAAAAAATTTAAGAATCCAGGCATAGTGGCATAGCCTGTAATCCCCACATTCAAAAGATGATAGCAGGAGAATCGGGAGTTCAAAGCCAGCCTGGGCTACTTGAAACTACAACAAATAAGCAACACATAAAATGAAGGTGTGAGGGGAGATGTTTCAATTACCTTCTTTGTTAGTATTCTTTTGTTTGTTTTTGAGACAGTCTCACTATGTAGGCCTTGGCTGATCTGAACTATGTATACCAGGCTTTCCCTCAAACTCATGGACATTCACTTGCCTTTTTACCTCGGAGTGCTGGGATTAAAGATATGTACCACTATGCCCAGCTGCTATTATTCTTTTAATAAGTGTGTGTGTGTGTGTGTGTGTGTGTGTGTGTGTGTGTGTGTGTGTGTGTGTCTTTATCTGTATGTACCACAGATAAATGTGAGGTTGTCTGTGGAGGCCAGAAGAGGACATTGGATCCCTGGAGCTGGAGTTATAGGCAGTTGTGAACCACTGACCTGGAGACTGGCAACTAAACTTGGGTCCTCTAAAAGAGCAATAAATAAGTACTCTTAACCACTGAGCAGTCTTGTAGGGAGACACCCTAGCCCCGTCCAATAGTCCTGGGACAGGTACCAGGTGGACCCGGTACAATTCCCCTTTTACCCTAGCCCCACCCAATAGTCCCGGGTCCACCTGGTACCTGTCCCAGGACTATTGGGCGGGGCTAGGGTGTCTACCTACACAGTCTCTCAGATCCCTCCCTACCTTCCCTTACCAGATCCAGGCTCTCCTAGCCAAGGATGACCTTGAATTTTGATCTTCCTGTCTCCACCTCTCATCAAATGTCAATCATTCATCCTTCTCAGAATGATGTATGTGCTATGATAAAATATTATCATCCTAAAGATGAGAGAGTATAGATTAGGAACAAGGCTCTGATAAAATTTTGCCATCTGCCAGGCGTTGGTGGTGCATGCCTTTAATCCCAGCACTCAGGAGGCAGAGGCAGGTGGATCTCTGTGAGTTCGAGACCAGCCTGGTCTACAAGAGCTAGTTCCAGGATAGGCTCCAAAGCCACAGAGAAACCCTGTCTCGGAAAAAAAAAAAAAAATTGCCATCTATAGAACTAAGGTTTTGAACAGTAATCCAGGTACAGTGGTATGTGTCTTTAATTCCAGCACTTGGGAGCAAGAGGCAGACAGATTTCTGTGAGTTCAATGCCAATCTGGTCTAAATATAAAATTCCAGGATAGCCAGAGTAAAACAAAAAGACCCTGTCTCAAAATGAACAAACAAATTAAGAGCTTCAAATAGCAGAAACTAAAGAAGCCTTAGCATCAACTGCAATGTTATCCACCTGGGTGTGAGCAGTCCCAGGTGCATGCTCCCACTGCCATAAACTCAGCCATATCTTCCTGCCATATTTTTACTTTATACCGTCAAACCATAAGTTTAAAATAAATCCTATAAATACAATAAAATGTGATGTTTCAATTAATGCCCATTATTTTAAATCACGTCACTGGCTATAACCATCAAAACAATAAGATGTCTGAAGTGGAAAGTCTCTCTCATATCTATAACATGTATGATCCTATTTGTTGACTGTGTTGTTAAATATGATTGATAGGAGCTGGGGGATATATCTCACTGGAGGAATGCTGCCTGGAAGACCAGAGGCCCTGGGAATATGACTTTTTTTTTCTTTTTATTAGGTCTATTCATTTTTAATGTGTATTTTGACTGTATGTAGCTATGTGTGCCACTTGCATGCCTGGTGCCCCCAGAGGTCAGAAGAGGGTGTTGAATCCCCTGGAACTAGAGTTTCTGGAGTTTCAGGTGGTTGTAAACCATTATGTGGGTGCTTGGAATCAAACTCAATCCTCCAGAAGAGGAGTAACTGCTGAACCATCTCTCCATTCCAATTTCTTATTCTTATTCTTTTTTGAGACAGGATCTCATTTTGTAGTTCTAGCTTACCTGGACCTCCCTATATAGACCAGACTGGCCTTGAACTCACAAAGGTCTTCCTGCCTCTGCATCCTGAGTGCTGCTGTGATTAAAGTAGACCTGACCTTGATTATATTACTCATGTAACTGCTTGATATACTTTTTTTTTTAAAAAGAGATTTATTTATTTGTTATGTATAAAGTGTTATGCCTGCAGCATATATTCCTGCAGATCAGAAGAGGGCACCAGATCTCATTATAGATGTTTGTGATCCACCATGTGGTTACTGGGAATTGAACTCAAGACCTCTGGAAGAGCAGCAAGTGCTCTTAACCTCAGAGCCATCTCCCCAGCCCTGCTTGATATACTTTTAACCTTTTAAGGATTAACATTCTAGACTGAGAAACAAAACACTATGCACAATGAAATAAAATGTATCAATACCAGTTGTAGATGAGCCTAAAATATGAAGAAAAATAAAACTGCATGGGAGTTGAGGTCTTGAACCACAAACATGGCAAAGGTGAGGGTCTAGGGCAATAATAGCTCAATGGTTAAGAGTGGGTTAAAGGAGGACCAGGGTACTATACACATACGTAGTGCACAGACATGCAGGCAAGGTACTATACACAAACATACAGGCCAGCAAACACCCATTCACATGAGATAAAAATAAGTCTTTGAAAGTGTCAAAGGTCACCCAAGGTCCCAAAGCCTCTCTACTTCTGTGGCGTCTTGGAGACCCCTGTGGGGAAACTTGGCAGGATTTGAGTCTGGGACTGAGCTCAGCAGCTTTGCTAGCCATGGCACTGTGTATCAGCCCCCACCATCTCTCAGTTCCCATTCTGGGCAAGAAGCCAAAAATACATTCTTCAGGCCCCCACAGGCGTTTGGAGCTGACAGAGTGGAGCTTGAGGAAAGGGCTGAGCAAAGCAGAAACCTCCTGAGAGTGTCAAAAGGCAGATAACAAATAACCACATCACGGGGCTTATGCAACAATGGAGAAACTGAGACCCAGAAAAAGTGAGTGTCTCCAAGACCACACATGAACAGGTTGTGGAGAGAGCCACCCAATTAAGGTTCTCCTCAAAGCACTTCTCTGGTCCTCACTGGATGTGACGAGTCACTACATATCTCAGGATTTGAGGGCCACAGATGATAAAAGAACCTGAAGTTAAATGCTCCATCAGCCCTTTAGCAAAGAATCTAGTTGTCCTTTCCCAGTCCCCATTCTTCCCTTTCCCTTAGCTTCCCAATAGGTGACAAATCCTAGTCACAACCCAGAGAGCCCGGAGTTATGTCCCCATTTTAAGATGAAATCAAGGTTCTTGGAAATGAAGTGATTTGTCCAAGACCACACTACTAGTGAATGAGAGACAAGAAATACAAACCAGTGCTACTTAGCTCTGTGCTTCTCCCCCCAGGGTGACCCCAGGTAGGTGCTGATTCTATTTTCATGCCCACATCCCATCCCTCAAGACCAGGCTGGAGCCACTTGGTGCCTGGGGTAAGCAGGAAAGAAATTACAACAGCCCTTCCCAGCCCTCCGGCTCTGTTCCCTGGTACTTACCCTCCAGCACCACCTCCTTGCCTGTCTTCTTGAGGGCCTGTACGGCTTCATCATGGGTGGCAGAGGACAAATCTTCACCATTCACAGACAGGATGGCATCCCCAACAAAGAGTGCCTCCGTCTGGTCTGCTGCCAGTCCCTTGAAGATCTTGGAAATGAGAATAGGCATCTTGTTTTCCCGGCCCCCTGCACAGGCACAGAAGGAAGGGGAAACTGAGGCGTGTGCTTCAAAATGGGAAACTTACCAAGGTGAAATTGATTCTGACTCAGTGCTGGGAAAGGGAAAATGAGCAAATAGTGAGAAATAAAGGGAGGAAACTTAGGAGTTTGACCACAGCCAGACTTGGTGACATGCAGCCACAATTCCAACATTTAGGAGGCTGAGGCAGGAATGGAGTGCCTTGAGTGCAGAGTCACTCAGAGATATAGCAAGACAGACAAATAATATATTTTCTAAATCCATAATGCTATATTTTGGTTCCTAGATCTTTTGTTTAAATGTTTTGTTTGTTCACCACTTCACTGATTTTTTAAATGTTTTGGATTTTAAGCAATTTTCTACAGTATGAAAATTTACTGATAACCCCCATCTAGAGTCAAGGGAAAAGTAGTGGTTGCTATGGCCTGAAGGGACCTCTTCTACAATCAGCAAGTTTTAGAATCCAGAGCTGGGTGTGGTACACAAAGCCTGCTATCCCAGCACTTGGGAAGTTAATGTGGGGAAGGGGGTGGGGAAGGCCAGAAGTTCAGATCAACCTCAGCTATGAAGGGAGTTTGAGGCCGGCCTGGGATGTATACAAGGCCATCTCAAAAATAAATAGTTAAATGGGCTTTACTAACCAGGATTCACACTGGAAAGGAAGGCCTTAAGTTCTAGAAATTTCAAAAGTATATCTGAATTTCATCTCTGATCTAAGAAAATAATACATTTCACTGAACTACTTTATTGTTAAAATCTCAAATGTCATTTTAAATAATTCAACATGTATTTATTTTGTGTCTTATGCGTGTATACAAATACACATGTCCTATATAGTACAATGTGGGAGTCAGAGGACAACTTGCAGGACTTGGTTCTCTCCAGGACCATTTGGGTCCTGGAGATCAATCTGGTCTGCAGTCTTGAGAGAAGACATCTTTACCCTCTGAGCCAGTGGTTCTCAACCACTGGATCACAACCCCTTTGAGGGTCAAACGACTCTTTCACAGGGGTGGAATCAGATAGTCTTTATATCACATCTTTACATTATGGTTCATAACAGTAGCAAAATTACAGTTATCTTTTGGGGGGGTTCAAGACAGGGTTTCTTTGTAGCTTTGGAGCCTGTCCTGGAACTCACTCTGTAGACCAGGCTGGTCTCTAACTCACAGAGATTGCTTGCCTCTGCCTCCCAAATGCTAGGATTAAAGGTGTGAGCCACCACCACCACCAGGCCAAAATGACAGTTATGAAATAGCAACAAAAATAATTTTAAGGTTGGGGGTCATCACAACATGAAGAATTATGTTAAAAGGTCAAAGCATTAGGAAGGTTGAAAACCACTGCTTCTGAGTCATCTCATCAGCCTCAAATGTCTTTTGCTTGTTTTGTTTGTGGTTTTGTTTGTTTGAGAAAGGATCTCACTATGCAGCCCCGACTGGCCTGGAACTCACTATGTCTAACAGGCTAGTCTGAAACTTGGAGAGATCTACCTGCCTCTGCCTCTGGAGTGCTAAGATTAAAGGTATGCATCACCACACCCAGACCAAATGTCTCTTTAAATAGTTAGCGGGGCTGGGTATGGTGGTACATACTTGTAATCGAAGCACCGAGGTGACAATGAATAAAGGATTACTGCAAATTCAAGACCAACTTGTTCCACATATGAAGTTTCAGGACAGTATAACAGTCTCCAAAAAAGAAAAATCAATGTCGACTCTATATAGACTCAAGTCAGACCCTCAGATATCACGTTCCTGATCCACCCTCAAAGTACTGAAGAAGAGAGACTGGTGGCACAGAGCAAGAGGTCATTGTTTCAAGGTTATATAAATTGGTGACATCTGAGCCTGGAACACCTCACTCCCAACCCCCACCCAGGCCAACAGTTGCTCATGGCACTGCAAAAGGCTTGAGGCCTAGGAGAGGAAGGTGTTTCTATTTATATCCAGCCTCTCCACCTAAATGTAAGGCCTTCCATTCCATTTGAAGCTATGACCATTCCCAGCTGCCTGGGACTCAGCTGGACCCCAGAAGGGAAGTTACCATGGCAACAGGAGCCCAGTCTTCAATCCAGGAGGAAGTGAATGAAATTCCCTAAAGTCCCACCAAAATATCCTTTCAATCACCTGGAGGTACAGATTTGGGTAGTGTCTCTGTACCTTGGTAAGACCCTGCTCCTCGAAGAGTTAGTCTGTCTGTCTGCTCTGACACACCAAGTGTATTTTTTTATTGCTATTTCCCTAGCCTATACCAGAGTTTGGGATTAAAGCTGGTGCCCACTCCCTGTTCTCCCGTTTCTCCTTTAGACTCTTGGGGTTCACTACCTGGGAATTTACCCCTTCCTGGGAAGAACTGACTCCCTGGGCAGTCTTTAGGGCAATAAAGGCTCTATAATTAAGATTGAAGTCCTGGTTCTGCTGTACACAGACTGATCCTGGGAAAGTCACTTTTCCCTTTTGAGTCTTTTTAGCACTGATGCTCAAAATGAAGTAGACCCTGAACTAAGCATAATGAACACAGCGCCTAGCACACAGTGGCATTCACCACCATGCCCACTTCCTAACCTGGGCCAAAGTCTAGACAAGGTATCAATGAATACAGTCAGCTCCCAGGAGGCCTGGGAATGTACCGACACATTCAGTTTTTTTAAAAAAGGCTGGCAGTCTGTTGAGGGCTGAAACTGGTAGACAAGGCAAGAATGGTGAACCCAGAAGTTGAGGATACACATGGATTTTAAGCACCAGAAGCTGGGGGTGCACATGGATTTTAAACACCAGAAGTCAGGCCCGGTGTTGGTGGTGCATGCCTTTAATCCCAGCACTTGGGAGGCAGAGGCAGGCGGATCTCTGTGAGTTCGAGGCCAGCCTGGTCTCCAGAGCGAGTGCCAGGATAGGCTCCAAAGCTACACAGAGAAACCCTGTCTCAAAAAACCAAAAAAAAAAAAAAAAAAAAAAAAAAACACCAGACGTCAGGGATACACATGGATTTTAAGCACCAGAAGCTGGTGTGCCCATGGATTTTAAGCACCACATTCAGCTGATTTGAGAGTCCCTCCTGGCCTCTCTTCCTCTCATCACATGTTGGCAAGCCCTGCTCTCAGAAACATCCTCATCATATAGTTACCAAAACAGATTCAGAGATAGGGAGTGACTTGACCAAGTTCACACAGAGATCCAGAACTCCGGTTGCAGCCTAAGTGACCTGGGGAAGCAGTCAGTTGGTAAAGTGCTTGTCTAACATGTATAAAGCTCTAGGCTTGATCCCCAGCACAACATAAACCTATTTTAGCCTCACATTCCAGTAATCCCAGCACTCTGGGATTACTTCGGTGTTATCCTTTGCTACGTAGTGACTATGAGGCCAGCCTGGGATACACCAGACCCTGTCAAACAGTCGTTAGTCTTAGAGGCGAAGAACTCTCAAGAAGGAATGGCAGCTCTGGCTCACCCTTTCCCCCTGTCCATGGTACAAATGGACAGATGAGGAGACTCAAACCTAGTCATCGAGACTCCCAGTCTAGGCATACAACCTTCTGGAGCCCAAGATATCTAGGTTCTTACTGGCCAGGCCTTCACCTGTGCACTTAGGTTGTGTCTCAGAACTTCCCCCTTCTTGTCCTAGTAGTGTCCCTTTTCGCCCCGTCGTCTGCCTTCCTGAGGATCCTCATGCCCTTGATACCTATAGCTACCATTTTGCTTCAACACAGAACTACGAACCCATGTCCTTGGTGCGCCCGCACACTTCCACACTTGTGTCTGCTGAGCTCCCTGTAAGATCTCCAACTCCCCAAGCCCCTTCCGACCTTGGTGTTCCTCCTTCCTCACTCCTGTTCCTTCCTCCCCTCAAGCTCTGCTCCAGCTCAGACAGCAGGCTTTTGGCTATCTAGTCTCCTTGCTCTGCCAGGCCCCGTGACCCCTGGGCACTTCGCAGCAGCATAGACACCACGACCCCATGCCCTCAGTGCCCCCCACCTACCCTTGATGCTGATGCCCAGCCCGCCGGCGTCGGCCTTGCGCACCGTCACGCGGCGCCGCTGGAGCAGCAGAGCCTCTGACAGCTGCGGGGGCGCAGTGCCTGGCTCAGCGGCTCCGTTGAACTGCGCGGGCTCGGGCTCCGGGCCGGGCTCGCCGTCGGCGGGGCTCACGGTCAGCGCGTCCTCCGCCAGAGTGAGCAACACCCGCTGCCACCGCTCGCCTCCCGCCCCGGAGCCCGCCCCGGAGCGCAGTTCCAGCAGCCCGGTGCGCGGAGCGCGTCTGCCTGACGCCATCTTCGCCTCGAAGTCCCAGTCCGCTGCGCTCGCCCGGTCCCACCGTACCCGGCCGGCTCCGACCCAGCGCCCAGGGCAGAGGGCGGCAGGGCTGCTGAGCCAGCCGCCACCCTACCCCGGGCCTCGGGGGGCGGAGCTTCGGAGGACAGGCTGTCGGGGGCGGTGCCAAAGGGGGCGGGGCCCGGCAGAGACTGAAGAGATGCTGCTGGGTAACCTAAGGATGCTCTGCGGGACCGCTTGGAGTGGGTCGGAGCCGCGTCGTGGCGAGGCCACAAAGTTAGAGGAGGCGGTTGAGGTGTGGAGTACTCAGCGGGGACATAAAGGGACCAGATTCTGTGGATGAGGCAACCCAAGGATCGGGTTCTGTGTGCCGTCGAGGACTGGACCGTAGCTCGTGGAGCAGAAGGACAAGAAAAAGAATCAAAGATCCCTGGGCGAGACTTTGGGAGTCTGGACAGGACTGCGTGTGGCGGGGAGCTAGGCTCCAGGGACTTGGCAGACAGAGTTAACTGGTAAGCGAGCTAAGGAAGGAGATGGTTTCCCTCGTTTTGTGTGCCATGGGGAGAGGACTGTGGGCGTGGTTCAGCTTCAGGGCACAGTGTCTAAAGAGGTAGGCCTGCTCACCAGGAGGAGAAACGCCACTCCTTTGAGGGCTTGATCCCAGCACTTATAGGTAGAGGCAGGAGGATCTACAAGTTCAAGGCCAGCCTAGGCTACATGAGAACCTGCCTTAAAAATATACAAAATAAAAAATGCGTAAGGAGCTGAAGAGATAGAAGGTCCATCGGCTAAGAGCATGCACTGCTCTTATTGAGGACCAGAATAAAGTTCACATCATCCATGTTGGGCAGCACACAACCACTTGTAATTCCAACTCCATGGAGATCTGACACCACTAGCCTCCTTGAGAACCTGTATTCACATTGCACACACCCATACACGGCACACAAAAATAATAAAAATAAATAAAAAGACGTGTGTTACATACACACGTACATACTTGAATGCCATTTATTCAGTGTTTGCATGACATATGAGCTGGCTAGTTTACACTATCATTTGTACCTCATTTGTAAATTCTGCATAGCCTATACACTATTACCATTTTA
The DNA here is from genome assembly GCF_003668045.3 of Cricetulus griseus. NCBI lineage: Eukaryota > Metazoa > Chordata > Mammalia > Rodentia > Cricetidae > Cricetulus > Cricetulus griseus. The sequence continues at coordinate 25,229,063 of NC_048599.1, read as the reverse complement.
TTGATAAGGAAACTGAGACAGAAGTACTAAGAGCAGACCTCTGTGCTTTTTGTTTGCTAGTTTTTGCTTGTTTTCTTGAGCCAGGATTTCTCTGTGTAGCTCCCCTGCCTCTGCCTCCTGAGTGCTGGGATTAAAGGCATGTACCACCATGCCCAGTTGCTGACCTGTGTTCTAACTTGGGTCTTTCTGGCTTCCAAGTTCATATCCCCTACTCCCCTTAGCAGCAAGGGATGGTTGCACTATTCACTAATTGATCACTAACTGGACCAAACAAGATGCCATACACCTGTAATCACAGCACTCTGAAGACTGAGGCAGAAGGTTCATGAGCTAATTCTAGGCCAGCTAGGGATTCATAGCAAGTTCCAGGTTATACATTTTTAAGTTTATTTTAATTCTATGCAGATTGGTCTTTTTGCCTGTGTGGATGTCTGTGTGCCACATGAAGTCCTCAAAGGCCAGAAGAGGGCATCAGATCCCTGGCACAGGAATTATAGACCATTCTAAGCTATCTTGTGAATTGAACTCCAGACGTTTTTGTTAAAGACTGAAGGACAAGCCAGGCCTACTGAGGAAGGTCTGCGATCTCAGATACTCAGGAAGCTGAAGCAGGATAGTCACAAGTTCAAGGCCAGCCTGGGCAATTTAGTGAGACTCTTAAATGTTTAAAATACAGGACTTGGGGTATATAGCTCAGTGGTAGAGCCTATCATGTATAAAGCCCTACAGTAAATCTCACCACTGTAAACACACACATAAGGGGGTAAGGATTACAAGTCTCATGCTTGTAGTCACAATACTAGGGAGATGGAGTCAGGAAAATCAAAAGTTCAAAGGCTAGGGTAGGGGAGATGGCCCAGCAGTTAGGAGCACTGGCTGTTCTTGCAAAGGACTTGGATTTGATTTACAACACCCATGTGGTGGCTCACAAACATCTATAACTCTAGTTCCAAGGCATCTTACACCCTCTTCTATCTTCAATGAGTATAGGGGCATATACAGGCAAAACACTCACATACAGAAAAAAAAAAAAAACATGTTTTGGGTTTTGCACTCATAAACATAAAAAAACATGTTTTGGGTTTTGTTTTGTTTTTTTGTGAGTTTTTTGGTTGTTGTTTTGTTTTGGGGGGTTGTTTTGTTTTTTGAGACAGAGTTTCTCTGTAGCTTTGAAGATTGTCCTAGAATTTGATCTGTATACCAGGCTGGCCTCGAACTCACAAAACATCCACCTGTTGTCATGTCAGGGTGGCCGAGTGGTCTAAGGCACCAGACTCAAGTTCAGCTTCCTCAAGAGATCTCCCTGTCTCTGCTTCCTGAGTGCTGGGATTAAAGACGTGTGCCATCACCGCTCAGCTAAAAAACATGTTTTAAAGTTAAAATTCTGCATAGTGAGACCCTGACTCAAAAAGAAAATAGAGAGGGAGGGAGAAAGGAGAGATGGGGAGAGAGAGCATACAAGAGTACATGAGAGAGGGCACAGACCCACACATCACCAAGAACTGAGGTCCTTTCCCAAGACCAAGGCTAGAATTAGATCCTTAAAAGTCCCCCCACGTAGTGCCCTGTTTAAAGAAGCTTAATGAAGTCCAGCCAAACTTCTGGGAAGGAACCCTAATAGAGAGCTCCTCCCCTAGGAAATGTTCTGAGGACAGAGCTTAGGAAAGGGGAAATGGGCATCTGTATACCAAGCAGCTAGCTGAGAAGGGAGAAAGTGTAGAGCCAGAAAAGGGGAGAGGTGTCCATGATTGAACAGCATGAGCAGTGCCAATCACCGGCTTCTCTGCCAGCTGCCTCATGAACATGTAGCTGGAGGAATACTCTATACCCCCTCACTTAGTCAGCTGTGGCCAGAAATTGATCACACACACACACACACACACACACACACTGGCCTGGCTATCTACCAAACGCCTGGGCAAAGCTCCCAGAGAAAACCAGTTCACAGAAGAGATAGGAGGGGGAACCTAGAAAAGGACGAACACAAGGGAACTGCCCAGCATTTACACACACAAAAGAAATAAATAAAATTGAAAAGTAGGGTAGTTTTGCTTAAGGTCAGGTGAAATCAATCAGCCCTGGTAACATATGAAGGATCTGCTCCCTAAATGCCAAGATTTATGCTAAAATGCTAACATTCCTTTACACTAAATTCTAAAATCTACATTTCAGATACTCTAGCATCTGAGATGTCTGAATCTAGCCAATATCCTAGAGTAGCCCAGGAAAAAGGTTAAAGGCTTTGGATCCAGGAATCTGCTGATTTAGCTAGGCTCAATAACTCATCTCTATAATCACAGCACTCAGACGGCTGAACAAGAGTATCAGTGCAGGTTTGAAGCCAGCCTAGGTTACATAGTAAGGTTTGTTTTTGTTTTTTGAGACAGGTTTTCTGTGTGTAGCCCTGGCTGTCCTAGAATTCACTATGTAGACCAGGCTGGCCTCAAAATCAGAGATTCACCTGCCTCCCAAGTGCTGGGATTAAAGGTGTATGCCACTATGCCCCACGAGTAAATCTTGTCTTAAAAACACATAGGCCCAGCCATGCAGTGGTGGTGCACACCTTTAATCCCAACACTTGGGAGGCAGAGACAGCTGGATCTCTGTGAGTTTGAGGCCAGCCTGGTCTACAGAGCGAGTTCCATTGAGTTCCAAGACAGGCTCCAAAGCTACAGAGAAAACTTGTCTTGAAAAAACAAAAAGAAACAAAAAACAAAAAACCCTAATAGGCCAGGCAGTGATGGTGCATGCTTTTAATCTCAGTGCCCCAGAGGCAGAAGCAGGAGAGCTCTGTGAGTTCGAGAGGCCAGCCTGGTCTGCAGAGTGAGTTCCATGACAGTCAAGACTACACAGAGAAACCCTATCTAAAAAACCAAAAACAAAACAAAAAACAAAAAACAAAAAAAACAGAAAGTGGGCAGGCAAGATTGCTCACTGGGGCCAGGCAGTAATGGCTCATGCTTTTTTTTTTTTTTTTTTTTTTGGTTTTTTGGGTTTTTTTTTTTTTTTTGGTTTTTTGAGACAGGGTTTAGAGCCTGTCCTGGAACTTGCTCTGTAGGCTAGGCTGGTATCGATCTCACAGAGATCCGCCTGCCTCTGCCTCCCAAGTGCTGGGATTAAAAGCGTGCGCCACCAATGCCCAGCTTTTATTTTTTTTTAATAAAAACAATCTCACAGCATTTATTGTCACCTGATAATAACATAAGGGCCACTAAAACAATATGAATAAATGTTTCAGACTGTGCTCCAAGCAGAAGAAACCTTTAAAAACATTGTACTTCCTCTTCAGCTTCTCGAGTGCCTGAGTTTATAGTCGGAAACACTTTGGAGCAGAGTAATATTGTCTCCTTTCAGCATGATCCAATCCAGTTGCTTCCTTGACTTTGTTTTAGAGTGGATCTCTCTGTATCATCTAATATGAGGTTCATATACTCATCAAAGCCAGTAAAACAACCCTCTATCCACATATTCGCTTGCTCATATAGCCACACCTGAATCCGAGACCTAATTTGCAAATATTTGAAGATGAGTTTGATGGGCTGCACCGTCTGACCCTGGCCGCAGTATGCCATAGTGGAAGTCACAAAGACCACACGAGTAGGCTGCCTCAGAAAGCGACTTCCAGAAGTAAGACCAGGAAAAACCGTGTCTCCTGCCTTTAATACCAGAATCTTGGAGGCAGATTTCTGAGTTCGAGGCTAGCCTTATCTACAGAGCAAGATCCAGGACAGCCAGGGCAACGAAGAGAAACCCTGTTGTTGAAAACAAACAACAAAAAAGATTGTTCAATGGTTGGAAAGACTTTTGTATAGGCCTGATGACCTGAATTCAATCGTCCACAAGGTGGCAGAAGAGAACCTACTTCTGGAACTCACACGAATACCTGCGCACAATAAATTGTTTTTAAGTTTAAAAAAAAAAAAAAAAAAAAAGCTGGCAAGCTGTGTAAAGAAACTTGTTATACAATCTTGGTGTCCTGAGTTCCATTCCCCAGAACCCACATAATGGTGGAAAGAGAGAACTTCACAGAATTGTCTTCTGATCTGCACACATGTGTCATGGTACATACTCCCATACCCACATATGCATATCATGTATACATGCTCACACGCGAGAGCACACACACACACACACACACACACACACACACACACACACGTATTTTCTTTAAGTGGGGCTGGAGAGATGACCCAAAGTTAAGAACACTGGTTACTCTTCCAGAGGACCCAGGTCCCCAGAATTCACATAGCAGCTAACAACCATCCGGTTCCAGGGAATCTGACACCCTATTCTGGCTTCTGTAGGCACCAGGAATTCATGTGGCACACAGACATTCTGAAGGCAAAAACTCCCTGCAAATAAAAATGAATAAATCTTGCCGGGCGTTGGTGGCACACACCTTTAATCCCAGCACTGGGGAGGCAGGGGCAGGCAGATCTCTGTGAGTTCGAGGCCAGCCTGGTCTCCAGAGCGAGTGCCAGGCTAGGCTCCAAAGCTACACAGAGAAACCCTGTCTCAAAAAAAAAACAAAAAAAGAATAAATCTTTTATTGTAAAAATAAAAGGAACCGGGCAGTGATGGTGAAAGCCTTTAATCCCAGCATTCAGGAGGCACAGGCAGGTGGATCTCTGTGATTTTGAAGCCAGCCTTCAAAGCAAGTTCCAGGAAAGCCAGGACTGTTCCACAGAGAAACCCTGTCTCGAAGAAAGAGAAGAAGAAGAAGAAGAAGAAGAAGAAGAAGAAGAAGAAGAAGAAGAAGAAGAAGAAGAAGAAGAGAGATCAGGTGTTATGACATGTGCTTTTATTCCTGTTAAATTTCAAATGGCTTTGGCCAGTACAAATGGCTGAGGTGCCCACTTAACATATCAAAACGAACCTGGCCAAGCTCAATCTAGTCATGTCCACTCCGCACTCTCCCAGATGTCCCTGTCTCTACCTCTGCTCTCCCATATATCTATAATAAACTTTTTCCTCCACTGTACCTCAGAGCAGTCATGGCCTTTCCTTTCCTTTTTATTTATTTATTTTTTTTCATTCAATTCCAAGAACTCTTGAATCAGAGGTCAGCCTGTCTACATAGTGAAACCCAGGCTAGCCAGGACCTCAAGGTAAAACACTATCTCAACAACAACAATAAAACAAGGCATGGTGGTACATGCTTTTAATCCTAGCACTTGGGAAATGGGGGCAGGCAGATCTCTAAGTTTTGAGGTTAGCCTGGTCTAGAAATCAAGCCAGGGATATACAGAAAAACCCTGGGGGGCGGGGAGTAAGACAAGGGGTTGGGGGTAGGGGAGAAACCAAAATATCCGACAGGTCCTCCCTGTGTTCTGATCTGGAATTCCAGCCTGTGCAAGGTAAGTGAACAGTTGTTCAAAGAGCAAGTGAAGACAAGAAAGCAGCAGATCAGGCTAATGAGATCTTTGGAATGATTCTAAAGCTAAAATGACAAATGATAGAATCGCAATGCAGTTGGAAGACTATTCACACAAGCCAATAAAGGAGAATGGATAAAATGCAGACCTGACATTTCCTACCAAGTGTTCTCTCCTTTTTCTTCTCAATTTTGTTTTTGTTTTGAAATGGGGTTTCTCTGTATAGCCCTGGCTGTCCTGGAACTCACTCTGTAGTGTAGGCAAGCACTCATATACATAAAAATAAAAGTCTCAAAAAAAAATTAGTGCTTCTGCCTGGTGTGATAACATACACCTTTATTTCCAGGAACCAGAGGCAGACACAGGCAAATCTCTGCCAGTTTGAGACACCAGTCTACCTATATGTTGAGTTCCAGTCCAGCCAAAGCTACATTTAATGCAGGGGGAAAATGCTTCTAATATATATGTGATATTGGTGAGGCCATCCAAGAAGGTGTAGAACCCTGTTAAGTAGAAATAAATGGAAGACATGTCAAGTGAATGCAACCTACAATCTAAATAGACATTCGATTGTGTGATATAGAATACATGTTGGGCAGGCCAGCGAAATGGCTTAGTGGGTAAGGGCAACTGCCATCAAACTTGATGACCTGAGGTTGATCCTGAAGACACACATGGCAGAAAGAAAGAACCCACCCTTCTGACTTCCGTGGAGGAACCATCACAGAAGAGCACACACATACACAGACACACAGACACATAAAAATATAATGAAGAAGCTGGGTGTTGGTGGAACACACTTTAATCCCAGCACTCAGGAGGTAGAGGCAGGTGGATCTCTGTGAATTCGAGGCCATCCTGGTCTCCAGAGCGAATGCCAGGACAGGCTCCAAAGCTACACAGAGAAACCCTGTCTCAATATATATATATATATATATATATATATATATATATATATATAATGAAGAATGTGTGCTGGGCAAACAGTCATACGGTATCCATGTGAGAGAAGGGACAAAAGAGAAAGCGAGAGGAATGAGGAAGAAGTATATGACATTAAAACTCTTAGTAGCACAAGAAAAAGCAGGCTCCCTTCATGATGATATGGAGCATTCATAATACATAAAATATTTTATTGTTGGGCATCAGTCAATAAGCCTTCTAAGAACAAAACACTTGTTAATATTACCAGTAAATACTCTGGCACTCTTGCCTTCTACTGCAGATGGTTAGATTGACAGGTTCATGACTCTCAAGAATCTGACTAGGTCTACTATCCTATGTTCCAGACTAATCAGGGTTTCACATGGAGACCTTGTCTCAAAAGGGAAAAAAAAGCAGACAAGCCAGTCATGTAAGTTTATATATGATATAATTTTATAAGTTTAATTAATCGAAGTTAGCTCAAAGTCACCTCAGCATCTTTATTTTCTAAACATTGTGGGAAAACGTACCAGAAGGAATTTGCAACACTTTATCTGTTTTAACATAATGGACTGTGCAATAGTTTTATCTAAGTTTAAAGGTTTCATCAAAGGCAACTGTCTTTGGCACAGGTAGTACTGGGAAGTGTCAGTGATATTTAAGTTGGTTTTCACAATGCTCAGGTAGTGAGGAACAAAACCTTTTAGAGAATGAAGCAGACAAAGCCTGCCAGGGTAAAGAATCCACGTTTTTTATGGAGTCAATGGAAGCCAGGAAGGTATTCATGATTCAGGTTCTCTTTTTTGTTTGTTTGTTTGTTTGTTTGTTTGTTTTTCGAGACAGGATGATTCAGGTTCTTGATCTGAGCAATTTCAGTTACAGTGCAACACTTCAACCAGCTCTGCCTGTCCTGCCAGCCCACAAGCAGTCACTGGGGAAAGGCCCTGTTTAGGGATCCAGACAGACTAATGCTGAATTCAGCCCACACAGATCCTGCCTCCACTCTCCATCCCAAAATACCAGCTGGGCACCGCAGCCTGAGTATCATTTTCCTCAACCCTTTTTCTAATTAAAACTTTTGTCTTGGGGGTGGAGATTCCAGCAGGGGGCAGCAGACTGCCAGGGCTGCGGGGTCCAGGCAGGGTCCTAGCCACCATCTAGCTCAACTAAGTAACAAATGGAAAAGAAGTGGGTTTCTCCTTCCTCCTTTTTTCTCTTCCACCTCTTCCTTGTCTCCCCCTCCCCCTTTTGTTTCTTTCACACAGGAGCTACCAGCATAACCCGAGTTAGCCTCAAGCTGTAAATATTCCTTCCTTAGGCTCCCAAGTTTGGGAATCACAGACCAAAGACATCTTACCTGTTCTGTTTGGTTGCTTCTTTAACCTTTTTTCTTTTTTTTCTGAGACAGAGTCTGACTGTGTACTTCTGACTAACATGGAACTCACTGTGTAGGCAGGCTAGCCTGGAACTCACAGAAATCTACCTGCCTCTGCCTCCCAAGTGCCAGAATTAAAGGCATTTGGGGGGGGGGGGGTGAGAGAGGTTGTGTATGCTATGTCTATGTGGGTGCCCTCGGAGGCCAGAAGGGGGTGTCAGATCTGGAGCTGGAGTTATGGGTGGTTGTGAGCCACCTGAATGGGTGCTGGGAACCAAACTCACATCTTCTGAGAGACACCTGACTCAGATTGTCACTATTTATTTACTCTTTCATTAATTTGCTATTTACTTAGTGGCCCTGAAGATTGAATCCAGAGCCTTGCACATTTTAGGCAAGGGCTATGGAAATAATTACTATTTTTGTTGTTTGATTGGGTTTTTGTTTGTTTTATTATTTCTTGCGAGTGTATGAATGTTTTGCCTGAATGTATATCTGTTTGCCACATGTGTGCCTGGTGCCTGTGGAGGTCAGAAGAGGTCCTCAGATCCCCTAGAACTTGAGTTGCAGATGGTTGTGAGCTATTTTGTAGGTTCTGGGAATCAACCATGGTCCTCTGCAAGGGCAGTAAGTGCTCTTAACTACTGAACCATCTCTCCAGCCCCTAGTCTGTTTTTTGAAACATGGTTTCTTTGTGTATCCCTGGCTTTCTTAGAACTTGCTTTATAGAGCAGGCTGGCCTGGAAACCAGAGATCTGCTGGTCTCTAACTTTCAATTAAAGGCAAACACTGCTACCACCCAGGTATTTGTTTTTGAGACACAGTCTCATTCTGTAGCCCCATCCAACTATATCACCCAACCTCGTCTCAAACTTGTTGCAATCTCCATGCCTTGACTCTTGGGCACTGAAATTACAGCTCAGGTCTGCTGAGGTTTTGAAGCACTTTCTTCTGTTCTCCATGTGAGGAAACCACATCCGTCTAATCTATCACCCTCCTCATTATTATTATCATCATCACTCTGTCAACCACACGTTTTTAGACAATCCTATCCCTATTTCCCCTCCAGAGCGTGGACTGGAGCAGTAGGAAAAGAACCAATACGGAGAGCAAGTTGACTAGGACTATAGCCCTAGCTTTCCATTGACATAGTGTGTGACCTCAGTCAGAACATTCATCCTCTTATTTCCACTTTACGCATCTGTAGAAAGATGGGAATATGAAAATGAAAGGTTGCCTGGCAGTGGTGGCGCACGCCTTTAATCCCAGCACTCAGGAGGCAGAGGCATGTGGATCTCTGAGTTCAAGGCCAGTCTAGTCTACAGAGTGAGTTCCAGGACAGCCAGGGCTACACAAAGAAACAAAACAAAAACAAAAACAAAAAAAGAAAATTAAAGGTGGGCAAGGCATGGTGAAACCTGCCTTTATTCCCAGCTTCTGGAAGGCAGAGACAGGTGGATGTCTATAAATAAAGGCCAGTCTAGTCTACATAGCAAGTCCAGTCCAGCCAGGGCTACATAATGAGGCCTTGTTTCAAAGGGAGTGGGGGGGCGGCATGGAGGTCTGGAAAGATGTCTCAGAGGTTAAGAGTGCATACTGCTCTAGCAGAGAACCTACATTCGTTTTCAGCTGCCATACTGGATGGTTCACAACCACCTGAACTCCAGCTCCAAGGGAAATCTCATTCCTCCAGCCTCCAAAGGCATCTACACTCATATGCACATAATTACGGGGCTGGAGAGATGGCTCTGTGGTAAAGAGCACTGACTGCTCTTCCAGAGGACCTGGGTTCAATTCCCAGCACCCACATGGCAGCTCACAACTGTCTATAATTTCAGTTCCAGGGGACCCAACGCCCATGGCAAAGCACCAATGCACATAAAATAAAAATTAAAAAATTAAATAAATAAATCTCAAAAAAATAAAGAAAAGGTAGGCCAGTGAGATGGCTCAGTGAGTAAAAGCACTTGACTTCAGGTCCCATGGTAGAAAGACAGAGCTAGCACCCAAGGGCTGTCTTCTGACCTGCACCTGCACACTGTGAAACATGGACATCTCTACTCATGCATGACCATCAAGCATATCTACACTGTAATAATAAATAAAACTTAGATAAGAAAAGAAAGAAGGAAGGAAAGAAAGAAAGAGAGGAGGAGAGAAAGAAAGAAAGAAGGAAAGAAAGAAAGGGCTAGAGGACACTAGGAAGAATTGAGTTGGGTCTGTGTAAGTACCTGGCATATGAAGAAGCTTCCATACATTTTAATTCCTGCTAAGTGTACTGGTTCACATCTATAATCCCAGCACTTGAGAGGCTGGGGCAAGAGGAGTAGCATGCACTCCAGGTTAGCCTGGTCTACATAATGAGTTCCAGAACAATCCAGGCTACAGAATGAGAACCTATCTCAAAAAAAGTTAAATGAAATTGGGCAGTGAGGTCACTCATTCAGTGGGTAAAACCCCTAGCACAGCCTGTGCACTATCCTCAGAAACACCATGAAAGGAGAGAACTTGAGCACGGCGGTGGTGGCATACTCCTTTAATTCCAGCCCTCGGCAGGCAGAGGCAGACAGGTCTCTGTAAGTTCGAGACTAGCCTGGTGTACAGGGCAAGCATTTTTCTTTTTGTTTTGTTTTGTTTTTTCGATAGAGGGTTTCTCTGTATAGCTTTGGAGCCTGTCCTGGACCTCGCTTTGGAGACCAGGGTAGCCTCTAACTCACAGAGATCCACTGCCTTTGCCTCCCAAGTGCTGGGATTAAAGGCATGTGCCACCACAAGCTGGCTTCAGCAAGCATTTTTTAACACCTTTTTAAAAAATTATTTTTTATTTTTATTTCTGTGCACTGGTGTCTTGCCTGCATGTATGTCTGTGTGAGGGTGCCAGATTCTCTGGAACTGGAGTTACAGACAGTTGTGAGCTGCCATGTGGGTGCTGTGAATTGGACCTGGGTCTCCTGGAAGGGCAGCCAGTGCTCATAATCACTGAGCCATCTCTCGGCCCCATTTTGTTCCAACACTCAGGAGACAGAGACGATGGATCTCGGTGAATTTGAGGCCAGCTTAGTCTACATACCCAGTTTCAGGCTAGCCAGAGCTACATGGGGAGACCCTGTCTCAGAAAGAGAGGATGAAGGGAGCAAAGGACTATTCTTTGGCTTCAGAATTTTCCTTTAACACTAGAATTTACTGCTTTGCACCCGCCAAAGTCAGGGGGTTCCCAAGGCCTGGAAAACCCTGCCCCTGTTTCCACGCACAGTTCTCCCTTTCTGTGGTCCTCCACCCACCCATGTGCTTCATCGCGCCACCCTTCATCCAGAACAACTCGTTTTCTTTTTCTCACAGCCTCTTTTTCCTCAGAAATTCCCTCAAAAGCATTCACTGGTAATTTCTCTAAAATCACAGTAATTACCTCATTACTTTGATATTAATAGACCTCACTTGGCACCAGGGAGCCAATTGAAAGCGCTCAGGCCCTGTGTGAGGGGTGGAGAGGGAGCCTGAAGAGCAGCCCTCCTGAATGCTGGCCCTGCCTGGGACAGCCCTTGTTTGCCTCCATCCCAAGTTGTCCTTCACCTTTGCTCCCAGGTGTTCTGATTTCAAACGAGAATCCTGGATCCACAGGCTCCTGAGAAATGTTAGCTGCCTCACCAGGAAAAGGGAAGATAAAAAGAAATGATGGAAGCTAAACCATGGACTCCCCCGAGGCCTCAAGTCTCACAGAGGAAAGGCAGATGGTGAGAGGCCACTCTAGACCGCCTTTCCCCTTTCCTTCCCTCAGCTACACCTAAGGCTTTAGCCTGAAGGACTCTCTCCAGTGACACCTCCCCCAGGACCTCTACTGGCTTCCATACAGCTCTGTAATCCAGTGTGGTCTCTACATCTCCTGATCAATAATTTATTTGATCCTCACTATATTCTTATTATTTTTTAATAATATGTAGGCCTTGTATTTCAAAATGCATCTTGAATAAAATGGGGCAGCTGTATTACGGTTAATAACTAATACGTAGCCCGTAATGGTCAGGATATATTTTTATTAGATAGCCAACCAGCAGGCAGAACAAGCCAAAACAGCAGGGAAAAGAGAGCTCCCATGTGCGTTCCCTATCTCTTTAAACCTTTACCATGTCAACCTGACATCACCTTGACCACACCCTGGTGGGTGTGGTCGGGCACACCTGTAGCCAGCCCTTAGGAGGCGTGGTTACGGTGTCTCCCTACATAACTGTCATCATTTAACCATTTCAGATAAGGAAAGAACATAAGCTTGTAACTGAGGACTACTCAGGGTTCTGGGCCTGCACCTGACAGCTACAGAAGCCCTGGGACTTCTCTCTCCTCACCTGGAGTCTCTAGTAGCTCTAGTGGATTTAATCTGCATGTATTGAGTGTTCCGTCAGGTTACCTGGGTTATGCTATTGAGATTTGTCAGGTGATTTGTTCCAGAGTGCGCTCTCGATAGCTGAGAGCTCAGACTGCTAAGCTTATACTCTTCACCTTGACACTCTCCTGTGAGCATCTCCCTCTCAAGGTCATCCAGAGCAGTCTCTGAGACTGCTGATACAGGCTTGCTGAAAGTCAGGACTGACCAGTTTGCCACAACCCCTACCTGATTGACTGTACTACCTGACTCATTGCATCGGAGTCTGCAAACCGGTTGTGACCATATGGCTGACCACGCTATGCTGGCCACATTTGTCCATCCTCAGGTTGGTAGATATGTTTTCCAAGTCCAAGGCTCTCCAGCACACTTCCTGGGAAGTTTCCTCTGTAAACAGAATGGGAAGAGTGATAGTCTCAACAGAAATCCAGGACAGAGAGTGATTGGGCAGCCAGACTAGACTGGAGCTAGTGGGTGGGAGAGGGGCAGTATAGAGGATCCTTTGTTAGGCCAGAAGCTACTAAGCTGCCCCATCCCCACCATCTGGCTCCTGCTGCAGCCCAGTGATGCATGATGGGGAATATTGGGGGCGGGTGCTAGGGGCTACCCACCTGCTCTGCCTCCTGGGATAAGCTGATCCAAGACCTCCCAGACCCATCTGGTCAACACATCCCCAGGCCCTGACCACCCCTGGGACTCCTTTAGACAGACTGAAATTGGCCGGGAGTGTGGCCAGCCTGTCAGGGTCACAGGTCACCGTTAATCTGCCAGAACAAGGGAGGACAGGCAGGTGGGCAGGCAGGCGGTGTGGGCGAGGCCATGGGAGTTCCTGCTGTCTTCCTAGTGACCACAGAGGGAGGGTTTCCCCTTCTGGGAGGCAGGGAGAAGGTTATTGGACTCCAGGGAAATTGCTCATTCTCACACCTAGCTGTTCTAGTTCCAGATGGGAACCCTGGAAACTCTCCTTAAATATGCTTAGGGCATCATGGAAACTATGCATGAGACAGAGAAATACTGGGGAAAATGTAAGTGCCCATCAACAGGAACTGGGTTAATCTAAAGACTGAGACCAACTTCAGTGTTACTGAACTTCTTGGGCTGAGAACTGAGGTCCCTGTCTCAATTGTCTCTAGGAATCTCTTGCCTGGAAAGATAAGACTATAAACCAACAGATAACCTCACTGTTTGTCTCAGAGAGTTCCTGCAAACCAATTTCTTTGGGCAAACAGTTTGTTCAACTTGGCCAAAATCTCTCTTGTCAGACAACAGTTTAACCTCAATCTTATATTTTTGGTTGTAAGCCTAGCCTTTAATTGCTGAGGTATTCCTTCAGCCCTTAACTTCAATATTTTAGGAGCATAAAAATGGGCTTATACTCAGGATTCCACCTGGCCTCAGGCTTGCAACACCCAGCTTCTCCTTCCCAGTCCAGCCTGCAGTCTGCAGCCCCAGCACTAAGCTCTTCTCCAAGCTTCTTACCAGTCTGAGCATGTGTGGAACCCTCCATTCTGTGGATCAGTAAGTAGCTCAACATCAAACTAGCTTACATCTGAGTCACAGTGTCTCATGTTATCATGAAAACCAACTTCATCAGGGACTCAGGGGTCCCTCTGTACAATTGTAGTGTGCTAGGAGGACACACAACTGCACCTGCCTTTCTCATTTCTTCCCTGGAAATAGTGGAAGTTTCCTAGATCATTCCTAGGCTATTTGGGAGATGAAAGAACTCTATCCCCCATTGGAAACAAGATCTATCTATCTTTGTATCTATCTATCTATCTATCTATCTATCTATCTATCTATCTATCTATCTGGGTTTGTTTGTTTGTTTGTTTGTTTGAGACAACGAGTCTCTGTTGTGATTTAAGAAAAGCAGAATGAGAGAGAAAGATGTCATGAGACTTGCTTCAAGCAGAGGGGTTTTTTATTAGGGAAAGGGATCATAAAAAAATGGGGAAAGGGGAGGGAGGAGACTGGCCTCCTGGGATGGGAGCAGCAGGAAAGAGGAAATGGGGGGAGAGAGAAAAAAGAGAGATGAGGGAAAGGGGGGATGGGAGGTGGGCAAGGCCCCTTTAAAAGGGAACATAGTAAATATGCACAGATGACGCTCTTAGTGGCTGTAGCTAAGGGTTTATCCTGTCAAAACCCCAAGGACAGGCCAGTAGAGATGCCTGAATACTAACAGTCTCTACATTGCCCTGGCTGTCCTGGAACCTGCCATGTAGGTCAGACTGGCCTTGAACTCACAGAGACCCACCTGCCTCTGCCTCCAAAGTGTTGGGATTAAAGGTGCGGGACACACACGACAAAAAGAAAATTTATGATTTTTTTTAAAGAGACACTTCTTGATGGACATGGGTGGTACACTCCTTTAATCCCAGCACTTGGGAGGCATAGGCAAGCAGATCTTGGTGAGTTCAAGGCCAGCCTGGTCTACAAAGTTCCAGGGCAGCCAATGTAACACAGAGAAAACCTGTCTGGGGGGGGGTCCACTTTTCAGATATTTACTAGTCCCAAACTGTTATATCACAAATTTTGCCCAATCCCAATCTGTTTTCTGCCTTAAGAGGAGCTGGACTGGTGGTTCATGAGTTAAGATGTACTGCTCTTGTAAAGGACCCGGGTTCTAGTACCAACAGCACATGTTGGATCAAAACTATAACTAGTTCCAGGGGATCCAACACCTTCCCCTGGCTTAAATGGGCACCAGACACACATAGTACACAAGCATACATTCAGACAAACACTCATAAACAAAAACGTAAGGGGGAAAATGGTGGTACACACCTGCAATCCTATCCTTTGAGAGGTAGAGGCAAGAGAATCAGGAATTTATGGCTAACCTCAACTAACATAATGAATTCATGGGACTCATCTCATGAAAAGAAAAAAAAATGAGACGGGTAAAGTGGTTTACATTTGTAATCCTAGCACTGAAACAGTAGGATTGCTGAGATGAGAGTTAGGGAGGGTTACACAAGATCCTGTTTTAAAACAACAAAACTCACTGGATCCTCTTTCTTTGTGAGTATTCTTCTTTGGAGCCTTCTGAGGCACTTCTGAGACTCCCTCAAGAACCTGCACTCTGGTCAGGGCTCAGCAGTTTACCCCTGATCCAACTTGGTGTATCACTGAGCTACACCATCCCTCATTCTATTTTAAATTAATCTATTGAGACACAGACTCTCGTAGCATAAACTTTGATCTCAGTATGTAGTCAAGGATGAACTTGAATTTCTGATCTTTCTTGCCTTATCTCTGAGTAATTAGTTACAGGTGTGTACCACCATACTCAAGTGGGCTTATTTTATTGTGATTTCGAAAAATTTGTGTGTGTGTGTGAGAGAGAGAGAGAGAGTGTGTGTGTATATGTGTGTGTGAGAGTGTGTGTATGTGTGTGTGTGTGTGTGTGAAAGAGTGTGTGTGAGAGTGTGTGTGTGTGTGTGTGTCAGAGAGAGAGGAGGGAGAGAGAGAGAGAGAGAGAGAGAGAGAGAGAATGTGTGTATGTGTGTGCAGTTGCCCAGAGAGGCCAGAAGAGGGTGTCAGATTATCTGGAGCTGGAGTTGCAAGCAGTTGTGAGCTGCCCGATACAGGGCTGAGAACCAAAGTGGAAGAGCAACAGCTGAACCATCTCTCTATAGTGTCCAGGCTGCTTTGCTGAGACAGGCTCTCATGTAGTTCAGGCTGGCCTTGAACTTCTAATCTTGATGTTTTCTAGGTAAGTTTTCTGGTTGATTAGAATTCCAAGACTTCAAAGTTTTCTCAGTTAAAATTTCACAACTAGATGCTGCCTGCCTTTCATCCCAGCACTTGAAGTCAGGAGAGTTCGAGGCCAGACTGGTCTACTAAGCGAGTTCCAGGACAGCCTCCAAAACTACAGAGAAACCCTGTCTCAAAACCAACCCCCGCAAAACAAAATTTTTACAACTAAAGAAGCTCTTGATTAGAATTTTATGGCACTGGAGAAATTGTGATTAACATTCTATCACCAGACCTTTTTTTTTTCCCTTTTCCTTTTTTTCCAAGACAGGGTTTCTCTGTATCTCAACAGCCCTAGCTGTCCTTGAACTTGCTCTGTGTTCTGTTGACCAGGCTGGCCTCAAACTCACAGAGATCTGCCTGCCTCTGTCTCCTGCATGCTGGGATTAAAGGTGTGCACTTGCTCAGCCCATCACCAGACTTTTATTACTGAAAATTTCATGACTTGAGAGCTCTACTGTTTTGAATGTAGTGGTATCTTAGTGCTTCAGCAGTGCAGGCTTCTCCGCCAAGATGGCTTGGATCTCTGTGCTCTATCACTTTCCTTGGAAGGCCTTTCCTGAGCTATTTCTGTCTACCTGCCATCTGCTTTAATTTTCTCCATGCTGTTGATAAACACTTAAAAAAAAAAATAGCACCTGGCTATTCTACTACAATGCAAGAAGCTCCATTAGGGCAGAAACTTATTTTGGAATTTCTTTTGTTTTTTGAGACTGTCTCATATAACTCAGTAGGATGATGTTTGTTTAATTGTTCATCCTGCCTCTCTCTACTTTATGTTCCACCATGTCCAGTTTATTTGGTGCTGGGAATAGAACCCAGAGCTACCTGGAAGTTCCTCATCTTTCCAGATTTCCAATTTTACCATTACTTTCTCCAGAAAGCTCTCCTGAGTGGCCAGATTTATTTGCCTCCATTGTCAAAAATAGTTTAAGTTCTTGTACTGTTATTCATAAAACTCTGTACTATTCTATCTATTTAAAATAGATACAGCTGGGTGGTGGTGGCACAGGCCTTTAGTCCTAGCACTTAGGAGGCAGAGGCAGTCGGATCTCTGTGAGTTTGATAACAGCCTGGTCTACAGAGCTAGTTCCAGGTCAGTCAGAGAAATCCTGTCTCAAAAACCACCTCCCCGCCCCCCCAAAAGATAGATGCTATCTGATAGTCTGTGTCCCTGCCCCAATCTCTTTTTGTGACAGGGTCTCACTATGTAACCCTGGCTAAACTGGAACTAAATATGTAGACCAGGCTGGCCTCAAACTCCTGTCTTTGCCTCCTGAGTGTTGAGACGAAAGGCACCACCACTAACTAGCAACTGGCTGATTCTTTGATACTTGCAGAAAGACCATTTACTTTATATCTCCTGCCTAGACCAGTGCTTGGCACCCAGTAGCAAAATACCATATTACACTCCTGCAATCAGAACGAAAAAAGACCCTCTAGGGCTAAATGCCATCAAGAATCAGAGGATGCAAGAAGGAACCAAGACTTTGGTTCACAAGCTCCCTTCTGAAGAAGGCAGCTATATAAGGGTGAACAAACTACTTTTTGTTTTAAAAAATATTTATTCTTTTACATATATGAATGTTTGCTACATGCATGCGTGTGTACTATTGTGAGCCTCGTACCCATGGAGGTCAGAAGGCACTGGATTCCCTGGAACTGGAATTACAGAAGGTTATGAGCTGCCATGTGGGTGCTAGAAATCGAACCCAGGTCCTCTGTAAGAGCAGCAATGGCTCTCACTCCTTAAACTTATTATTGTTTTGTTGTTGCTGTTTTGAGACAGGGTCTCACTATGTAACTGGCTATCCTGGAGCTAACTATGTAGACCAGGCTAGCCTCGAACTCACAGAGATCTGCCTGCCACTGTAATGTAACTGTAATTTCTTAACTATGATATAACAAAGTCACTCATCATGAAGGGCCTCCAGGTCCACTTAAATTTCTTTTTCTTCCTTCTCCTTCTTCTTTCTTTCTTTTCTTCTTCTTCTTCTTCTTCTTCTTCTTCTTCTTCTTCTTCTTCTTCTTCTTCTTCTCTTCTTTCTCCCCCCACCCCAGTCCAAACAAGGTTTCTCTGTGTAGCTCTGTCTGTCCTGGGACCAGAAGGGCCTCAAACTCACAGAGATCTGCCTGCTTCTGCCTCCCAAATGCTAGTGCTGGGATTAGAGGCGTGCATCACCACTACCTAGCTAAAACTTTTTCATTTTTTAAAAGATTCATTTATTTATTGTGCATAGAGTGTTCTGCCAGCATGTATGAGGGCATCAGATCTCATTATAGATGGTTGTGAACCACCATGTGGGTGCTGGGAATTGAACTCAGGGCCTCTGGAAGAGCAACCAGTGCTCTTAACCTCTGAGCCATCTCTCCAGCCCCTAAAACTACTTTTTCTTTTCTTCTTTTTTTCTTTGGTCTTTGGAGACAGGGTTTCTCTGTAGCTTTGTAGACCAGGCTGGCCCTGAACTCACAGAGATCCTCACCAGTGCTGGGATTAAAGGCATGCGCCACCACTGCCTTAAAACTTTTTTGTTAACACATTAAAAAACAAGGTGTGCGCTGGGAAGTGGTGGCACATGCCTTTAGTCCCAGCACTCAGGAGGCAGAGACAGGTGGATCTCTGTGAGTTTGAGACCACCCTGGTTTACAAGAGCTAGTTCCAGGACAGCCTCCAAAGCCACAGAGAACCCTGTTTTGAAGCAACAACAACAAAAATAAGCTGTGCCAGCCATGTGGTTTGTGGCCCCCTCTGTATCACAACTGGCAGGTGTACAGGTGAGCCACAGACAGTACCTGGAACTTGTTCAAGTAAACTTCTTATACTGGTTTGACTTTTACTTAACTCTCCCAGGGACAAAAAGATCTGGGGACTCTGCAATGCAGATAAAGCTTTAGGAAATGTGAGGGTCTCAGATGGACAAGAAACACTTTTTTCTCCCCCACTTCAGTGGTGCTGGGAAGTCCCTTAACTGTTCAGAGCCTGGGGCTCCTCCTTTGCAAACGGGCTACAATAAAAGATCTTGGCTCCCAAAGCGATCATGAGGATTAACTGAGACAAGCCTTCAACTCCAACCAGGGGGGCTCTGCATTACACACCGGATTGCTATTGTTGATAATGATTATTATTACTATGACCAGCGGGACTTTGGGAGTAGCAAATGGAAGGACCATATGCAAATCCTCCAGCGCAATGTCTGTTACACTGGAGACCTTCACAAAGGCTCATAACTGCCTGTTTTACACCCTCATCACCCCCACATCCCAGGTCATTTCACATAGGCTTTCCCAGCATCCTTTATGCTCCCCCCCCCCGCCCCCAATCCCATTGCAAGATCTCGCCACACAAGCCTCAGCAGAGACCAGAGAAAGTGCCCACGGCAGCTGGCCAGGGTCCGGGAGAGGACCCGGCGCCAAGGGAGGCAGGTTCCGGGCAGACCCCTGTCCATTGTCTCAACCCGCCAGCCCGCCAGCCAGCTGATGTCTTGGGTCGCCCGACACCAGCTGGTTAGGCCCCACACCACCTCTGAAAGGCCTCCTCCTCCCTGGACCCTCCCTGTCTCTCATCTTGCCCAGTAGCCCAGAGAGAATCCTAGTGTGATTACAGGGCCTGGGCTTTTGTCCCTCAAATCAGTGACTGATTTGCATTCTTTGGCAATTTGCATAGCCCATTCTTTTGTGGAGGGCTAGGCTGATGTAGAGCCCGCCCGGTCCTTTGCGTTTGTTTATTCCGGTAATAGCCCTGGCTGCTTTGGAACTCACTATGCAACTCCTGCCTCTGCCTCCAGTTATCTGTGTTAACAGGGCGTGCTGTCCAATACTGAGCCACTAGGCAACTTGGCCATTAAAATTTAAGTAATTTTAGTACTTTGGTGCCTCAGTTATAGGCATCAAACACATATATAGGACTTTTTTTTTGGGGGGGGGGTCAGGGTCTTAATATAATCCAGGCTGGCTTTGACCTTTGCTATGCAGTCAAGGCTGACTTTGAACTCCTGACCCTCCTTCCTCTTCTACTACTTGGGAGTGATGAGATTACAGGCTTTCACCACAGTACCTGGTTTTATGGCATACTGGAGACAGCCAGAGCTTGAAGCAAGCATTGTACCAAGTGAGCTCTATCTCTGGCCTGGCAGCCACATATTAAATGCTCAGGAGGGGCTGGGAGTGTAGCTGTGTTGAAGCATTTGAATACGTCTATAGGCCCTGAATTCCACTGTCACTGCCACACACACAAAAAGAGAGACTGCTGGGCATGGCAGGACACATCTGCAATCTCAGCCCTCGGGAGGCAAGAGGATGGTCACATGTCGAGACCAGAGTGTTATGCATAGTTCCAGGCCATCCAGGACTAAATAGTGAGGCCCATCTAAAAATAAAGAAACCAAGTCTATAGGGACTCTCAAACTAAGCAGTGTGGGTATAAATCATCCATCTCTGAAAGTTCTGCTGGATGAGGCTGATTCAAACCCTTTAATCTGACTCATTTCTCTTTCTAGTCGAGAGGTCTTCCTTCTACAGCTCCTCTCCCTACCCCCAACAAGGTAATGACCTTGGTGAGTAGGTGTTCTTTTGTTCTCCGAAGCGCAGGCTTGCACCTGGACAGAGGGTGGAGAACAGGTGTGGAGTTGTGCCCTGGAGCACCAATGGGGTGGGCTCAATTGTTGTTCTTACAAAGCAAACAACTGCACTCAGCTCTGTCTTTGGCCTCAGCTGGAGCCTCCATTGCCTGGAGGTGAATTAGGGAGGAAAGGCTTAGGGAACTGTGAACCCTGTCCCCACCACCACTCACCGGCACTTTAAGGTCACTCCTCCCCCTGAATGAGTGGTTTCCAGCACAGCTGACACCTGGGGAAGGTGTGCCAGATGGAATGCGCTCTGAGGAGCGGGGATGGGGGAGGACTGGCAATCTGCCAATGGCTAAGGCCCAGCTGCAGCACAAGCTGTGGAAGGCATGTGCAGGTCTTCTCTAGCCTATTTCAGGCTATAGGTATCCCACATCCACTGTGGCGCCACCTCACTTCTGGAGAGGAGCAAGGGTTTAGCAACCACAACAGTAACATCTTTCATAGCCATGTGGCCATCTCTTGCCATCCCAAAGTGTATACCCACGCCTAAACTCTGCTTCTGCTAGTCCTCTAGCTAGTCCCATCTCAGCAGAAGGCTACTCCGTGCTTCCAGATATTCCAGGCTTCAAATCTTTTATTTTGTTTTGTTTGAGACGGGGTCTCACTATAGTTTTGGCTGGCCTCAAACACACTGTACCTCTCCTGCCTCGTGAGAGGTGAGCCACTATACCCAGTTACTATTCTGGTGTACCACATATAAATCCTTGGCAAATTCTGCTGCCTCTACCTTCAAAATATATCTAAAATCCACTCCCTTTTCAAATCTCCACTGCCGCCATCCTGCTTTGAGCATTACTGTAGCAACATTCCACCTTTGCCTTCTCCAGTATACTTCTCTCCCATAGAGGTCAAGATCTCAAAACTATCTGGTGGCTGCAACAATGACTTAGAATAAAGCCAAAGTCCTTACTAGGGTGCAATAAGTCCCACATAATCTATAGTCCCCTTCTAAGTCTCTGGCCCTTTACCAATTTCCATTGTGTTCTATGAATGTTCCTGCCTCAGGGCCTTTATTTCCTTCTACTCTCTCCAAATTTGGCATCTCTGTTACCTTCTTCAGGTTTCAGTGGTATAAATGTCACCTCCTTAGAAAAGTCTTAGCCTGGTAGTGGTGGCACACACCTTTAATCCCAGCACTCAGGAGGCAGAGGCAGGTGGATCTCTGTGAGTTTGAGACCAGCCTGGTCCACAGAGTGAGTTCCAGGACAGTCAGGGGTACAAAGAAAAACGTTGTCTAGAAAAACAAAAAGACTTTCTTTGCTATCTTTATATAAAATCATACCTGAAACACAACCTTTGCCTCCCTCCCACCTGCTCTTCAGACGAGTGCTGTTACTTTTTGTGGTTTCAAGGATTGAGCACGAGTTCCTTATGACCCCTAGGCAAGCTTTCTAACCCTAGACTATTTCTGCAGGCTCTAATTTGCCTAGTAGTCTAGGTTTTCTTTAGTTCTCCTGATTATTGGCAAATACAGAATTTTCCAATCTTTATTATTAATTATTATTATTATTATCTGGTTGGTTTTTTGTTTGTTTTGAGACAGGGTCTCTCTACATAACCCTGGCAGTATTAGAACTCATTGTGTTGACCAGGCTGCCCTTAAACTGACAGAGATCTGCCTGCCTCTGCCTAACAAGTGATGGACTTAATTTAAAGACAAGGACAACCAATCCTGGTCCAATCTTAATTATTGACGATAATTTTCAGATCTTATACTACACCCGAGGATTAGATTACAGAATGACCAACAATGGGTTTAAGAGGCCACAGGGTTCAGAGGTGCTTTACTGACAGTAGAAGGCAGGGAGCAGATAGATGCTAGGAGAGTTATGGTATGTGCTTAGATTAATATTACAACTAATGGGGGCTGGAGAGAGGCTTCAGTGGTTAAGAGCACTGGCTGCTCTTCCAGAGGACCTGAGTTCAATTCCCAGCAACCACATGGTGGCTCACAACCATCTGTAATGAGATCTGGGGCCCACTTCTGGCCTGCAAGGAATACATAGATGCAGAACACTGTATACATAATAATAAAGAGATAAAAAAATTATAACAACTGATATTGCCACAGTTCCAGCATGGGCTGTTGAAGATCTGGGTGCTTCCAGATGCTAAATTGAGTGGGTTGGGGGAGTGTTTCACATCTGTAATTCCAGTATTTGAGAGACAGAGCCAAATGCATCAAATTCTAGGCCAGCCTGCTGGATTATATAGTTACTACCTGGCCAGACACAACTGGTAGATTCTGTCTTAAAGAAAAATAATGAGATGGTGTGGTGGTAAAGTGGTAGTGGGGGTGGAGAGTGAGTTCTAGGCTTACTAGGTTTCCAGAAAAGATAACTTGAGCTGGCTTTGTCCAGCAGTCCATGTAAGCTAATACCCTTGGGGCTCTGGGGACAGTCAGGAACTTGCTTGTGGATAGTTCGATGATGGGTGAAGTCTTAGTCAATGTTAGGACCCCTCCTATTGTATGATCCAGGTGAAGGAGTTGTTCATTCTTTGGTCTGGTGTGGTTGATAACTTTGTGGGCCTGGTTTCTCTGATATAGTTCCCATATATCTATGTGTACAAATGTTTCTGATTAAATTTGATAAAGCCTATCAAATTAAGTGGTAGATAGAGCAAGGACATCCTGATCTATTTCTTCCCTTCCTTCCTTCCTTCCTTCCTTCCTTCTTTCTTTCTTTCTTTCTTTCTTTCTTTCTTTCTTTCTTTCTTTCTGTTTTTCGAGACAGGGTTTTTCTACAGCTTTGGAGCCTGTCCTGGAACTCTCTCTGTTTACCAGGCTGGTCTGGAACTCACAGAGATCCTCCTGTCTCTGACTCCCAAGTGTTGGGATTAAAGGCATGCACCACCACTTCTCAGCATGATCTCTATTTTACATGTGGTATTGCAACTTTGCAATACCAGCACTCAAGAGGCTAAGGCATAATAAGGATTAAAAACTTAAGCCTAGGGCTGGAGAGTTGGCTTTGTGGTTAAGAGCACTAACTGTTCTTCCAGAGGACCTGGGTTCAATTCTCAGCACCCACATGGTGGCTCACAACTGTCTCACAACTCCAGTTCTAGGGGACCAAAACATCAATGCACATAAAATAAAAATAAGTGAATTATTTAAAAAGTCGAGTTTAGTCAGGCAGTGGTGGTATATGCCTTTAATCTCAGCACTCAGGAGGCAGAGGCAGGCAGACCTCTGTGAGTTGAGACCAGCCTGGTCTACAAGAGCTAGTTCCAGGACAGCCTCCTAAGCCACAGAGAAACCCTGTCTTGAAAAACCAAAAAAGGAAAGAAAGAAAAAAAAAAGTAGAGTTTAAGCCTAGACTGAACTATGAAATGAGACTGAAGTCAGCAGCAGCTATATAATGAAACTGTCTCAAGATGAAAACAGAAAAAATTGGGGAGGCGAGGATTTTGAAACAGGGTTTCTTTGTGGCTTTGGAGGCTGTCCTGGGACTAGCTCTTGTAGACCAGGCTGGTCTTGAACTCACAGAGATCTACCTATGTCTGCCTCCCAAGTGCTGGAACTAAAGGCATGCACCACCACTGCCTGGCTATAGTCTTAACCATTGAGCCTTCTCTTTATTCCCAAGATCAAAAATTTAAAAAAAAATTTTTAAGTGCTTCATTTTCTTCATAATCTTGTTGAGTTTTTGTCTTAATTTGGTTTTAATTTTGCTTATTTGTTTATTTTGAAACAGAAACTTATGTTCCTTCATCATTTCTCATACTGACTCAGAATTCCTGATCCTCCTGGCTTCTATCGCCACCACCAGACAGAACATAATGTTCTTTTTGTTTTGTTTTGTTTTGTTTTTTTGAAACAGGGTTTCTCTGTGTAGCTTTGGAGCCTATCCTGGCACTCGCTCTGGAGATCAAGCTGGCCTCGAACCCACAGAGATCTGCCTGCCTCTGCCTCCCGAGTGCTGGGAATAAAGGCATGCGCCACCAACACCCGGCCATAATGTTCTTGTATAATAAATTTTCATCAGAAGCATGCTCATTCCTGTCAAAATTGTAAATAATAATGAATTCTAAAAATACAACTAATGTCCAAGAACCTCAACTGTTCGTATCTTCTCCTGGGATGTCTTAGGCTCCTTCTCTTTGTTTTTTTTTTTTTTTTTTTTCTCTTTCCCAGCCATGGTTTCTCTGTAAAAGTCCTGGCTGTCCTGGAACTTGCCTTGTAGTTCATGTTGGCCTTGAACTCACAGAGATCTGTAATGAGGGAGGGATCTCTGTGATTAAGTATGGTTTATTGAACAGGTGCAAAATATAAAATACACTCACAATACATAACAAGAATCCTCTCATTCCAAAGAGTGATGGGGAAGTCCCCAAACCATTGCTGCCAGCAAGACGGCCACAGTCCAAGAGAGCATCCATCGCCCCACCCTGGCCTTTTATTCTGGGTCACACCCCCCCAGAGAAGACCACACTCATTGGGCCAAGCCACCCCAATACAATTGGCTGTTGGATCAAATTCCCACACCAGATCTGCCTGTTTCTGCCTACTGAGTGCTGCGATTAAAGGTATGTGCCACTTTACCACCAGGCTGCTCCTTTTCTTTGGGAGAAAGGTTTTGTTTATCTAAAGAGTCACACTCATGGCAAGTATTTCTCAATTACAGAGATAGGTTTTTGTCAAGGGTGAAGGAGTTGAGTACAGTGGAACACACCTGTAATATTTCAGGGGACTGAAATGGGAGGAATGGTGTGAATTCCAGACCATGGGTCACATGGCAAGTAGTAAGCCAGCCAGAGTTTGATATATGTTTATTATCAAACATAATAATGATAATAACAAAAATCTGGGCCTGATGGTATTTCTATAATCTCAGCACTATAATAGAGCCAAGAGGATCAGGAGTTCAAAGTCATTCTCTTTCTAGGCTACACAGTGAGTGAATTCTAGGCCAGTCTTAGGTATAGGAGATCCTGTCTCAAATCCAGTCAACGAGCCAATCAACTACCACTACCACCATCATAAATAAATAAATACATAAGTAAATAAAGTGCCATTGGTGTTTCAACAAGGAATATTACTTTTAAGAAGTTATACAACATGTCTTTAAATGGCTTCTCTCACTGTCAGCTGGTCTGGCCTTGGGATTATCATTCATTAGAGGAAGTGGCATGGTTTGGGCAGATGGCAGGCAGCATGTATTTCTCTCTGCCTGCCCATCTTTACTCTTCTTGTCACCAAAGACAAATATTGGGGGGGAACAAAAGGAAGAAGAAAAAATTCATCTTGCCACGATCATATTTGGAATCCCAGAATTTGGGGAGCTGAGGCAAGGGATTTGTTAAAAGTTGCAGGCCAGGCTGGGTGGTGGTGTCACATGCGTTTAATCCCAGGACTTGGGAGACAGAGACAGGTGGATCTCGGTGAGTTCGAGGTCAGACTGTTCTGCCTAGTTCTAGGACAGGCTACACACTCAAGCGTTTTCCATTTCCTTTGTTTTATCTGAACCTGTAACTTTCTGTTTGTTTTTTGAGACAGAATTTCTCTGTGTAGCCCTGGAACTTGCTCTGTAGACCAGGCTGGCCTTAAACTCAGAGATCTGCCTGCCTCTCTGCCTCCCTAGTGCTGGGATTGGGGTGTGTGTGTGTGTGTGTGTGTGTGTGTGTGTATGTACCACTTCACCTGGCAAATGCCGCTGCAGCTCACCCCGATGGCCTCTGACTTATTATCCTGATGATCATAACCTTGAACTGATCCTCCTGCTTTAATGCTGAGTGCTGGTGTACAGGTGTGGGCCACCATGGCTGACCTTGTTTTATTGAGACAGGGTCTTACTATGTGGCCCAGGTACTGGTCTTGAATCGGCAGTTCTTTTGCTTCAGTTTCCTAAGGGTTGGGATTACAGGTGTGGGCTACCACACCAGGCTGCTTCATTTTAGTTATTTTTTAAAAATGTTCCTTTTAAATTTTCTTTTATGTGCACTGGTGTTTTGCCTGCATGTATGGCTGTGTGAGGGTGTGGGACCCCTGGAACTAGAACTATAGACAGTTGTGAGCTGCCATGGGGTTGCTGGAAATTGAACCGTGGTCCTTGGAAAGAACAGTCAGTGCTCTTAACCAGTGAGCCATAGCTCCAGCCCCCTCATTTAGTTAGAATTCCTGAACTATAATTTTTGAAAAATTATGAGTAATTCTTCAAATATAATTTTGAGTCTTTGAGAAACAGAAAGGCTGTGTAGCTTAAAGTAATCGTCCTACAGCCCAACTACTTTCTTTGTTGCTCTGAGCCCCCCCCCCATTTAAGACAGGCTAGTGACTCATGTTTATAATCCTACTTCATGGGAGGCTGAAGGAGGAGGAATGGTGAGAGTTCCAGACCATCATGGACTACACTGTGTGTTCTAGGCTAGCTAGAGATCCAAAACAGACCCTTTTTTTGGAAACAAAACAATTTGTGAGGCCTGCTGGTGTTTTAAACACAACCTTTGGGAGACAGAGGCAGGAGTATGGCTTAAGGTTCAAGGATAGCCTAGTCTAGGTGAGTGAGTTCAAGCCGGCCAAATGTACATTAAGACCTTGTTTCAACAAACAAAAACATGCCAGGCAGTGGTGGTGCTTGCCTTCGCTTTTAATTCTAGCAGTCCAGAGGCAGGGGCAGCAGATCCCTTGAGTTGGAGGTCAGCCTGGTCTACAGAGGGAGTTCCAGAAGATGGGGCTGCATAGAGAAAAACCAAAAACAAACAAAAATCAGAACAGAACCTGCTTATATACATGCCCCTTTCCCCATGAACACGCACAAAACCCCCACAAAGCTCTTGGTCTAATGCAGAAACTAATAATGACAGCTACTAGCTTTTTTTTGTTGTTTTGGTTTTTTTTTTGTTTTTTGAGACACGGTTTCTCTGTTTTGCTTTGGAGGTTGTCTGGCCTCTAACTCACACAGATCTGCCTGCCTTTGCTTCTCCAGTGCTGGGATTAAAGGTATGCACCGCCAAAGCCCGGCTTTTTTTTTTTTTTTTTTTTTTTGGTACTAGCTTAAAAAAAAAATTAAATTCCTATAGTCTAGAAAGAGGAAGGAATCTGTGAGATAGCTCAGCTGGCAAAGATGCATGTCACTAAGCCTGATGCATGAGGTGAAGTTTGATCTGCTGGACCTACAGGGTGGAAGGAGAGCATGCCCCCAACTTGTGCTCTGACATTCACACGCACTCCTTCGAATGTACGCGCCCAAGCACAGACACGCACACATAGGCAATAAATCAATGTGAAAGCAAACAAGTAAGTAAAAGGAGTAAGAACAATTTACCACCCAAAACAACCATAAAGGCATTAAGGCCTGTACCTGAAGCGGCCCTCCCCCGAAGCCCCGCCCCAGGACTCCGCCCTCGCTCCTAAGTCTCCACCCAGGCCACATCCGGAAGTCTGGAGCTCGGAGACGTGCGTTTACGTGACGGCTGCGCGTAGCGCTCGGGAGGCGGGCCTGAGGTTCAGGCCGCTCCAGGATAGGACGCAGCCCGGCACGGAAGGGGCGGGCCAGGCCAGGGGGCGGTGCTTCGCGTGAGCGCCCTCGGGCCGGGCTTCCGCGTGCGTTGGTTGGCGAGCGGGAGCGCGCGGCGGGGGCGTGCCCGGGCCGTCCGGGGGGGGGCGGCGCGCGCCTAACGGCGGCGGCGGCGGCGGCGCTGGTGCGGGCGAGTTCGGCGGGTGCAGGTCCCGGCCTGCGCCTGCGGAAGACTCGGGTGGTGGGTCGTAGCGGGCGGCGCTCGCGTCAGGCTGCGCTCCGCGATGGTGGGCGTCCCTGGAGCAGCCGCCTTCCAGCGTAAGTGGGGCGGGAAGGCGGGCGGCTGAGGGGTGTGTGTTGAGGGGCCTGCTGCTCTACAGGCGCGAGGCTCCGCAGAGGCCCCCGGCGGGAGGCCCGAGCGGGGAAACTGAGGCCCGGAGCGGGGCGTTGTATCCAAGGTCACGCGACTGCGCGGGCCTTCGCGGGCTCCCGGGGCCAGCCCGGCGCTTCTTGCGGCGCACCGGGACGCGGGGCTCCCGGTGCTAGCGGGACTGTGCAGAGCGGCCTTGGATCGCAGGCCTGGCGGGCGCACTATGGACTAGCCGCGAGAGAAGTATTGTTTTGTTTTCGCGGCATCGGGGCTGAAAGTCCGGTCCCGGGAAACCGTAGGCACGCCGGATTTGGAGCGACGTGTGGTAGATGTTGGAAGACGCGGGGCCGGTGTTCCGGAGGGGCCTGTTGAGTTCAGGCTTTGGGGTCGGACCGCCTGGGTTCACGTCTCGGCTCCCCGGCGTACAAGCTGTGTGACCTTGGCTCTCCCCGAGTCTCAGTTGCTCTGTCTGAAAAATGGGCTGTGAGGAACGTTCTCTGAACTGCCCTGTAGTTGGGTTTAGTGAGTTCAGCGGAACGCCCTGCACACACAGTTGCACATCACAAGTGTGAAAGCTCGCTATTGTAATTGCGGTTTTTTAATCATGTGTGCACCTCGGAAAAGTCCGAAATTGCGATCTGGTTGTGTATTTTTTATTTATTTTTTTTAAAGATGTCTTTGCCAAGTCCCGCTGGGTGACCCGGTTGTGTTTTCATTCTTACCTCCGTCTTGCCATTTCGTTTATCTGATGTTCTTTCTAGAATCGTAAGATCTTTGCAGGAGGGTTGGTATCCTTAATAAGAACAATAAAAACTTAATTGTCATTAAAATACAGTAATAGCCAACATTACTTCAGTACCAGGCATTTTGCATTCGATTCATTTAATATTTATTAAATCATCTCTTAAGTACAAAGTATCACTCCAGGCCCAGAGGATATGGCAACAAAGTAGATTCTGGATTTGAGTTTGAGAGAGGGGACTCATGTAAACTCTTTTGTGGATTTTTCTGTTTATGCAGAATGGCATTCTAAAAACAGGTATTTGAGGCACTTTCAAGGCAGGTGCATCTTTGAGTTTGAGGCCAACCTGATCTACACAGCCAGTTCCTGGTCAACCAGGTCTATATTGTGAGACCCTGTCTCAAAACAAAATAAAAAGTAAATAAAAACTGAAACCAGGTATTTGAGTATGTCCATTGTGCAGAGGATAAAATGAGAGGTATTGAGAACGCCATGCTCTGCCTCCAGAGGGTTGTTCTTCAGCGCTTAAAAGGGAGGATTTATACAGCTGCTTTCTTGGACTCTTATTCCACATTGGACTGAAGAAATGCAAGGTAGATTTAGCCATTACTCCCTTTTGTAGTGCTGTGCTCTTGCTGCTCTTGTGGAGGCCGACCAGGTAACCCTGAGGTCTGACAAGGATTTCGTTATATTAGGAAAGTGGAAAAACCTTTTATATGTATTTAAATTCATTTACTTATAGCAGTATTGAGGATTGAATTTAGGGCCTTGTACTCTATGCTGTACACTGAAGTGTATCCCCAGCCTTTTTCAGATTGGGTCTTACTAAGTTGCCCAGGCAACTTGTAATTCTGTCTCAGCTTCCCAGTAGCTAAGAATACAGGCCCGCGTCACTAGGTCTACCTGACCATGTCTTACATTTTCAGTTAAAGACAGGTCCCAAAAAGTTGAGTATGGCGAAAGCCTATATGTAATTGCAGCACGCAGGAGGTTGAGGCAGAAAGATGTGAGTTTGAGGTCAACCCAAGCTATGCCCTGAGATTGTTCTGGAAAAACAACAAAAGCTAAGACTTTTTGGTTTGTTTTGTAACTAGTTTTCTTTGCATAAGGCAGTCTGTAGTGTTTAGTATGCTTGCTTATTGATTGATAGCTGGATTGAACTGAGGACCTATGTGCAAGGCAGGTCCCCCTCCCCCCCCCAGTGTTTCTCTAAGTAGCTCTGGCTGTCTTGGAACTTGCTCTATTGACCAGGCTGGCCTGGAAACTGCCTCCCATACCTGGCTTGGCCTCTTAACTCTTAATCCTGTCTCAGGTGCCTGAATACTAGCATTACAGGTGGGCACTGTCATACCCTAGTCTACTTTTCCTTAAGTTCAGACTAATAAATTACACTGAACTTCGTTGGTTTGAGTACTTTCTTTCATTAAGATAGACTCTTACTATATCCGTAGCCTAGGCCAGTCCTACCTCCTGGCCTGACTTCCTCAGAGCTGGGGTGTTACAGGCATGTGCCCTTTTCAGTCAGTGCTTCTGTGTTGACCATTTGCTGTTCAGAAGCTTACCTACAGTTTCTTGTTTTTCTTGAGTGCTGAAGGAACACAGGCCCTAGTGTATGCTGGGCAAGTGCTCTAACTGCTAGTGCTTTTAACTATATTCCTGGGGAAAGAAGAGTAGAAAAGAACTCAACCCTGAGTCTGCTTTCCTAAACTGGAAATTTCTACATTTCCCTGGGGAAATACTGTAGCACTTTATCTTCTGGTGTTCATTCCATTAGGATATATGGCTGAGTTTGCACACAATGCATGAATATTTGTTTTGTTTTACACTTTTTTTGTCTGTCAGTACTGGTCAAAAATCAACCACCACAACCAGGGCCTCCCATTCCCTAGGCAAGTGTTTTACCATTGAGCTTCATTCAAGCCCTGAATATTTTGTGTTATTGAAAATCCTGTTGCCCTCAAACTTGTAACACTTTCTGCTTCAGCCTTTTAAATGAGGGATTCTAGATGTGAGTCTGGCTGAATATTTGTTTTAAATTTTGGTTTAGGCTAGGGCTGTAACTCAGTGGTAGTGTACTCACCCACCATGGGCAAGGCCCTGGGTTTGCTCGATTGCTCATAAATAAGTAACAATTATAGTCAGACTGAAAATTGCCATTTTAAGGAATAATGAGCTAAAATGTAAGTGGACATGACAGTATTGTCTCTCCAAACCTTGGTGTGATAGTCACTAGTCTTGGGAGGGAGACCATCATCTTAAGTGGATCTTATCCCTTGACTTATTAAGTATGCTACTCTTGAAAAAAAAAAAAAAAAACACCTTATTTAGCAGAAGTAGAATGCAGTGGTGTAGTCTAAACTTTTGTTTGTCTTTTGTTTTTTTAATGTCTCCTCACTTATCCTTTTTTTTCTTAACTTTTTTTTTATTTGAATTAGGAACAGGATTGTTTTACATGACAATCCCATTTCCCTTCTCCCACCCGTCCTCCCTACCCACCCCCCCCCAAACTTTTTTTTTTTTTTTTTTCTGAGACTGTTTCTCTGTGTAATAGCCTTGACTGTCTTGGAATTCCATTTGTAGACTGTGCTGGCCAACTCACTTGCCTCTGCCTTCTGGATGCTGGGATCAAAGGTATGGCTTTTTACAGGCTAGGATGAACTTCTGAAAGCTAATGTTTTGTCTGTCTTTCCTTTTTGAGTCAGTATCTGGAACATGCTGCAGTCCTCCTGTCTCTGCTCCCCCACCCCCATCCATTTTAGCATTATAGGCATGCTTTACTAAGCCCAGTCTCCTCTGTAAAATTAAAGGTAGTTCCCTACATCATTTGCTTTTTTTTTTTTTTTTTTTTGAGACAAGGTTTCTGTGTAGCCCTGGCTTTCCTTGAACTTGCTCTATAAGAAGACCAGGTTGGCTTCAAACTCAGAGATCTGCCTGTCGTCTGCCTCCCAAGCGCCAGGACTAAAGGCATGCACCACCATGGCCGGCCTCATTTGCAGGTTTATTCTGATGATTAGTATGTGAGAGTGGCATGTGAAATGCTTTAGCGGTACTTGGCACATTGTTTAGCTGCTGTTAGTTGCTGAGGATACATAGGTGACTTAGGATCCCACACTTCATGGGGGTCCTGCATAGATAAATGGGGAATGGCAGATAAAGTGTGTAAATCTTTTTTCAGATTTATTTGATTTTATGTGAGAAGTGGAATATATCATGTTAATAAAATGACAGTGAATTTCAGCTGGATTTGTGCCTAGGAAGTACCAAATGACAAGAAAGCCTATTACAGAATTCTTCATAGCCTTGACGCTCTTTCTTCTCAGATGGTCCTTTCTGTCTACTTACCTGAGAATACAAACTTGCAGACTAAGCTGTATCAGGGTTATGAGAATATCTTCATTTTGTAATTTTATTTTGCCTAGCAAGGTAAAGTGTGAAATTAATAATGTGTCGAAAAGTATATAAATCAGTGACCCTTGTCGGGCGTTGGTGGTGCACACCTTTATTCCCAGCACTTGGGAGGCAGAGGCAGGCAGATCTCTGTGAGTTCCAGGCCAGCCTGGTCTACAGAGCGAGTGCCAGGATAGGCTCCAAAGCTACACAGAGAAACCCTGTCTCAAAAAACCAAATAAATAAATAAATAAATAAATAAATAAATAAATAAATAAATCAGTGACCCTTGAAAGAAGCCTAAACACATGGAGCAGTATGGTAGTTACAGATATTTCTTACAGTAGAGAGGTTCTGTGCATTCATTACTATAAAAAGATGTAAGAATTGTCCTCTTGAGAAGTGTTTCCTTATGTGGCACATAGCTATTAGCATGATAAAAGAGAAATGGAAATGCACCAGAGAGACCTTGTTGAGGATAAACTCATTACCCCTTATTTTCTCTCCTCTAGGCCCACTACTGTCTCTAACCCTAATCTCTGGTTGACTTAGTTACTTGTCTGTATCCATGAGCTTCCTTTCCTCTGAGATGATCAAATTATTTTCCTGCTCCTTTTTGTTGGTATTCCTTCTAGTTATTGGATTATCCTAAACTCCTACTTTCAGCATAGCCCATGCTGATTTCAAACTCCTGATTCTCTTGTCTCTCACCTTGCAAGTACTGAGATTGAAAGCATGAGCCATCATGCCTGGACAGGATTGCTATAAATGACAGTAGAGATGAAGTGGGAAAGAAAATGCAATATTGGTTTAATAGCACACACCTGTAATCCCAGGATTTGGGAGGTGGAGGCAGGAGGATTATTACAAAGTGCCAAGCCAGCCTGAGCCTGGGCTTTGTCTCAAAACAAAACAAAACAAAACAAAACAAAACAAACCCCCGCTTAAACAATAACTCTTCGCGGGGCCAGATCTCGTTTAAGGCCATCCTGGACTACAGAATGAGTGCCAGGACAGCCAGGGCTACACAGAGAAACCCTGACTCAAAAAAAAAAAAAAAAAAAAAATTGACTCTTGCAGGTCATGGTGTGTGCCTGTAATTCTGCTTTTTGGGAGGCTGAGGTGGGAGGATGGAAATTTTGAGGTCTCTCTGTGCTGAATAGTCAGACTGTCTTATAATGGGGAAGCCAAATGAAAAACTAAAAGGATTTGTTTCTTCCTTCTGTTTCGTATTGCTATAATTTAAATTTTTTTGTTTGTTTTTCGATTCAGGGTTTCTCGTGTAGCTTTGGAGCCCATCCTGGCACTCACTCTGGAGACCAGGCTGGCCTCGAACTCACAGAGATCTGCCTGCCTCTGCCTCCTGAGTGCTGGGAATAAAGGCATGCGCCACCAACACCTGGCTTGTATTGCTATAATTAAACGCAGAAATCAAAGTAAAATTCAGAGTGACCTATGTAAAATTCTGAATTTATAACTCTGGATTGGCAGACTTAAATTAAATTAGTTGATGGCTACAAATATGTAATCTAACCTCTCTGGTAGCCCAAGTTAAATGTTACTGTCAGGCATGCACACAGGCCTTGACACACACACACACACACACACACACACACACACACACACACACACACACACACACACACACCTTTGACTTTTTCTCTTTTAAAAATGTTGCCTCATTCCTTTGTTAATTTTGGTCATCATGTAGAGGTCCTGCCTGCTTTTAATTTTTCAAAACCACATGAGAACAAACATTCACATAGCACAGATTTATTCATTTAGGTCTCATAACCCTAGAGCAATAATAAACACACCCACAGTTTCCTGGAATTCACAACACTCCTGACCACTACCACCCCCTGCCCCATAAAAACTAATATGCCAGTGGTATTTTTCTGCACTATAAAAATGTGACAAGTTTTTATTGACTTCAGTGCTTTTTATTTCTTTCTAGAAAAAGTACTGTCAGCCTTGAGGAGAGGTGACGGGCAGAAACATCTCTTTTTTTCCCCCTTTTAGTTTTACTTTTACCCAGGTTGGCCTGAAACTCAGAAATTTTCCTGCCTCAGCCTCAAGAATTGCAGGTGTGAACTACCACATTCAACCCCCTCCATCTCTGTCTCTCTCTCATCTCTATATCTGTATCTTTATTTTTGTTTTTCAAGGCATGGTTTCTCTGTGTAGTCTGGCTGATCTGGAACTTGCTCTGTAGACCAGGCTGGTCTCAAACTCACTGAGAACTTCCTGCCTCTGCTCCCCAAGTGCTGGAATTGTTTTAATTATTTGGTTTATATGTATGGTGTTTAGTCTGTGTATATGTCTTTGTACTACATATGTGCTTGGGGCCCAGAAGATGGTTTCTATCCCTTGGGACTGGAATTGCAGTTGAGTTGGGAACCACCATTTGGGTGCTGGAAACCAACCTGAGTCTTCTGGGAGGACAGCCAGTGAGTGCTCTTTAAACAGCCGAGCCATTTTTCTGGCCATTTGTTTTTGTTTCCTTTTACAGTGCTGATATGACTTGAGTTTGTCAAGTAAACTACCACTGAATGATAGCCCAGGAGAATCTTTTTTTTTGTGAGACAGAACCTTCCTATGTATCCCAGGCTAGTCTGGAAGTGACTGTGTAACCCAGGTTGGCTTCTGTGTGCAATGATCTTCCCACTTCTGCCTCCCAGGTGTTAGGGTGGCTTTATTTTAGTTTTTATCTTTTTTTCTTTCCCCAAGACAGGGTTTCTCTGTGAAACAGTCCTGGCTGTCCCGGAACTCACTCTGTAGATCAGACTGGAGACAAGCTCTCACTTAATGATCTAGACTGATCTCCTATTTGTGGACTAAAGTGATCCTTAGCTGCCCAAATACTGGTATTGTAGGTATATACTACTGTGCATAGCTCCTGATTGTATTTGTATTACTGTTTATTTATTTTTCATTTTTATTTATTTATTTATTGAGACAATCTATGTAGCCCAGGCTACCCTTGAATTCGTTCTGTAGCCCAGAACTGAAACTAAGGTAGTTCTATTGCTTCAGCCTCCCTCCTGTAGGATCAAAGGTGTATGTGTGTGTATGTATGTATGTATGTATGTATGTATGTTCTTGGTTCTATAATATTTTATTTTTTAAGTTAAATTTATTTAGCCTTGGTTGGGGATATAGTTCAGTGATAGAACAAATTCTGTATTTGATCCTTTGCATACACATGATGCCCCCACATTTAGTTTTTTGTTTGTGTTTTTCCAAGACAGGGTTTCTCTGTGGCTTTGGAGGCTGTCCTGGAACTAGCTGGTCTCAAACTCACAGAGATCCACCTGCCTCTGCCTCCCAAGTGCTGGAACTAAAGGCGTGCGTCACCACCACCTGGCCCCAAGTTTAGTTTTTAAATACAGTTTTTGTTTTCAGTTTTTTTGTTTGTTTGTTTGTTTAAGTTAGGGCCTCTCTTTGTAGCCTGTGCTGTCCTGGAACTCATTCTGTAGACCAGGCTGTCCTCCATCTTACAGAAATCTGCCTGTCTGTGTCTCCTGAGTGCTGGGATCAAATGTGTGCAATACCAAGCCCAGCTGTTTATATTGTTTTGAAAGTGTGTGTGTGTGTGTGTGTGTGTGTGTGTGTGTGTGTGTGTGTGTGTGTGTGTGTGTGTGTGTGTGTGTGTGTTCTAAGAAGCCAGATGCATTGGATTTCCTGGTGCTGAGAATTAGAGACAGTTGTGAGGTGCCTCACTGTTAGGAACTGAACTGGGGTCCTTGAGAAGAGCTCCAAGTACTTTAAAACTTGTAGGGCATCTTTCCAGCATACTCGTTTATTTTTTTTTCCTGATTAGAAAAAAAAACACATAAAAATTGCACATACTAATTGGGTAACACGTTTTGATACGGTTTTCACTTGAAGAGATGATCACTCTTCTTCTGAGGGTGGGTGGGACCTGGGACATTACTGATTTAGGCTAAGAGAGGGAGGTGACTGCTTTGGACCAGAATAACATTAACAGTGGATGTTGAAATAGTTTCATTCACGTATGTCTACCTTCTTTTTCCTTTTTCTTTTCTCTCTTTCTCTCTTCTCTCTTTCTCTCTCTCTGCCCCCCCTCTCTCTCTCACCTCTCTCTCTCTCTCTCTCTCTCTCTGGTTTTTCAAGACAGGAATTCTGTGTATAATCACTATGACTGTCCTAGAGATCTGCCTGCCTTAAAGGTATGCACCACCATCACCAAGCTGAAATTCTGAGTATTTTGAAGGTAGAGTTGGTAGGTGTCGGTTCATAGGTTGTTGTGCACCCCCCTTTGATTGTGTGTGTGATGTGTACACATAGGCTCCTGTGCCAAGGTGTGCTTGTGGAGATTGGAGAACGACTTGGAGGTGCCAGTTTTGCCCTATCATGTGAGTTCAGGATATCCACTCAGGCCTCAGGCTTGGCAGTAGATGCCTTGACAAGCAGAACCATCTTGCTTGGACTGCTCTTCTACTCTTTTTTATTTTAAATAATGGAGGTGTCATCTGTTGAGAGCTTGTTTTTCTCAATTTTAAAAATTAGATTTATTCAATTTTTGTTTTATGTATTTAGCCTGTATGTATGTATGTATGTATGTATGTATGTATGTATGTGCACATGTGCATGCTTGTTGTCTCTGGAAGTCAGAAGAAGGCATCAGCTCCTCTGGAGCCGAAGTTCAGATGGTTGTGAGCCACCCTGAGCGTCCTGGAAGTTGAGCCTGTCTTCATTGTAAGAGCAACAAGTGTTCTTAACCATTGAGTCATTTCTCCAGTTCCTATTTTATTTATGTGTTTTTTTTTTCTTTTGTTGTTGTGATTGGTCTGGGATTCACTGTGTAGACCAGGCTGGACTTGAACTCAAGAAATTAGCCTGCTCCAGCCTCTTAATAGCTGGAGTTAAAGGTATGAGCCATCATACTCAGCCCAACTTCTTTTATTTAAAGACAGGTTCTTATAACTCTGCTGGCTTTGAACTCTCTGTCATCTGAAGATGGTCTTGAACTCCTGAGTTGCCAATATTTGTCTGTGGACTTGGGATGGGGACAGGGGAGAAAGTCAAGGCAGTGCTAAAATTATTGGTTGAGGTTACTAGTTTAAAATCGTTTTTTTGTTTGTTTGTTTTTGTTTTTGTTTTGTTTTTCGAGACAGGGTTTCTCTGTGGCTTTGGAGGCTGTCCTGGAACTAGCTCTTGTAGACCAGGCTGGTCTCCAACTCACAGAGATCTGCCTGCCTCTGCCTCCTGAGTGCTGGGATTAAAGGCATGCGCCACCAACACCCGGCTGGGGTTACTAGTTTAAAATTGTTTTAAAAAATTATTCTTATTTCATTTGCATTGGTATGTTACCTGCATGTATGTCTATGTGAGAGTGTCAGATCTTGGAGTTGCAGACAGGTATAAGCTGCCATGTGGGTGCTGGAACTTGAACCTGAGTCCTCTGGAAGAACAGCCAGCACTCTTAACTGCAGAGCCATTCTCTAGCCCCCAAGGTTACTAGTTTAATACTTGGAGAATACTTTAGTAGGCATGGGTAGGAAACACAGAATGTCAGATGGGTTGGTTGTGGGGCTTTGAGGAATATGTCACCAGACCCAGCCCAGCCTAATTTCAATTAGTTAATTAAATTTTTTATAGGGTCTGGGGACATGAATGAGTTGGTAGAATGCATGCAACATATGCATTAAGCTTTGAGTTTGCTCTAGGGCACTTCATAAATCAAGCAGAAGTTCCTAGGAAATAGAGGCAAAATCAGAAGTTCAAGGCCAAAATTTTACTCCATTACGTATCAAGGTTGAGGCCAGCCTGAGATATATGAGAATCTTGTTTCAAAAAAATCAAAGACAACATTAAAAAAAAAAAAAAAAGCAAAGACAAAAGTAGACAACAACAGCAACATTGAGCTGAGGAAATAGTTCAGTGAAGAGTTTGCTGAGGTAAAGTTTTTGCTGTGCAAGCATGGGACTTGAGTTTGGATCCCCAGCCCCAATATAAAACCCAGGTGTGGTGGCTGATGGGGAAACAGGTATACCCTGGGGCCCAGTAGAACTAGCTACAGTATAGTGAGAGACCTTGTCTCAGAAAATAAGGTAGAGAGTGATAGACAAACATAACTGACATTGACCTCTTACATCCATGTGTATACATTTAGTTGAGTGCACCTGCATACATTATGTATTATGTGCACACACAAATGTCTAGCAATGAAGTGAACTGCAGAAAGTTACCATTTATCTTATCACTGAAAAAATATGCTGAGATTTTTGTATATCTTTATACAACTATAATACATAAACATGATGTATTTAAAAAATGAACTTTTACTACTTTGCAGTCTGTAACCTCAATCAGATGGTAAGTCTACAAGACTACATCTTTTACTATGATTTCCTCAATATTTGTTGTAAGATATCTTTAAAGTGATAATAGCTTTCCTGTCAGAGAAAGCTGCAAATGCACTGGTTCTGGTGGCACATGCCGATAGGATTTGCTGAAGGAGGCGGAGACAGGAGGATCAAGAGTTTGAGGCCACTCCAAAGCAATGCAGAGAAACCCTGGGGGGGGGGGGGACAAAAAACAAAAAAACAAAAAAAAAAAAAACCCAACAACAAACAAAAGAGTTTGAGGCCAGCCTGGGCTACACATTTGCCAGGCGGTGGTGGCACATGCCTTTAATCCCAGCACTCAGGAGGCAGAGGCAGGGGAACCTCTGGGAGTTTGAGGCCAGCCTGGTCTACAAAGCTACACAGAGAAACCCTGTTTTGAAAAAATTTAAAAAAAAAAAAAAAGCTGCAAATGACTGTGTAATAAAAGCAGATGGTTATCTGGCTGACCACTTCATGGGTCTGTCAAGCAGCATTTCCACCCTTTTTTCTCAGAAAGTGTAAGGTTGTCCATTTCGGAATTACTTGAATCTAGTTGAATCTGTTATCTCTGGTTTTCATTAGCAGTAGAAAAAGCAAATAATGAAGCTGTGAAGTTCTGTAAGTAGATACAACTGTTCTGGAAGTGAATTAGTCCCTTTCTGCCATTTGACACTGCAACTCAGATACTTTGTTCCGGCCTCCCAAGAGCACCTGCACACCATGCTGTATAATCTCCCACACAAACACAAATAAAAATAAAAAAAAAAATTGGGCTGGAGAGATGGCTCAGTGGTTAAGAGCACTGACTGCTCTTCCAAAGGACCTAGATTCAATTCCCAGCATCCACATGGCAGTTTACAAATGTCTGTAACTCCAGTTCTAGGGGTAAAGAAATGGCTCAGCCGTTAACTACACCATCTTCTCTGTCAGAGGACTGGGGTTCAGTTCCCAGCACCCACATGACAGGTCACAGCTGTCTGTAACTCCAGTTTCAATGGATCTGACATCCTCATACCAATGCACATAAAATGAAAATAACTAAAAATTAATTATTAAAAAACTCCATTTCTAGAGAATCTGGCACCCTCATATAGGCATACGTGCAGACAAAACACCACTGCACATAATATAAACCTAAAACAAATGAAAAAAATTTAAATCTTGCCAATTTTTATGTCACCACTGGTCACCATCAATAAAATGAACATTGACTGCATTTTTGATATTATAAGATATAGAACATCTTCAGTGTTTTTCTGATTTGATCAATACTTTGATTTTTTACAATTGTCAATGCTGAGAATGATATATAATATGTAGTACAAAATGCCAAAGTGTGTTTAGACCAAGCCAGGCATTGGTGGCCCACCCTTTTAGTCCCAGCACTCAGGAAGCAGAGGCAGGCAGATCTCTGTGAGTTCGAGACCAGCCTGGTCTACAAGAGTTAGTTCCAGGACAGCCTCCAAAGCCACAGAGAAACCCTGTCTCAAAAAACAGAAAAAAAAAGTATGTTTAGACCATTTCAGAAATTGTGTCCTAGGCCAGGTATGCTAGCACATGCCTTTGATCTCAGCACTAGTTAGTACATAGGCAGACAGAGCTCTTGGGTTCAGGGCTTACCTGGTCTATAGAAGGAGTTCCAGGATAGCCAGGGCTACAGAGAGAAAAAGCCCTGTCTTGAGAAAACAAACAAAAAGGGATATTTTCATTTGTTTGTGTGTCTGCCTGTATCTGCAATGTGTATACAGTTGCCAGTGGAGGCCAGAAGAGAACACTGCATTCCTTAGAACTGAAGTTAATAGGTGATGCTGGGACCTGAACTCTGAGAAGCAATAAATGCTCTTTTATTTATTTTATTATTATTATTTTGGGTTTTGGTTTTTCGAGACAGTGTTTCTCTGTGTAGTTTTGGAGCCTGTCTTGGCACCTGCTCTGTAGACCAGGCTGGTCTTGAACTCCCAAAGATTCTCCCTGCCTCTGCCACCACCACCACCTCCCGGCCTGCTGAACTTTCTTTCTAGGACCTGTTTTCCCTATTTGATTTTGAATTTTTGGATGGTGCATGTTAGAAATCTACATTACCACCTCACACATTCAGTTCTGTGACTTCATATGGGATTTGTGACAGTTTAATATGCTGGTGACTGTGGCATAAAATCATCTGTCATCCATGAGTTTTTAATTTGCACAAGAAATAAATCATGGGGCTGAAGAGATGGCTCAGCTGGTTTTCCAGAGGTCCTGAGTTCAATTCCCAGCAAACACATGATGGCTCACAACCATCTGTAATGAGATCTGGTGCCCTCTTCTGGCCTGCAGGGATACATGCATACAGAACACTGTATACATAATAAATAATCTTCTTCTTCT
Organism: Cricetulus griseus; assembly: GCF_003668045.3. Taxonomy (NCBI): domain Eukaryota; kingdom Metazoa; phylum Chordata; class Mammalia; order Rodentia; family Cricetidae; genus Cricetulus; species Cricetulus griseus. The sequence goes on along the minus strand of NC_048599.1, from coordinate 25,187,945 downwards.
TCTTCTTCTTCTTCTTCTTCTTCTTCTTCCTCCTCCTCCTCCTCCTCCTCCTCCTCCTCCTCTCCTCCTCCTCCTCCTCCTCTTCTTCTTCTTCTATCGTTTTTTTCAGACAGTTTCTCTGTAGCTTTGGAGCCTGTCCTAGAACTTGCTCTGTAGACCAGGCTGGGTTTGAACTCAGAGATCTGCCTGCCTCTGCCTCCCAAGTGCTGGGATTAAAGGAGTCACCTGGTAAATAAATAAATTTTGAAAGGAAAAAAAAGAAAGAAATCACTGGCTGGGTATAGTGGTGTACAGGTTTAATCTCAGCATTCTGATCATATTAATTGCAGCACTTGGGAGGCAGGGGTAGGTGGGTTTTGGTGAATTGAAGGGCAGCCTGGTCTATGTAATGAATTTCAGGAAGCTGAGATTACATAGTGAGACTGTGTCTCAAAAATAAATAAATAAAAGTCACTGGTTTAAATTTGATAATGTACTTTTTTTAAGTGTGTGTATCTGTCTGCTAGTATGTGCATGTGAGTGCAGGTATGTGAGCTGCTGCACATGGGTGCTGAATCTCCTCTCCAGCCTCTAAATTTGCCAATATTGATCAACTTTTTTTTTTTTTTTTCAAGGCAGGGTTTCTCTGTGGCTTTGGAGGCTGTCCTGGAACTAGCTCTTGTAGACCAGGCTGGCCTTGAACTCACAGAGATCCTCCTGCCTCTGCCTCCCGAGTGCTGGGATTAAAGGCGTGCCGCCACCACCGCCCGGCTGATAATCTTTTAAAACCTTTTTTTAAAAAGATTTATTTATTTACTATGTATATAGTGTTTTATCTGCATATATCCCTGCCAGAAGAGGGCATTGGATCTCATAGATGGTTGTGAGTCATCATGTGGTTGCTGGGAACTGAACTCAGAACCTCTAGGAAGAGCAGTCAGTGTTCTTAACCTTTGAGCCATTTCTCCAGCCCTTAAAACCTGTGGGTTGGTTCTCTCTTACCACGCGGTTCCAGGGGATTGAATTCAGGTCATCAAATTTGATGACAAGCACCTTTACTTGCTGAGTCATCTTTCTGGCACTATGCCTATTTTTCTTTCAAGACGGGGTTTCTCTGTGTAGCATGGCTGTCCTGGAACTCACTATGTAGACCAGGCTGGCCTCAAACTCACAGAGATAGGCCTGACTCTGCCTGCCGAGAGCTGGGTTTAAAGGTATGCCACCCAGCCTGGCTTTAAAAAATGATTTTGTCTTTTATTTTTATTTCTACATTTATTTTTAATTTTTAAAAAAGGTCTGGCTATATTGCCCTGACTGGCTCAGATGCTTGCTATGTGTACCAGGCTGGCCACCAAAAGTTATAGGTAAATAACTAAAGCTTATTGTTACACTTCGAGATTACAGTATTTGTGTTTGGAAGATAAAAAGCCTATTTTAGTGATGATTTTGGTCTTTGTGCAGACAATAAAATGAAAATACTGGTTTGGGCTTGGTGTCTTTATAGTTAGCATTGTTCTGACTCCATGGAGTGGATGTATTGAACCAGGTGTTTTACTTCAGCTGTACCATCTGTGGGAGCAGGTGGACAGATCCTCTGTCATCAGGAAAACACAGCTGGTGAGACTTAGATCTAATTGGTTGCTTTCCTAGCTCTTTCTAGTCACATATACCTGAATGCAGTTTACCTCAGTAAATGTGTTGATTTTGGTTAGGACATTAACAGCAAAAGTGAACAAAAAAGTAAAAAGGTGTGAGTATGTATGTATTGAGACATTGCCTGCTGCCTTGGAAATAGTATTATCCTGTCTCATCCTCCCAAATTCTTGGATTGCAGGGGTATGTTACTACACCCACCCCTGCGTTTTTGGATTTATATCGAGAAAAATAATTTAAGGGTTTATTTATTTATTTATTTATTTGTATTTAACTTTGTGTGATTATGTTCATGTGTGTGCTTATGCCTTTGGAGACCAGTAGATGTTCTTTCTGTGATGCCATTCACTTTGATTTTCAGAGTCTTCCTAACCTCACTGATAGGCTAGACTGGCTGGTGTAGACTGAGTTTTTTTTTTTTTTTTTTTTTTTCTGCCTGGTCCCGCAGCCGTTTAGCTCCAAATAAACACACAGAGATTTATATTAATTATAAAGTGTTTGGCTGATGGCTTGGGCTTCTTACTGGCTAGCTCTCTCTTAATTATTAACCCATAAATATTAATCTATATATTTCTACATGGCCTTATCTTCTCAGTAGCTACATGGAGTCTCCCTGGAAGCTCGTTTCTGCCTCCTCTCACCAGGATTCCCCTCTGGTAGCTCCGCCAATACTTCCTGCCTCGCTACTGGCTAAGTGTTTTATTCATCAACCAATAAGAGAAACATATTTACATATTCTCCATCAAGCTGGTATCAAATCCCAGGGGTCTGCCTGTTCCCTCCTTCTCAGCGCACTCATCACACCAGCATTTTTTGTTGGTATTAAATGCTTTACCAACTGAGCCATCTTTCCAGTGATGGGGGATGTCCTTCTGTATGTATGTTTCTCATATTGGTTGATGAGTAAAACACTGTTTGGCCAATGAGGCAGGAAGATAGGTGGGACTAAGGACGAGGAGAATTCTGGGAAAGGTAGGCAGAGTGAGCCCACCAAAGAGAGGAGCCATGTAAGGACCAGGAAGGATGAATCAGGTGTTTTTCAGCAAGATAAGACCACGTGGAAATACATAGATTAGTAGAAATGGGTTAATTAAGACAGAGCTAGCCAATAAGAAGCCCTAGTCACTGGCCAATTAATATAGCATCTGTGTGTGTATTTGGGGCTGAGAAGGGTGGCGGGACCTGGTGGGAAAAGAAAAATCCACCAATACCAGAACCTGATTTATCTTTGTAAAAGAGTTGTGTGGGTGGTGGTGGTGGTGGTGGTGGTGGTGGTGGGTGGGAGCCCCTGTGTGTATGGGGGTTCCAAGGTTGGAAGAGAATATTAGGTATTCTGCTTTTATCACACTTTATACTAGTCCCTTCAGACATGGTGTCTCACTGAACCCAAAGGTAGCCTGGTGACTGGCAGGGCCTCAGTGATCCTCCTCTTTGTCACCAATACACAGCCATACCCTCTCCTTTTGTTTTGTTTGTCTATTTTGAGTCAGGGTTTCACTGTAGCCATGACAATCCTAAAATATGGTATGTAGACCAGACTGGCCTCTAACTCGTAGAGATCTGCCTGCCTCTGCCTCCTTGAGTGCAGGAGGTATTAAAGTCATGCACTACCAAGCCCATTGGGGGACTATTTTTAATTCTTTGTATTCTTAAAAATAACCTAGCAAATGTCTCATAGATGCTTAAAATAAATAATCATGGTTGTGTCATTCCTTTGGTGTCGGTGTAGTGGTACATAAAGTGATAGCCACGTCATGCAGTGGTGGCACACACCTTTAATCCCAGCACTTGGGAGGCAGAGGCAGGTGGATCAATTGGAAAATAAAGTGTTTCTTTTTCAGTTCTGGAGATCAAATCTAGGACTTTATACTTGGTAAAGATGATCTAAAACCAAGTTACATGTCCAATCCTTGGTTTGTTAAAATAGGGCCTCACTGTGTAGATCTAGCTGTCCTGGTATTAGCTGTGTTGCTCAGCCCCTTTTTGGGGGTGGGGGTGGGGGTGGGGTTGGAGACCTTGGACCAGGCTGGCTGGGATTAAAGCTGAGCCACCACCTGGCAGGCCTCTTTTTTTTTTTAGATTCATTTATTTTATGTTTGTGGGAGTTTTGCTTTCATGCCATTACATTGCCTGCCTGGTGCCCTTGGAGTTCAGAAGAGGGTGCCAGATCCCTTGGAACTGGGGTTACAGGTAGTTGTGAGCCAAAATGTGGGTGCTAGAAATGGAACCTGGGTTCTCTGCAAGAGCAGAACGATTTTAACTGCTGAAACATCTCTCCAGACCCTTTTCCCTGGCCCCCCCACCTCGTATTTCAAGACAGGGTTTCTCTGTGTAGCTTTGGAGCCTGTCCTGGAACTAGCTCTGTACACCAGGCTGGCTTGGAACTCACAGAGATCTGCCTACCTCTGCCTCTCAAGCGCTGGCTTATTTTTTTAAAGCTTTTTTAGGTAGGGTTTCATTATGTTGCCTATGCAGGCCTGGAGCTGCTAGACCCAAGCAGTCTTTTCTGCCTCATGCTCTAGAGTTCAGAATACAGGTTTGAGCTACCATGTCTGTTTTTAAAACTATTATGTGTATGGATGTTTTGCCCATATGTGTGTGTCTGTGCACCATATTTGTGCAATGCCCGTAAGGGTCAGAAGAGGGCAGTGTATTCCCTAGAACTGGAGATGCAGATAAGTGTGGGTGCTGGGGATTGAATTCTGGTCCTGGAAGAGCAGCCAGTGTTCTTAACTGCTGAGACAGCTGTCCAGGTTCTATAATCTTTTGTTTCAGGGAGGATCTTGAATTCCCTATCCTGTCAGAGTTTCCTGAATGTTGGGGTTGCAGGCGTCCAATACCATGTCTGGTTTCATTATTCTTTATTATATATTTCTTCCTCCTTCTTCTCCCTACTCTTTTTTTTTTTTTTTTTTTTTGCTCCAGAATTACAGCAGTCCTTCTGTCTCAGTCTTCCAAGTACTAGGATGACAGAGGTATACCACCAGGACTGATTTCATGCCTGTTTCTCTCTCATTGGAAATAGGCTGCTTACATAATATGTAGTATAGTTAAGGACAAAGAATCACTGTACTTATGTGCCTATTCATGACCTGATTGTTGGAAGCATCATAAAAATTTCTATGGGTCTTTCAGGAAAGTAAAGATGGTTTTTGTTTTGTTTTTTTTTCAGGATAGGGTTTGTCTTTATGGCCCTGACTGTCCTGGAGCTTGTTCTGTAGATCAGGCTGGCCTGGAGCTCATAGATCCACCTGCCTCTGCCTCCCAAGTGCTGAGACTAAAGTTGTTTACCACCATGCCTGGCTTAAAGATTTTTTTTTTTTAAATAGGGTGTAATAGGGATGAATTAAAGGTTTGGGGTATAGCTTAATCACGGAGCACTTGACTAGCATGGGTGCTGACATTCTTGGTCCAGTCCTTAGAACTGCTTCAGAAAAGATGGAATTGAGAGCAATGATTTTTAGGGACTGTCAGGGTGTAATGTTTTATAAACACTTGTTTTGAAGGAAGGGTATGATTTCACAGCTAAGCTGGGGGATGATGGAAATGTCACAGCAGACTGATGGGGGCCATAGTTCAGGTATGTATAGTGTTTTTAACAAAGCCTGGAGGTGGGAAAGAACCAGAGACGCCTGCAGAATAGCTACCGTTGTCATTTAAACCAGAGTGCATCTGAGACTGTTAGAGGAGATCCTTTTCACCTTGTATTTGATTATTTTGAAAGGTATTTTTCTTGAACTGTTGCCCCGTTATTATAAAAAGAGATTCTGTTGTAGTTCCACATCGAAACTGCTTCATTCTTCATTCCTTCTGGGCCTTCCTAATAATGTCTGGAGTTACATTGGACTTCATGTGTTCCTGTGCAGAACAAAAGCACATGATCATTGAAGCCTGTAGCATAAATGAGAGGCTTGTGCGGGTGGTGTGAAAGGAGCTCTCCCAGCCTCACATGCCTGGGTGGGCGAGCTACACTAATAGCTCCCAGCAGTTCTGAATCAGACATTGTGGAGCCAGGAGTCTAGCATTTGGAATTCCATTGCCTGTGCTAAGGGTCTGTCTTTTATCCTCCAAACCACCATTTGTTAAATGGCAGTGGACCTGTTGACAAGAGGGGGAAGACTGGCAAAGATCAAGTTAAAAGGAGGAAAAAGTTCAAAGGTAGGAAAATAAGACGAAGGGTTTAGTCATGTCTTTACCTCCCCTCCCAGCCCCACCTCCCTTTGGAGACAGGATCTCAATATGTAGCCCTGGCTGGCCTGCAACTAGTAGACCAGGTTGACCTGGAATTCAAGAGATGTTCAGCCTGCCTCTGGGCCGACAATGTAGGTTACCACTCTGGCTTTTTTTTTTTTTTTTTTTTTTAATCCATCTGTTAATTATTTAATTTTAGGATTTTGGTAATTCATTACACAGAATTTCATTCCTGAAAGCTAGGGCTTGTGTGTGTGTGTGTGTGTGTGTGTGTGTGTGTGTTGTCTTTAATCCCAGCACTTGGGAGGCAGAGGCAGGTGGGTCTCTGTGAGTTCGAGGCCAGCCTGGTCTACAAGATCGAGTGTCCAGACCGGCTCCAAAGCTACACAGAGAATCCCTGTCTCGAAAAACCAAAACAAAAAACCAAACAAACAAAAAACAACATTTCAAAGCATGTTGAACCAAGGTTGATTCTCTGTGAGAAGACCAATGAGAGGACAGAGGCCATGTCTCTGTCATATTTTGGTTGTTTTTTAGTTAAATGAGCCAGAACAGTCTTCACTTTAGCTTTTATAAAAGTGGACAGGCAGGGTGGAGATGGGTGGGTGGATACTGTGAGTAGTGTGCTATAGATTGATAAAATAGTGAGTTACCTGCTACCACCTTCTAATTTATGCTGCCTTCTTTTTTTCAAGGATTCCTTTCAGTTTTAAACCCATTGTTTTCACTGTCCATAGATGTTGTCCATTTGGCTTGTTTTCCTGTGTTTTCAGATCTAGGTGTTTCTAATTGCATGGATTTTTCAGGGATGCAGTGATTTTTACTGGTGCTTTCTTCTGAAGCCTTTCTTTCTTGCATACACTTTTATATTCTTTTTTTAAGATTTTATTTATTTATTTATTTATTATATATACAACATTCTGCTTCCATGTATATCTGCACACCAGAAGAGGACACCACATCTCATAACAGATGGTTGTGCGCCACCATGTGTTTCTGGGAATTGAACTCAGGACTTCTGGAAGAGCAGTCACCTTTATATTCTTTATCTTGAAAAAATAAGAGATATATGGCCAAGGATGAAGCTAGGTTCGTAGAATGCATGACCACCATCTACAATGCCCAGGATTTGATCTCCGGCACCACATAAACTGAGTGAGGTATTGTGTATCTGCGTTATATTCTGAGGACAGCTTAGAGTCCATGGCTTAAAACTTGTAATCGACTCACAATAAACTATATATTTCAAGTGTATAAGTGGGTCTAGGGAGATGCCATAGTGGTTAGTTTTCACTGTGTAACTCTAGCTTGTTTGGAGTTAGCGATGTTGTACAAGCTGACTCTCCCACCCCCATTATCTATATTGTTTATGTGTATGGGTGTTTGTGCACCACTTGCATGCTTTTCGTCCTTGGAAACCAGAAGAGGGTATTGCATCCCTCTGGAACTAGAGTTGAAAATAGTTTATGAGGCCGTGGTGGTGCATGTCTTTAGTCCCAGTACTCGGGAGGCAGAGGCGGGCCGAACTCTGTGAGTTGAGGCCAGCCTGGTCTACAGAGATACACAGAGAAACCCTATCACGGGAAAAAAAAAAAGAGAATAGTTTATGTGGGTGCTGGGACTTGAACCTGGGCCTATAGAAGAGCAGTTAGGGCTTTTTTTTTTTTTAAATCATTTTTTTATTCTAAAAACAGTCTTTCTTATTTTACATACCAATCCCATTTCCCACTCCCTCCCCTCCTCCTGCTGCCCTCTCTTTTCCCCATTCCTTCCCCTACCCTCTCCTTAGAGAGGGTAAGGCTTCCATGGGAGTCAAGGAACTCTGGCACCTTACTTTGAGGCGCAGTCAGTGCTCTTACTCACTGATTCTTCTTCATCCCAGCCCTCTCCTGCCTTATGTATTTTTTAAATTGTTTTAGGGGTTCTTGTATTTTGAGGCTGGGTCTCACCAAGTAACTTGGCAAATAGAACAAGCTGGCCTCAAATTCACAGATCTAGTTTCATCTTTACACGTGCTTCGATTAAAGGCATGCATTACCATGTCTGGCTTTAAATTTTTATTTATTCATTTTAATTTTAAAAATGTATTTTAGGCCAGGCATTGTGGTTCATCCCTTTGATCCCAGCACTTAGGAAGCAGATTCAGAGGATCTTTGTGAGTTTGAGACCAGTTTGGTCTACATAATGAGTTCCAGGGCATTGTAGAAAAGCCCTGTTTCAAAGATAATCTAAATAAATAAGTAAATATAATACACACAACAAATAAATTGTATGTGTAGTTGTTTTGTCTGCATACCATGTTAGTGTCTGGTACCAAGGAGGCCAGGAGAGGGTGTTGTGTCCTTTGAGACTGGAGTTAGAAAGTTTTTAGATACCATGTGGGTACTGGGGTTTGAAACTGGGTCCTTTGAAAGAGTAGCCAGTACTCTTAATTCTTGAGACATCTTTCCAGTCCCTCAATTTTTAATTGTTTTTATTTACTTTTTATTTTATTATTATTTTTGTTTATTTTTAGAGACAGGGTTTCTCTTAGTAACCCTGGCTGTCCTGGAACTCCATCTGTAGACCAGGCTGGCCTCCAATTCAAGGATCTGCTGCCTCTGCCTCCCAAGTGCTGGGATTAAACGCATGAGCCACCAATGCCTGGTATGCCTCAGAATTCATCTGTCTATCCACCTACCTCCCTCTCTCCCTCCCTACCTAATCTATCTAGTTTCTTGAGATAGGGTTTCTCTATGTAAATCTGGTTGTCCTAGAATTTGCTCTATAGATTAGACTGACCTCAAATTCACCTTGATCTGAATGCCTCTGCCTCCCTAGTGGCAGGATTAAAGGCATGCACCATCGCTGCCTGGCCTGAACTTTTATTTTTAATTATGTGGGTTTATGTATGGAGTGCAGTGCCCACAGAGGCCAGAAGAGGATGTTGGATTCCCTGAGGCTAGACTAGAGTTACAAGCCACTGGGAACTCCCTGAGTGGATACTGGGAACCAAATTCTGCAAGAGCACCAAGTGCAACCCCCCCCCCAAAAAAAAAAAAAACAGGGTTTCTCTGTGGCTTTGGAGGCTGTCCTGGAACTAGCTCTTGTAGACCAGGCTGGTCTCGAACTCACAGAGATCCGCCTGCCTCTGCCTGTCGAGTGCTGGGATTAAAGGCGTGCACCACCGGTGGCGCCAAGTTCTCTTAACCTAAGTCATCTCTCATTTCTGTTTTTGTTTTGAGACTTCTTAGGGTTGCCTTTGAACTCACTATTTAGCTGAAGATGACCTTGATGTACTTAATTACTTGAGTTCTGGAATTACAAGTTTATGTATGTCATTCCACCCTCCCAGTCTCTCATCCCAACCTCTTTTGTTTATTTACTTATTTAACTTATTGAGACAGTCTCTCTAAGCTGCTCACTAGTCTTGAACTCACCATATTGTCCAGGATAGCTTTGACCTTGGGATACTCCTGCCTCAGCTTTCCACATAGCTTACACTGTCACCAGCCCAGGTCTCTTAAGTCTTTAGACATAGCTTTCAGAAGTCTTTGGAAACTATTTGCTTTCTGATATAAGGAGTTTGATTCTTTTCTCTCCCTTGTGGGGAGGGCACCATTCTTCTTAACAAGTTGCTTTTATTGGGAAATAATATTTAGAAATCATAATGTTCATGCTAGAACTTACTATATAGATAAGTTGGCCTTAAACTTGCCCTGGTAGCCGGGCTGTGGTGGCACACACCTTTAACTTGGGAGGCAGAGAGAGGCAGGTGGATCTCTGTAACAATAAATCTTTCTGCCAAGCCACCCGAGCCCCACTGCCACAATAAGGTCCCAAGTAACACAGAGAGACTTATATTAGGTACAGTGCTGCTGGCCAATGACTAGGATTTCTTACTAATCTTTATTAATCTATATATTTTATAAAGACTTATCTGATCAAGGACGCCGGCGGCATGCATCCTCTCTTGTCTCAATCACATGGCGGCCATGTCCCTTTCCTACATTTCCCAGAATCCTCCTTCTCTCCTAGTCTCACCTAACTTGCTCCCCCTATTGGCCAACGGTGCTTTATTTGTCAACCAGTAAGACAAACATATACGCAGAAGTACCTCTTCCTCATCAGATCTCTATGAATTCCAGGACAGCCTGGTCTACAGGGTGAGTTCCAGGACAGCTAGCGCTACACAGAAAAGCCCTATCTTGGAAAAACAAACAACAACAACAACAAAACTTGAGTGCTCTTCCTGCTTCAGCCTCTTGACTGTTGCTGGGATTACAGGCACAGTTTAAGAGAACTGTCCTTTTCCTTTGTTAGAAGCTAAACATTAAAACAAAAAACTAAACATTAAAACAAACAAAACATAAAACATTTGAGGGCTGGAGAGATGGCTCAGTGTTTAAGAGCATGACTGCTCTTCCAGAGGACTCGGGTTCAAATCCCAGCCCCCACATGGAGCTCACAACTGTCGTAAGTACACCTGTGTGAGTACACCCTCACACAGACAAACATAAAAATAAATAATAAGAAAGAAAACTAACTAACCAAAAAACCCTAAACATGTATTATATTATCTACTTTCTGTGGGTCTTAGTTCCAATGGGTCATAATCTTGTACTGAGGACTGGAGAGATGGCTCAGTGGTTAAAGAGTACTTGTTGCTCTTTCAGAGGACCCAGGTTCTATTCCCAGTCTCCTCTTGTTGGCTTATAACTATTTGTAAACTCCAGTTCCAGAGTATCTGATACCCTCTTGATCTCTGAAGGCACCAGCCACTCATAAACATTAAACAAGCAATCAAATAAATAAAAAGATTCCTTACTTATATAGTGACAAGAAATTGGCAAGAAATCTTAATTCCTTGTCAGGTGGTTCTAGAGGTGCTTGAATATTTCCATGACTTGGTAGTTCTCCAGAATGAGTAATTTAGAATAACCCCTTGATTCCCTTTTCCCTCCCTCCCTCCCTCCCTTTCTCCCTTCCCTCTTCCTCCTTTCCTTCTCTCCTTTCCTTACTTTGCTAGGATCAGTAAATACTAAGCAGTGTGGTGTGACTGTTGCCCAGGCTGGATTTGAACTCCCAGATTTACACAATGTAGTCCCAAGTAGCTGGGACTACAGTTGTGTGCCCCTGCATCCTGCTTAAGTAGTCTAGTCTTGATTAATTTCTTACTTGATAATATTGTATAGTACTCTGGGTAAGAATTCAGACATGCCGCTGACACCAGTCAAAAGTTAATATATTTGTTTTTTACTTTCCTTGCAACACCAAGATAATAATGTTTACCAAATGTGTTCTGCCTTATTGACTCTTTGTAACAATCAAGGAAATAAGGGTAGTCCTTGATACTCATTGCTTAAAATAAAATCTTGCTACTGCATCAGTTAGTGTTTCTGCCCACTGCCTCTGGGGGGTGATGGCGAGTCTTCCTTTCTTGTAAAATGTCATGCTTGTAGGCTTCATTTATCCAAAGTATGGTAGAGGCGAAAGGAAGGCATATCTATTTGATTATGTATGTGAAGGATCTTCATTCATTTTGTTTGTTTTTCCAGACAGGGTTTCTCCGTGTAGCTGTCCTGGAACTCACTCTGTAGACCAGGCTGGCCTCAAACTCATGGAGATCCACCTGCCTCTGCCTCCCAAATGCTTAGATTAAAGGCCTTTGCCACCACTGCCTGGCTTAGATCTTCATTCTTAATGCATGTTCTTGTAAATGTTATGTAGCATATATGTTCATGTAATATGACCTGGGAAGAAGACAAAACCCCTCCTCCATTTTAATCTTTAGTCTAAAAAAATATCCACAGGAAATTTAAAAAGTATACAGAGAAGCTTAAGACCCTTCACCCATTTTTTACCCAGTGGTAAGATTGTGTATAATAACTGGTACATTGTCAGCTTTCAGATACCAGTTTTCATGCAGCAGAAATTGATAAGCATTGTCTTGTATTAGCTCTTGGGAAGTGCTAAGGATTAAACTTGTTAGTCGTGTGGATCTATCTTCTTGTCTAGAGTCTCAAAATAATTATGTCAATTTTACTGTATTCTTCAGTTTTGAAACAAACTTACATACAGTTCTAAATGTTAATCATGGGGAGCCTCACATTCGTGTTTGCTTGGTTTTAAAGCTCTTTTTGTAACTTGTCTTCATCTTTCACTTACAGTCTTTGCAGCACCAGAACCGTGTTGTCTGCATTGTCTTAATTTCATCACGTGCCATTTTTGCAGAGCACCCAGTCTGGATCTGGGAGGCAGCTTGTGTGAATCATTTACATATATTTCTGCTTATTCCCAAAACTAATTTGCAGCTTTTTATTTTTGATCCAATTATACACTTAAAATGTGTTTACAATTTATTTTATGAAGACTTTTGTCTCATAGGGTTTAAAAACCAGTCCAAAGACCAGAAGTTATTAAACAATAGCAAAAACCTACACAATATGTAGGACTTTAAATGGTGATTGTTAAACATTTGATTGTCCCCCAAAATGTGAGTCTGTGTGCTCATGTATGACTATACATTTATTCTATTAGTGACTGAAATAAATAAGTTTTGCACATTATTCTTCCTGTTATTCTCAGCCGTAAACAAATTACATGCATTTAACAAGTTAATGTTAGATTGGCCAGGAGCCACTAGGAGGCGTGTACTTAGTGACATCAGCTGGCAAAGTGCCCTGATAGCAGAGAGGGTGGAAGGGGTAGTGGAGAGAGAGGAAACAGGAGGGAGGGAGGGAGGGAGGGAGGGAGGGAGAGAGGGAGAGACTGACTGTATGTATCTGGGGATTCTGGCAAGGTGAAGAGCTGGTCTGTTTGGCAGGACCTTCCCATCTGGGATCCATCTGTGTTTCCCTGGAATGGGACAGGCAGCTCTAGTCAGTGAGAAATCGCAGATGTGAGAGAGCTGACACATGTCCAGCTAATGAAAGGAGGAGGAAGGCTGGTCTGCGATTGGGCTTTGAAGATTAGGGGGAGAAAAGAGAGCTTTTTAATACCTATTTCAAGTAGATTTGGTATATTTACGCGTCTGGAGTTTTTAATTTGGACATTCAGGGTAAGTGTACATTTTAATTTAGTTCTGGGTGATAAAGTGCACAATTCTGCCATTCCAAAGCTTTTTGCTTATCTCGAATTGTGTGTTTATGGATATTCTGTGGGTTTAGTCCTGGTTTCATTTTGATGCTTCATTTGGTTTTATGTTTCTATTTAATTTTTCATTGCCACCTTTGCATTTTTGAATGGAAAGTTTAGTTAAAATCAGATGTAGTTCATAATTCTACAGTTAGAAAAGTAGTCCTACAAATACTTCTTTAAGCTCTCCCATATTGAATACTTCTGGCATATTCTGAGGGAATTGCTTTTTCTTAAGTTATGTATAAAAGCAGTGAAGTTATGTATAAAGAGAAGACTGCTACAATGCTCTTTTCCATTGTCAGATTTTATTTCAAAGTAATCAGACATGTAACTAAAAGAGATTGCAGCAAAGCTAGTGTCCTCTCTGCATTTTATTTACATCTTGTTATGTTTTGCTCCTATACTATTTTTCTATGACTGAAATAACATCAAATCAGACTTGAATTGTGAATTGGAGTGCTCAGGAGTGTGCTCACAACACACACACACACACACACACACACACACCCCTCTTCAACCCCTACTATGTTCTGGAGTCTTTGTCAGTTTTGATGCCTATTGGTTATTTATATAGTGTTACTAATTTTTGAAAGACTTCCCAATCAGCCCCCTACATGTAGAACCTGAGTTTAGTATATACTGTATATATAGGTTTTATTTCTTAGTTTTCTCATCTTGTGCAATCTGCTGCTCTGAGCCCCATTTGGTTTGTTTGCTTTCCTGCCTGCAGCTCCCTTTTTTCTCTTTCTCAACTGGATCTTACTATGTATCTAGGTACACCAGGCTAGCCTCCCACTCACAGAGATCCACCCTCCTCTGTCTCCCTAAAGGCATGTGCCACCACAGCCAGCTGACTCCCAATTTGTGACGGTAGTGGGGAAATGTGTCCAGAGCCTTTCCAGCACATGGAAGGCAGCTTAAAAATTTTTGAGGTATTTATTTATTTATTTATTTATTTATTTTTGTTGTTGTGGCAGGTTCCTAAACCCTTTTCACTTCCATATTGAGCTATAACTGTATCTGGTCTAACTTGTGATTTCAGGGTATTATTTTGACTGCATGTGTATCTGTACCACACAGATGCCTGATGCCCACAGAGGCCAGAAAAGATCCCCTAGAACTGGAGTTATAGATGGTTGTCAGCTGCATTGTGGGTGCTGGGAATTGAACCCAGGTCCATCTCTTCAGACCCTGCACCCACCTTTTAGATAGTTTGTATTTGTTGTGGTGTATGTCATCTTTGCTAAGCCTTTCTATGACTATAGAGTTTGGAAAGCATTCTGAGTATAAAATGCAAATGTAATAAATATTCCCTTTAACTGCACCAGAATAGAAGACCTTTGAAAAGTCAACTTATCCAAGTGAAGTATTGATTGTATTACTTTGAAAGAGCATGCTTATTTAAAAAATATTTTCTTTTCTTTTTTTTGAATTAGAAAGAAGATTGTTTTACATGTCAAACCCAGTTAGTTCCCTCTCCCTCCTTCCTTATCACCCCCCAACTAAAACTCTACCTATCACCTACCCCTCAAAAATATTTTTATGTTTATTTGTCTATTGCTGTTTTTTCTATCCATTGTGTGGGTTCCAGGAATCAAATTTAGGTCATGTCAGGCTTGGCTGCAAAGGGCCTTTACCCACTGAGCCATCTCACTAGTCGTCACTATTTAAATTGTACCTGGCTCCCCCAAAATTCTATGACATGACAAATGGGAGCTTTTAAAATAACATTTCTTTTTAAATAATTTTTAGTATTTTAGGTGTATGAGTGTTTTGGCCGCATATATATGCACCACCTGCAAGCCTGTGTTCATGGAAGTCAAAAGAGGGCATGGGATCCCCTGGAATTAGAGTTGCAGATGGCTGTGTGCCACTCTGTGTCTTGCTTCTTCAGAAGAGTATCCAGAGTTCTTAACTTCTGAGCCATCACTCTACTCCCCAATAACTTTTATTCAGTAAAGTTCTTCAGCTTTATATCACCTGAGCATTTTAAGGAAACTGTAGTGCTTTTTGTTTGTTTAATTAAAGACTGGGTGTCTCAGTATCCCTCAGTAGCTGGAATTTGCTTTGTAGGCTCTCTTGGCCTCAGACTTGTAGCAATACCCTGTGTGCCTACTGGGTTAGGAGAACAGGCATGCACCTGGCTGTAATGCACTGTAATGCAGCATAATGCTCACATTCTCTTCTCTCTAAAAAATGGAGTTTTACCTCCATTTCCCTCAAGTAGTAAGAACTTTTTAAATGGATTTTGTTTGTTTGCTTGTTTTGTTTTTTCGTTTTTCAAGATAGGGTTGCTCTGTGTATCACTGGTAGCCCTGGCTCTCTGTAGACCAGGCTAGCCTCGGACTCAGAGATTTGCCTGCCTCTGCCTCCCAAGCTCTGGGATTAAAGGTGTGTGCCACCATCATGCCCAGCTTTAAATGGATCTTTTTAGAAATTTCTTTAATGTTAAATTGACTGAATTTGTAGAACAAATTTAGGAAGTTTTGATAGGTGCAGTGGACAGCAGCTGAGACTTGTTTGACTATTTGAGAGGCTATAATGTAACATCAAATTTACATGGTCCTCCTTCAGTGAGCAGTATTGTATCTTTAGGACCTATGTTCTTGAAGATGAATGGGGAGAAAAGGACTTAATGCTGAAAGTGTAGTGTAGGCTGTAGTCTGATATGGGAGAGCCTAAAAAGGTTTATTTTTTAAAATTATTACTGCTATATGTCCATTCTGGCAATAATGTTTCATATTTTGAGGCTCAGGATTTCATCTAAGACCTTGTGCATGCTAAAAAAGCATGTGTTCTATCAGCTATTAGTGGCTAAGTTCCTAGCCCTCAGGAATACATTGGTCCAGGTTTGGCATAGAACTATGTATGTAGCCCAGCCAGGTCTTAAACTAACAGTAATTTTCCAGTCAGCCTCCCAAATGCTTGGATAACAGGTTATTTTATCACATCTGACTAATATAATAATCCATGGACCCCAAATAAAAGTGTTTGATTAACAGTCCTGATTGGGTGAGATGAGGCCCTGAGTTCCGTGTTCGCTTGTGGGTGGGAGTCCCACCTAAGGCTCAGCAGTTAAAATCAAAACCAGGCCCAGTGGTACTTGCTGTCAATTCTAGAACTCCAGGAATCACAAACAGGAGGATCTCTATGAGTTCAAGGCCAGCTTGATCTACAAGTCAAGTTCCAGGATGCCCTTTGAAAAGAAAGACCCTGTTTCAAAACAAATAAACCAATAAGATTATACCTTTTTTTTTTTTTTAAGATTTGTTACCTTTTATGTGTGGGCACATGAGTGAATCAAGTGTGCACTTGCACAGGCCCTATGGAGGTGTAGTGGGGGGTATGCCCCTTGGAACAGGAGTTAGAGGTGTTTGTGAACTGCCTAGTGGGTTGGTTGCAGGGTTCTTTGGTAGAGCAGTAAGCACTCTTTAACTACTGAGCCATCTCTCCAACCCATAACCAAAAAAAATCTTTTGAGTTAAATATTACTGAGGAAAGTCATAGTATTTTCTGTGGACTGAGAAAGCCCCATATGTGGAAACCAGAGGACAGCTTGCAGGAGTCAGTTTCTTCTTCCACAATGAGGGTTTCAGAGATTAAGCTAAGATTGCTAGGCTCTTTACCTCCAAGTCATATTGGTGGGCCCAGGGAAGGTTCTCTTTATTTTTAACTTTCATTGATTCTTCGTGGATTTCACGTCATTCATTCTGACCCCACTTACCTCTCTGCCCCCTCAAATCTGACTTCTGCCATTGCAGCCTTTTCCCCATACCAAGGTTCTTTATTTTTGTATAATCTTATTAAATGCATTATTATATCTTAAGCTGAGGGAATGAATGGTCATCGGTAGAGCATTGCCCAGTCATGTGCTAGTTTCAGTCTCCAGCAAGGTGCATGTATGAGGAAGGGGAGAGAATCCTCCCTGGCCCCATAGTTTTTAATAACCAGTGGCTGAGCTTAGAATGGTATTCTGGATTTCCAGAATATTCGTCGTACTGTCTTATTTTGTCTATCTACCTATTTATTTATTTATTTGACAGGGTCTCACTGTGTAGCCTGGCTAGCCTGGAATTTACAGAGACCCTCTTGTTATTAATTCTGGTTTCTGGGATTAAAAGGTGTATACCACAACACCCAACATTTTACAAATTCTTTATTTTATTTTTGAGACAGGGTTTTTCTGTGTGCAGCCCTGGCTGTCCTGGAACTCACAAAGATCCTCTGCCTCCCAAGTGCTGGGAGTAAAGGTGATTATATGTGTTCATGATATCTTGAAGTTATTTGGAATTTTTTCTTAGTATTTTCTGATAAGGTTTTGCCGAGTTGTCCAAGCTGGCCATGCTTTCACAGGTCCTGGGATTTCAGATGTGAACCACCATACCTAGTTTTGATATTTTGGGGGGGTAGACAGGGGAAGATGTTAAGACAGGAACTCAGTGCTAGTATTTGAATTCCTTCCCAGGTAGCTATGGAGTACTTGAATGGATTTAGAGGATCCTCATGTCTGCACCTCCCAATGCTGTGATTATAGATGTGGGTGTGAACCGTTGTGCCCAGTTTAGGCTTTTTTGTATATAAATACATATAATTATTATTATTATTATTATTTTTGGTTGTGAACCCAGCCTTTAACAACTGAACCATCTCTCTAGCCCAGACTTTTTTTTTATTTAAAGGTGAGATCGTAGAGGAGATAAATTAAGAATGCACAAAATCAATAAGTTCTAGAAGTCATTGCCAACAGAGGGAATCAAATCCTTTGGAGAGGAGGTAACATTTGATTTGGAATCCTTGTGCTTTATTGGGGGAATGATGGGCAGATAGAAATATACTAGTTTCAGACTGACTGCTCTTCCAGAGGTCCTGAGTTCAATTCCCAGCAACCACATGGTGGCTCACAACCATCTATAATGAGATCTGGTACCCTCTTCTGACTAGCATGCAGGCAGAACACTGTATACATAATAATAAATAAAATCTTTAAAAGAAAGAAAGAAACTAATTTCAATCCCCAGCAAGGTGCTTGCATGGGGAGGGGGGGAAGAAAGTTCTCCCTGGCCCAGATTTCAGTACCTTAATTTTATCAATTGCATAGTTACACTAGTTTTTTTCTTCTATATTTTTGATTGGGATGGGGGGATCTTATGATCTAGACTGGTCTTGAACTCATTATGTAGCCAAGGCTGGTCTTTAGCTCCTAATCTTCCTGATTACTCACAGCTGCTGAGATTACAAGTATGTGCCACCATACTCAGTAGTATGGTATGCGTTTTTGTTGTTTCTTTTAATTTTATTATTATTATTATTATTATTATTATTATTATTATTATTATTATTATGTGCATTGGTGTTTTGCCTGCATGTATATCTTGTGTGAGGGTGTTGAATCATGGAGTTACCGACAGTTGTGAGCTGCCTTGTGGGGGTACTAGGAATTGAACCAGGGTCCTCTAGAAGATCAGTTAGTGCTCTTAACTGCTGAGCCATCTCTCCAGCTTCAACTTTTATTTTTAAATTATGTGTATATATCTTTGTGGGAGCATCAGCATGTGAGTGCAGGTGCCCAAAGAGGTCAAAAGTGTTGAAACCCTTGTAGCTTGTGTTACAGGTGGTTGTGAGTCACCAGATACGTCCAAAGAACTGAATTTGGTCCTCTGGAAGTCTCTTAACTGTTTAATGTTCTCCGGTGCCTTTGCTGTGTTTGAAATCTATCCCTTTCTATTGCTATCTTTCAGATCCAAGCACAGTTGTTTGATTGTAAGGCATTTAGCAAAATACATACGTATTTTTCCCCTTGAATTTGTGGTTTATTTCTGCTCCAAGTTCAAATCAATAAATAAAGGAATTAATAGTGGTTGTGTCTTAAAGAAAAAAAAAACTGCTAACTGGGTTTTACATAGAGTTACTGACTGATGGACTGGAAAATTTTTTAAAGATTTATTTATTTATTATGTATACAGTATTCTGTCTGCATATATTCCTGCAGCTCAGAAGAGGGCACCAGATCTCATTACAGATGGTTGTGAGTTGCCATGTGGTTTCTGGGAATTGAACTCAGGTCCTCTGGAAGAGCAGTGAGTGCTCTTAACCTCTGAGCCATTTCTCCAACCCCGACAGTTAACTTTTAAGAACTATGTGATTAACTGGGCCTGGTAGTGCAGGCAGGCCTATACTACTGGCTTCTCAGTAGAATCAAAAGTTCAAAGCCTAGCAGGACTACAGAGTAGGTTCAAGGTCAGCCTGGGCAATTTAGTGAGACTTTGTCTCAAAATGAATAAAAAGTGTCTATGGAGACTGTAGTAAAAATGCATGTATTAGGTCCTAGGTTCAAGCCATAGCACCAGTAAAATAGTCAGCCACAGGTCCTGAGTGTGTAAAGGCCCTGTGTTTAGTACCCAGCAATCAAAGTGTACACACACACACACACACACACACACACACACACACACACACACACACACTTTGTTTTGACAGATTTATTCGAGGAAATTGAAAATGCATATGGGTCTGGTTTTCTAAAGCAAGCACTCCCCATCCCTAGGACTTTTTGTGCTTAGTTTAAAGCAACCATTAGTGAAAATGCTGTTTTCTTCCCATCCTGAGCAGCTTGTTAGCAAGGTGGGGTACAGTTCTGTGTAAAACATGGATACATGCTACCTGCAGTGACATCTCATAGCTGGAGCTAAAATGTAAGTGGAGTATGTGTTTTCTTTTTTCTTTGTTTGTTAGAAATAGGTTCTCCTGTAGCCCAGGCTGGCCTTGACCTCTGTATAGCTGAGGATAGCTTTGATCTTCTGATCCTCCTGCTTCTACCTCCTGCCTCTACCAAGTACTGGGATTACAATCATGTAGTACAATGCCTAGATTTAGACAATTTTCACTTGATTGTGTTAAGAAAAATGAAGAAAGAAAATTAGTGTTAAGAAAAATGAAGAAAGAAAATTAGTGTATGTAGGCTTTAGCATTAGATTAGGTTGTGTAACCATGAGCGTTGATTCTAACATCCTCTAAGCCTGTTTCTTCAACTGTAAAATTGTAGTAAAATGAGTTTTAAGCATTAAATTAATATATGCTACATGAATACTTAATAAAGTTTATCTTCCTGTGTAATTTGTCTTTGCCCTTCCAACATTGATAAGTCATAGTAATGAAAAAAGTTTAATTGGAATCTGAATGTTTTTTAATATGTCTCTTTTCAGATTGATGGAACTACCTCTGCTTCCTTAACTAATTCTTGTCACAAGAGAGAGGGGTTCAGTACAGAATGTAGTAGCCTTAAAAACTCAAACCTGTTGCTGTGTGTGTGGCAAGCTGTTTAGGGACCTTGCCTTACTTTGCTGGAAGAGCTGGGGGATGGGCCACTTCGAGGGTGACAGATGTGTCCTCTGCTCCCAGCACCAGGTGCAGCCATTGTTGTGGCTGGTCTCTTCATCCCTCCTGTCTGTTACTCTGCTCTTTGTAGCTCATTGTTTCTGTAGGAAATTAGCATTAAATCCATCTGAAACCCCATGTCCCTCAACTGCAGGTGACTGTTACTGGCCCCAGCTGCCACCCTTGCGCTTGATTACTTCCATATGGGCTGTGCAAAGAAGTAGTAGTCATTTATTGATTTTCACCACAAGCCCCCGCCTCAAACCATAATAACCTGAAATCTATTAGGCCCCCAATAGGCTGTAACTCAGTTGGCAAGTACAACTGTGATGAACATTTTACAAGCAAAACTAATTATGTCCTTTTTCTTCCTTCTTAGTCACCTCCTTCCTAAATATCAGATGGAGAAAAACCCGAGTTGTCATAGTGCAGTAGTAATTTGAACTGGCTGCTTCTGAGTAGTCGAGCTTGAAGAGTTTGGATGGACTTGTCTGGAAAATTATAGCCACTATTTTAAATACTTTAATCATACCTATAGTGTTCAAGCAAGCCACGGTATAATAGGTCCTTAGGGTGGAGATGTTCCTGAAGGGACACAAATTTTTATCACCTGTTTCATAAAATTATTTGGGGTGTTCAGTAAATTTAAAAAAAGGGGGGGACACCTAGTTTAAAAGGTTGCTTGAAAATTATATGCAATCAGTATTAGCTAAATCCTTGTGTTTTGTATTTATTTCCTTGTTTGTACTGTGGTTCTAGTTTACCTCAGATACTGCAGTAAGATGGTTAATGTCCTAGACTTCTTCCTTTATCATGAAATTTGTGTGTTTCATTCTGGGCCTTGTTATGAATTGATTGTAGTGAGCATAGTGACACATCCCTGAGATCCCAGTTTTTACAAGCCTGGAGGGTCTCAGCCATGAGGCCAGCCTCACACAGTAAGTTCAAGTCTAGCCTACCTGTCAAAACAAGATCTCAAAGAAAATTTGTTAAAAGGTGAATTGGATTTAAAGCCCTAAATCCAATTTTAAGGACAGTATGAAGTTGCTTTTGGCTTCCAATGCTTATGTTGATTTTTGACAAAGTTAACACCACACCAATGAAGAGTATCCTAATAGCCTGTAGTTTCACAGCCCTTGAAGTCAAGTTGGCTGACCTGACCTAGTAGATTTTATCACCAAATCCTTAGTTTGTAATATTATAACTCAGATTAATAAGCCATTTAAAGTGACAGTTTCATTACTTCAAAGTTAGTTTGTGAAATGGGGAATATAGGACCATTTCTGTTGAGGATATATCTTTTTACTTCTTTTTTCCCCCTGTTTTCTTTCTTTTGGAGTTTAAAGAGGTTTAGGATTTGAAAAACTCTTGGTAACCGGCACTTTACCTGGCAACTTCTCTGAAGGTGAGCCTCCAGGTAAAGTGGGGTGAACCTAGAATAGTTTTTTTTTTTTTTTTTTTTTTTTGGTTTCGAGACAGGGTTTCCCTGTGGCTTTGGAGGCTGTCCTGGAACTAGCTCTTGTAGACCAGACTGGTCTCGAACTCTCAGAGATCCGCCTGCCTCTGCCTCCTGAGTGCTGGGATTAAAGGTGTGCGCCACCAACGCCCAGTTTAGGTTAGTGTTTTGAGAGCTTTGAAATCTGCTTCTTCATTTTGGGGTTTTGTTTGTTTTGAGACAGGGTCTCACTATGTTGCTCTGGCTATCCTGGAACTTATCTTCAAGGCTAGGTTGGCCTTGAACTCATAGAAATCTTCCTGCTTCTCTGTGTCCTCCAGAATGCTGGGATTAAAGGCGTGAACCACCATGTCTGGTTTTTGCTTCATTGTAAGCATAAGAAAGATGGAAAGATTTAGAGATATCAGGTGTCTTACTGTTCTACTGCTGTGAAGAGACACCATGACTACAGCAACTCTTAGAAAACATTTAATTGGGCCTTGCTTACAGTTTCAGAGGGTTATTCCATTGTCACTATGTTGGGGAGCATGGGTGCTGGATCTGATATAGACTTTTGTTTTTAAGGTTTATTTATTATGTATACAGTGTCCCTGCAGGCCAGAAGAGGACACCAGATCTCACCTCAGATGGTTGTGAGCCATCATGTGGTTGCTGGGAATTGAACTCAGGATCCCTGGAAAGAGCAGCTAGTGTTCTTAACCACTGAGCCATCTCTCTAGCCCCTGGTGTGGACTTTTAAAACCTTAAAGCCCACCCCCAGTGTCACACTTCCTTTAACAAGGCCACACCTACCAATCTTTTTCAAGTAGTGCCACTACTAATCATTCAAATATATGGTCCTATGGGGGCATTCTTACTCTAACCGCCACATCAGGGAAGAGAAAGAGTGGCATTTGAAACTGGGTCTTCTGCTCATAGAGTTGGTGTACATTCATTTGCAATTTGGAACTAGAATAAACAGTTGGGACAGTTGTAAGTACAATATTGGTGTAGCTATTACTACTTAAAAACTGTCAGAAGACAGGCATAGGGGTACATGCCTTTAATCCGAATTGAACCATGCTCCTCTAGAAGAGCAGCCAATATTCTTAACTGCTGAACCATCTCTCCAGCCCCTTATAAAAATTTAGAGGTTAATTTATTTATGTATTTTATGCATTTGGGTATTTTGTCTGCATTTATGAATACCAGAAAAGGGCATTGAATCCCATGAGACTACAGTTAGAGACAGTTGTGAGCCACCATGTGGATGCTGGGAATTTAACGATAGATCTCTAGAAGAGCAACCTTACCCCTTAATTGCTGAGCTATCTCTCCAGTCCTCTGATCAGTCAAGCAATCAATTAATTAATCTTTGGCTTTTCAAAACAGGGTTTCTTTGTGTAGCCATGGCTGTCCTGGAACTAACTCTGTAGACCATGCTGGCCTGGAACTCACAAGGGTTCTGGGAATATGATTCTCATCCTTGTACTTTTTCAACAGGCACTTGACTGACTGAGCTAGTTCCTCAGTACTAAAATTAATTTTTTGAAATACTATGTAGCTATGTATGATGTGTTATACCTATAACCCAACACTCAAGAAGCTAAGGGAGTAAGGCTGCCATGAATTTGAGGTTCACCTGGGCTAGAGGTCCCATTTCTAATAAAAATTAATAAATGAAGATCCACTTGCCTTTGCCTCCCCAGGGCTGGCTTTTGTTTCTTGTTTAATTTCATTTTTTGAGGTTCTCACTGTATATAGCCTTGGCTGGCCTGGAATTCACAAAAATCTGCTGCTTCTGCCTCCTGAGAGCTCAAAGATGCTACCATGCCTTGCCCATGATTTAAAGTGTGGTGGGCATTTTGAGTTTTCAAAATGAAGTTAGACAAATAAACTTGGATACTGTACACCCATATTTTATTAGACACTTGGGATGGCAAAATTACTTCTGAAATATTTCTGGCAATCTCATTTTCATTTTTATCTGTAGGACAAAAAAATATAAACTTTTTTTCTTTCAGTAGACCATATGGTGTTTGCACAGACTGCTTATGTGAGGTGGCTGTGTTATTTTTCTTTCAGGATAAAATGCTTTACCTGATGCCAATGTTCTGAAACATTTATTTTTCTAGTCATTAGTATGTGCAGTAATTATTCTAATCATTCTGTTTTTCTTTGCTCCTCTCACACCTCCTTAGGGTGTCATGTATTCTAGGCTAGCCTAAAACTTTCTCAAGCTTAGAATGACTTTGAATTTCTGATCTTCCTCTTTCTACCTTTTGAGTACTAAGATTACAGTTCTGTACCACACACATAATTTTGAGTTACTAAGGGTCTAACCCAGGGCTCCCTTCATTTTAGGCTTAGCACTACCAGATAAACCATTGCCCCCCCCCCAAAAAAAAAAGAGCTCTTGGCTGTTCTTGTTTTTGAGACAATCTTACTGTGTGTCCCTGGCTGACCTGGAACTCACTATGTGGATTAAACTGACTTTGAACTCAGAGATTCATATTCCTCACCCTCATGAATGCTAGGATTAAAGGTAAGACATGCCCTATCATTCTTAGCCTATAATTTCTTTTCTTTTTTTCTTCTGGATTCTACAGTTAATGTGATTCTATAGTTTGTGTAGTGCTTAACCCTAATTTTATATGAGCTTTTTAATTTTTTAAAAAGATTTTATTTATTTATTATGTAATTATGTATACAGTCTTCTGCCTGCATGCCAGCAGAGGGCACAAGATCTCATTTAAGGTGGTTGTGAGCCACCATGTGGTTGCTGGGAATTGAACTCAGGACCTCTGGAAAAACAGTCAGTGGCCCTTAATCGCTGAGCCATCTCTGCAGCCCCAAGCTTTTTAATTTTTAAAGTTGTCTTTTTGGGTCAGTGATACGGCTCAGTGAATAAGGACAACTGCCATACCTGACCAACCTCAGTTCAATCCCTGGGATCCACATGGTACAAAGAGAAAACCAGTTCCAGAAGAAGGTGTTGCAACTGAGTCACCATATGGGTGTTGGAAACCAAACTTGGATCGTCTGCAGGAACAGCAAGTGTCAGTGAGCCATCTCTGAAGCTCCCAAAGATCTCCTTTTGCAATAATAGTAACTATGGTACTTACATGTTTACTCAGATGGCATAGGTGGCTATTTGCTCTGCCAAAGTGCTCATCTACCTTCCATTTATGTTGCTTGGATTCAGTCCCTGCTATATTATAGGCTCATATTTACATTGTGCTTTTAATCTGGAAAAGCTTTTTATCCCCATAAAGGCCCCTCAGGGGCAGGAAGTAAAAGCTAGGTGTAATGTTTTTATAGAGGTGAAACCTGAGACCACATCATTCTGCTATCATTTTAGTTCTTAGATAAGGTCTTTTTCCATAGTTGGACTGCAAAGAGTGCTTTCCAATAGGAAGAACCTCCTTCAGTTATGTGGATAGACCTGAGTGCTGCCTGAGGAGGCACCCTACCAGGAGTGCCTACTGGCACGAAGGCAGCATGGTTGCTGGTCATAGAGCTAACAGTCTGACATCTGCAAGCTACAGCTGTACTGTTTTGCTACAGTCTGTCTATATTTCTGCTTGCATTTGTGAAGAATCACAGAATCTGGAAGACTGTAAGTTAACCATTCCAAACTTGGAAGTTTGCTGTGTGTGGGGGAGTATTCTGTACTCTGGAGAGCTGTCCATGAAATCTCATAGTTGATACTGTTCTCTCAGTTCATTTATTGCCATCTTTAGTTTGTCATTCCTATGCCAGTTTTAGTTTAATGCCAGAATAAGATTGAGCTATCATGATAGATGAATTGAGTGGGTGCTAATTGTGTCACCGGAGTGTCTGCCACAATTTTCTCTACCTCATTTGGTTCTTCTATTCTTTAGTTTGTTTTGGTAAACATATAATACTTGGTTACATTTCAGGTATTACTGAGCAGGGTTGCTTGTTGACCTCTCTGCTATCCCACTTAACACAGGCTCTCAGTAACTAACCCATCCTGAGTCCTGGCCTCCTATTCATGGTGACATTCTTCCTGCCCCATTCTCCCAAGTGCCACGATTAAAGGTGTGAACCATCATTCCAGGCGGTGTGGTTTGTTTATTTATGCTTTAGAGACAAGATTGTGTCTTGTGTACCTCTGGTTGCTTGGTAACCAAGCAACTCTGCAGTCACACTGAGCTCTGGGCAGGCCTCCTGTTACTTTCTGATTACTGGAATTACAGGCATGTGCCAGTACATTGGGTTTATCAGTCCTGGAGATTGAACCCAGGACTTTGTGCTACTAAAGATGTATTCTACCAACTGAGCCATATTCCAGGTGTAGTGTATTTGTTAACTATATTTTAAGGCATATCTGTTGCTACTTCTAAAACCAGCCCATTAATTTGTTAAGGGTGAGAAGCCCTTTTGATTGTCAGGGAGGACATAACTGGGCTCTTTTATGTCATCAGTGTCATTTCTCTTAAATTCCTAGTCAAAATGTACAAACTTCTGCTTGCATTTGTGAAGAATCACAGAATCTGGAAGACTGTAAGTTAACCATTCCAAACTTGGAAGTTTGCTGTGTGTGTGGGAGTATTCTGTGGAATCTTACAATAATTTTCTCTTTGTTGTTGTTTTGTTTTTGAGACAGGTTCTCCTAATTAGCTCTGGTTGTCCTGGAACTCACACTGTAGATCAGCCTGGCCTAGAACTTAGAGAGATCTGCCTGCATCAGCCTCCCAAGTGCTAGGATTAAAGGCGTGCACCTCTCGTTTTGGATTTCTTTTGTTACTAGTTCTAGGCTCTAAGTACACCACAACTATCAACAACAACCATGCAATCCTGAATAACATTATTTCTGTCCTTCAGTTTTTGGTTAAGTGGTAAAGAATTGGATATGGTTCTGTACACCTGTTGTCCCAGCACTTGGGAGGTAGAGGCAATATACTTACTAGCTAGAGGTTCAAAGCCGGGCTCAGGTATATAGGCTAGCATTAGGTAACATAAGAACCAATAAATAAAGGAAAAAAGAAAACTATCTTCTTGTTTGTATTTCTTTTTGAGACAGCCTTTCTTGCTGTCCTGGAATGAATTCTGTAGATCAGGCTGGCTTTGGTACTCAAGAGATCTTCCTGCCTCCGCTTCTTGAGTGTTAGGATTAAAAAGGTGTGCACTACCGAGAATTATTTCTAAGGCAATTTATGTATGATTGAGCCATTTTTCATTGAGTAATGAGTCTTTTTTTTTTTTTTGTAGTAGTAGTAGTATTTCAGTTTTTTAAATAGCCCTCTCCCCAGTAGTCACATTGAAGTCAGATCTATGGAAAAAGACAATTTGAGCCTAAAGTTTAATGTGGAAATAAGATAAACTGTTTCTACATATTTGTTGAAAGAACCATTGTTGACAGTGGGCGTTTCTTAAAGAACTCCTGTATTCACTAGTACTGCCCCCCCCACTCTCCCCTTAGTCATCTTATTGCAAGCTTTCAGAGTTGCTGTAGTGTGCAGTGTTCCATGGCTGGTGTAAAAACTCCCTGCTTGTAATGCCTAGAGCTGTCATCCAAGGAGACCAAACACATGGCACTACACTGCATTTCCAGATGTCCTTCCCTCTGTTTGGGTGACTTGGAGCTAAGAGAAGGGTGTTTGCTCTTGAATAGGAGAAAAAAAAAAACATTCCTTGGCATAAGGCCCACCCTGGCACCATTCCCACATCTGCTGTTCATTAGAAGTGAATGCTGGTCAGTCAGGATGTCAGGGTGCTGGTCTGATTATCAGGCCCAGGCTTCAAGAAGAAATAGGGCAGGAAAATAAAGGGTGACTCAGCTAGGTCTGCAGAGAACCTGGAAGACCCTTTCATACCGTGGTACATTCCTGAGTGCTTTCCATGTATTAATCAAAATGTCTGCCATATAGAAACTGCCCTTAGAAAGGAAGGAGGGGGAGTGCCGTAGAAAAAAACTTTTTTTTCAAGACAGGGTTTCTCTGTGGCTTTGGAGGCTGTCCTGAAACTAGCTTTTGTAAACCAGGCTGGTCTCGAACTCACAGAGATCTGCCTGCCTCTGACTCCCGAGTGCTAGGATTAAAGATGTGCATTGTTTACATTAATATTAATATCTTGGACTATATCACCCCTCCCTAAAATATAGAGGTGTTCTTGAATTTTAAATTTTTTCTTTTTATAAAACTGGTAGTTATAGTGAAAAAGTTGCAAAACATTAAATTTTCTTGTTTATTTAAAGTTGGATGTGTAGGAGGTTACTTACTGTGATTGAAAATTTTTTTTACTCTTTACTATTTGGGGGGCCTGCCACCTCACCCCCAAATAAATACACAGACTTATTCTTACTTATGAATACCCAGCATTAGCTTGGCTTATGTCTAACCAGCTTTTCTCAACTTAAATCCCGTCTACCTTTTGCCTTGGGGCTTTTACCTTTCTCTATCTATTCTATATACATTTCTTTCCTTCTTACTCCGTGGTTGATTGTGTGGATGGGTGACTGGTCCCTGGCATCCTCTTCTTTTCTCTCTCCTTTTCCTTTCTTCTATTTATTCTCTCTGCCTGGTAGCTCCACTTATCCCTCTCCTGCCTAGCTGTTGGCCATTCAGCTCTTTATTAGATCAATCAGGTGTTTAGGCAGGCAAAGTAACACAACTTCACAGAGTTAAACAAATGCAACATAAAAGAATGCAACATATCTTTGCATCATTAAACAAATATTCCACAACACAAACAATCTAACACATCTTAAAATAACATTCCACAACAAGTTCAGTGCCACAGCCCGTTAATTCAGCACCCCCAGTGCAGGAGGCTTAACTGTGATGAGCATGAGGCCAGCCTGGGCTACATGAAACCCTGTCTCCAAAAACGTTAAAATAAAAAGAGGGTTTAGGATTATCTAGTAGGACCTGGATTTACCTTTAAAAAAAGGAAAGCAGCCAGGGGTGGTGATGCTTGTGTGCCTTTGATCCTAGCACTCAGGCAGAGGCAGGTTGACTTCGTAGTTCAAGTCCAGCCTGGTCCACAGATCAAGTTCCATGACAGCCACGGCTACACAAAGAAACCCTGTCAAAAAACCAAAAAAGAAAAAGAAAGAAAGAAAGAAAGAAAAAAAAAAAAACCCCGAGATACTTAAGAGTACTCTTTGCATGTAAATAAAAAGCAAATGTGTTTGATATTCTGACTGGACTTGACCATAGTGATGAGGGCAATTGTAGTTCTGAACCTAGCTCTTTGGGTTCTTAGGACCTGAGGAACAGAGGCCAACCTTAGGAAACAAGAAAGCACAGTGGTGGATTTAGGGAACTGTGATGTGAAGTTTTCAGTGTTCTTCATTATGTAGTTGCTGATAGGAATGCTCAGCATTTGGTAGGTCTCTGTTTGAGGGGGTTTTGGTTGTTGGATGTTACTGTTATTTGAAGAAAATATTTCCTGAAGTCATGGGTGTGGCATGGATATTGGAATGAAGGTGTATTATGAGTGTACACATTCATGGTTTTCTTCATTGGCTGCTTTTTTCTTTTGGTTTTTTGAGACAGGGTTTCTCTGTGTAGCTTTGAAGCCTGTCCTGGAACTCTCTCTTAGACATGCTGGTCTCAAACTCACTGAGATCTGCCTTTATCTACCTCCAGAGTGCTGGGAATTAAAGGCATGTGTCACCTCCAATTGGCCCCTTTTCCTTTTTTAACTTAATTTTATTTTTGCAATAGGGTCTCATTATGCAGTCTTGGATGTCCTGGAACTCAATTTTTTTTTTTTTTGCAATTCAGGCTGGTTTTGAACTCAAGAGATCTGCCTACCTCTGCCTTCCATGAGCTAGGATTAAAGGCATGCACCACAATGCTCAGCCATATCTTCTGAGGATTGCCAACTTAAAAAAATTCCCTTTTGCCGGGTAGTGGTAGAGCATGCCTTATAGTCTAGCACACGGGAGGCAGAGGCAGGTGGATATCTGTGAGTTTGAGGCCAGCCTGATCTACAGAATGAGTTCCAGGACAAGCCAGGGCTACACAGAGAAACCCTGTCTAGAACCAAAAAAAATTCTTTTCAAGGTCCAGGCATAGTTGTGCAAGACTTCAGCACTCAGGAAGCAGAGGTAGATAGGCCTCTATGATTTTGAGGCCAGCCAGGATGATACAGTGAGGATCCCCCCTCTCCTTCTCCTCCTCCCACCAATTTGTGTGTGTGTGTGTGTGTGTGTGTGTGTGTGTGTGTGTGTGTACGCGCGCACAAATGATAGGTACTAGGTACTTAGGAAGTTGAGGCAGGAGGATTGCAATTCCTAGGTCAGCATAGGTAATCTAGCAAGACCTGGTTTCGAAATCAATTAAAATGGGCTGAGGGCCAAGTAAAAAAAAACAAACAAAGGCTTATGATGTTAGCCTTGTGCTAATTTTTTTTGTGTGTGTGCTAATGTTTGTATAGCAGGAGGAAGGTCCTGTTTTCAGTCCTTAAAGGCAGCACAAAATAAATTCAAAATAATTCTTTTGATTGATGTTTTATGCTTGTGATTGGTATTGTCAAACAGGTTAGATAGATTCTTTTTTTTTAAATAATTATTTAACTTTTATTTTATGTGCATTGGTGTGAAGGTTCAGATCCACTGGAACTGGAGTTACAAACAGTTGTGAGCTGCCATGTGGGTGCTGGGAATTGAACCTGGGCCCTCTGGAAGAACAGACAGTGCTCGTAACCACTGAGCCATCTCTCCAGCCCTAGATAGATTCTTTATGTTGCTCTCTTTTGTTTTGCTTTAATCTCAGGGAACTAGAGGTGTTAACCTATGTTTTAAAACTCACATTTGGTAGTGATACAAACAGCTGTCACACTGCATAATTGTCACATCATTATGTTAGTCACTGTCGCTCACTAATCTGTAGGTATAAATCTGTATTCTAACTACATGTGATCGGGAAAAACTAGTTACTGAAAGAGTTTATGCTGGATAGACCATCTGCTCTTTATTTCCAAATCCAAAATGAAAAGTTAGCCATAGCATCTGCAAATCTGTTAATTAAGATGTGTATAGGAAGGTGAGCTGAGTGAAGTCTAAAGAGGTAACTTTGACTCGTGTAAGCACTGTGTGGAAGTATAAAATACGTAGACATTCTCTTTATTTAATGGAAAGGAATCTTAGTTTCCAAGGGCAGTTGTAACATAAAACAGTGTTGGGATGATAAAACACACATGTGTGGCTAGACCTGGGGAGTCTGAAGCCAGCCTCAGCTATGGCTGTCAAGCCCCCCCCCCTTTTTTTGTTGTTGTTGTTGTACCTACCCTGTGTCTGTTTCAGTATTATTAACTCATGGCAGGAGGACTAGAGGTTGAGACAGGATTTTATTGTGTGGCCTGGACTGACTTTGAGCTATAGGCAGCTGTTCCGTGTTGGCCTCTTGACTGACTGTTGGGGTCATAGGCATGACCCACTGTGCCAGCTCATCAGTTCATTTTCACTCTTGCCATCTAGCTATATCATCAACTCCTTGAGGCTGGGATTATACCTTCATGTTATCCTTAGTGCTTAGTGCAGCACTTGGGTTATGCTAAGGGATCTTTGTGCTAGGAGTGACAATAGTATTTTAGAGAAAAATTTCTATTCAAATTATTGACTCATAAGCTAACTTTGTCTCTAAAAATAAAATTAAAATTTAGTTGAAAAGGGCCAGTGGCTCATGCCTGTCTGTACTTGGGAAGCAGAAGTAGGTGGATCTATTGAGTTTGAGACTTAGTCTATATACTATGTTTCAGGCCAATGAGGGCTACACAGTGAAACCCTGTCTCCTAATAAATAAATATTTTTATAAAAGAATTAATTGAAGAACTTGAAGCTAAAAAATCATGCATACAACAAAAAATGAGCCTAGATAAGGTTATAGACTGTGACACAGACTGCAGAAGGACCAACTGCTGTGTAGGCAGAACAACTTTGTCCTAATGACTAAATTAAAACAACTGACTTCACAGACTAGTAAAGTAGTTGTGTCCTAGAATAAAGATAGTTAGATAGAAACATAAGCAAATGAAAATAGTGATATATTATGTTGGTGAAAATTCACATTCTAGACATGTTTCTCCGTACAATAGTAGCTAAATATGCTTCAACATAGAAAATGCTTTGATGGAGTGAGGAATATGGAGAAATCCTAAGACAGTTTGTTTGTTTGTTTGTTTGTTTATTTATTTATTTATTTATGTTTTTGATTATGTTGTTTTTGGTTTTTCAATTCAGGGTTTCTCTGTGTAGCCTTGGCTGTCCTGGGACCCACTCTGTAGAGCAGGCTGACCTCGAATTCACAGAGATCCACCTGTCTCTGCCTCCCAAGTGCTGTGATTAAAGGTGTGTGTGCACCACCACATATGGCTAAGTTTTTTCTCTTTGTGGTGAATCATGTAATAAATATTTTTAAATAATTAATTTTTCAAAAAGAATAATTACATTGCTCTGTGTTGTGTGCATTCCTTAATTGTTGATATTCTTTGTAATTATAATTTTCAGTGCCTTTACAGTTAGCATTGACATGCTGTTCCACCATTTAACCATTCATCAGCGGAATAAATTGAATTTTCCCTTGAGCTATTTTCTTAAGGATAAATTCTCAAGGATCAAGGTCACACACTCTGAGAGAATGAATATTTTGCTGGCAAAGGAATGTGTTTGTTTGTTTGTTTTTTTTAAAGATTTTATTTATTATGTATACAATGTTCTGCCTGCATGTATGCCTGCAGGCCGGGAGAGGGCACCAGATCTCATTATAGATGGTTGTGAGCCACCGTGTGGTTTCGGGGAATCGAACTCAGGACCTCTGGAAGAGCAGACAGGGCTCTTAACCTTTGAGCCATCTCTCCAGCCCCGTGGTTTTTTTTTTTTTTTAAACCCTACTAATTTAATATTGGTAATTTGAAATACGTTTCATTTTGTTTTTTTCTTCTGACTATATCAGTAATTAGACACTGGCAATAATAGAACAAATCACAGTATAGATAGTACATAAAAAGCTTTAACAGCCCAAACTGGAAATGGGTGACTGTTTTCTTTTTAAAAGTCACCATCCCAATTTATTGTATTTGGCAGAGCTGTGGGGACTGGCATAGGAAATAGCGGGAATCGGCATTAAAACTTTGGCTATGGTAAGTAGAAAGTTTATTTTAGGAAAAAGATTAGCTATAGAAGAAAAGCATAAGTACTGTATGATTTGCCTTATGCATTATAGGTTTAATTATTTATTTTATTTTATTTTTGAGACAGGTTTTTCTCTATACTTGGCTGTCCTAGAACTTGCTCTGCAGTTCAGGCTGGCCTTGAACTCAAGAGATCCACCTGCCTCTGCCTTCTGAGTGCTGCATAATGTTTTCTTTTAAAAATGTTTGTTTTTTTGCATTGTGTGTTTTTGTAGGTCAAAGGACAACCTGCACGAGTTAGTTTTCTCCTTCCATCGAGTGGGTACCAGGAATCAAACTCAAACATCAGGCTTGGTGGCAATCTCCTTAACCTGCTCACTAACCCAAGTGTAATCCTTTGTCCTTTGCATGTGTGTCTAAGAGGGTAGCTAGCTAATGAATGAATATGGTAGTTGACAGGGTACAGAAGAACCACCAGTGTGGTTGCCTGCAGCCCTGTCAGCATTGTGATTAATGGTTGTTGTCTCTGTTATTGAAATGGAGAAAACTGAGGTTCTTGTTGATAATTAGTTGCTGCCCACCAAGTTTGAGGCCCGCCTGAGCTACATGAGATCTTCTAGCTACTCTGGAGTCTAAGGTGGGAGGAGTTCCTTGAGGCCAGCATCTCTTCAGATTTATGCCTTCTTACTTAGATGTCATACTCCCTGCTTTTGTTTGTTGACATCAGCTTTAATTATATTTTCCTTAAGTGGATCTTTATGGAAAATACCTTGGATATTTCCAAGACAAAATTTGAATTGTGTTACATGCAATTCATTTGAACTCAGTAGCTGATCGGTTTTGATATTTAAAGCCATTAATTCTAACTCACAGATTTCTGTTCTCAAGCAAATGAGAGATTTCATGTCTGGATCTTTTGTTACAAACATTGCTTCTTTTTTTTTTTTTTTTTTTTTTTTGCTTTTTGTTTTTCGAGACAGGGTTTCTCTGTGTAGCTTTGGAGACTATCCTGGCACTTGCTCTGTAGACCAGTCTGGCCTCAAACTCACAGAGATCCTCCTGCCTCTGCCTCCCAAGTGCTGGGATTAAAGGCGTGGTGATAGCTCAGTGTGTAAAGATGCTGCCATATCTGATGATACCAATTTGCTTGCTCCCTGGGTCTCAAACAGTGGAAAGAAAGAACACACAGGTTGTCCTCCGACCTCCTCATGTGCATGGAGCTGAGATGATAGGTGTGTAATCTCATACTAGTTAT
Organism: Cricetulus griseus; assembly: GCF_003668045.3. NCBI lineage: Eukaryota > Metazoa > Chordata > Mammalia > Rodentia > Cricetidae > Cricetulus > Cricetulus griseus. The sequence goes on along the minus strand of NC_048599.1, from coordinate 25,153,833 downwards.
TAGCTATGCCTAGAAATCACATAGAGTCAAATGCATAAAGCTTCATGGGTTTTTGTTGTTTTGCCCTGGCTTGCTAGAGTTTGAAGGCATGTAAGCAGGACAGTGAGGGTTTGTGGTTTGTCTTTTGATTTGATGTGGTAATGATTGCCCATGTCCTCTTCCCATTTAACAGACAATGCTGTCTTTACATTATTGCAGAAAACTCTATGTCAGAAGTTCTGACTAGGTGTTGGACAGTTGGGGGGTATGTCCAGAAGCTTCTCATCATGGAAACCTCTACCAGTCCTGAACCTGAAGTTCTGTTGTTTGTTTGTTTTTTTTCTCCACCCGAAAATAGAAACCGTGTGTTCTTGGGGGCACAGGGACTCACTCTCTCTCTCTCTCTCTCTCTCTCTCTCTCTCTCTCTCTCTCTCTCTCTCTCTCTCTCTTTCTCTCTCACCCCACAGGGTTTCTCTGTGTAATAGTCCTGGAACCAGGCTGGCCTTGAACTCACTGAGATCACCTGCCTCTGCCTCCCAGGTGCTGGGGTTAAAGGTGTGTATCACCACCACCCCTGCAGGGCCTTAATTTTTCAAACATTAAGGGACCCTACATTGGCAAGCTCTTTCAGAGTTTGACAAATAAATATGTATAAAAAGAAATGAATATTTGTATTATACAAGCTGACTGAATATGATAATGTGAGTTAAAACTTTTTCTTGGAGATGTAGCTCAGAATGTCTAGCATACACAGCCCATTTTTCCATACGACTTAAGCCAAACCAAAATAAAGAGCAGTCACATGTTCACATGGACTAGAGTTTGGGGGCCAGATATGTGTCACAAGCCATGTAGTGTATTTATGTTGTTGTTCCATTGTCATCGTCGTGGTGCCCCCCCCCCCCAATATATCCTAGGAAACAAAAAAAAAGGTATTTAGATCCCTTGACACCGGAGTTATAGGCAGTTGTGAGCTGCCCATTGTGGGTGCTATGAACTGAACTCAGGTCCTCTACCAGAGTAGCAAGTGCTCTTAACCGCTGAGCCATCTCTCCAGCCCATTTGTGAAGGAACAGGGTACATATAGCCAGGCTGGTCTAGAACTCATCATGTAGCAAGGCTGCCCTTGAAATCCTGGTTTTCACCAAGCATGATGGCTAATGCCTTTAATTCCAGCACTCTTGAGGCAGAGTCAGTTGGAGAAAAGAACTAACTTATACATGTACCCATGTACACATTCATGCATGTATATGTACATGCATACACTAAAATAAATGTTACTTTAAAAAAAATTTAGAGGCTGGAGAGATGGCTCAGCAATTGATAGCACTTGATCTCACAAAGTGAGAGCAACTTGGGTTCAGTTCCCAGCACCTGCATGCCGGCTTACAAGTTCTGTAACTCCAGTTCCAGGGAATCTACCACCCTTTTCTGACATCTACAGGCACCAGGTACACACATGGTACACACACATGGTACACACACATGGTACACACACACACACACACACACACACACACACACACACACACACACACACACAGGCAAAACACTCACATATTATTATTCAAGAAATTCAGTGAGGAGCAGGAGCCAGGTACTGGCAGATCCCCTATGACTTCAAGGCCAACCTGGGTTATGTAGCAAGTTCCAATCCAGCCAGAGCTACCTGTTAAGAAACTGTCTCAGAGAACCTAAATAAATAATTAAAGAAAGAGCTAGTGGATGCAGAGACCCACCACCAAACATTAGACAGAAAGAGAACCCTGGTCGGAGGTCTCCATCGGGTCCTTCCCTCCCTTTGGAGCTCAGGGAATCCTGGAGGAAGAGGGAAAGGAGGAATTGTGGAAGCCAGAGGGATTGAGGATACTGGGGAAGCACGGCCTTCAAAATCAACTAAGCAGGGCTCATATGAAGGCTTACAGACACTGAAGCAGCAATAATGGGGCCTACACTGGTCTGAGCTAGGTCCCATGCATGTGTTATGGCTGTTGGCTTGGTGTTTTGTGGGGGTGACTCTGATTCTTTGCCTGCTTTTGGAACCCTTTTCCTCCTAATGGGGTTGTCTTGGCAGCCTTAATGTTAAGGCTTTGTGCCTGGTCTTACTGTATCTTGTGCTGTGTTTGTTTGATGGTGCTGGGAGGCCTGCTCTTTTCTGGCGTGAGGGGGTGGTGGCGTTAGTAATGTATCTGGAAGAGGAGAGGAAGGGAATGCTATGGTCTTGATGAATTGTATGAGAGACTAAATAAAAATTAAAGAAATATCTAGAAAGATGGCTCAGTGGTTAAGAGCACATACTGATTTTTCAGAAGACCTAAGTTTGGACCTTCCCCCCCCATCTCCCTCCCTCTCTTACTCCCTCCCTGCACTGTAGATCCAATCCCAGGTCCTTACATATACCGCACAAGCATCCTACCACTGAAACACACCTCCACCCCGCCTTCAGACGGGGTCTTGCTGTATAATACCCAGGCTGGCCTAGAACTCTGGATCTTCTCCTGCAGCCTTCTAAGTGCTAGATTACAGAGGCATGCCACCTTGCCTAATGTATCTTAATTAAGTGTACCATTCATTGGTGTTTTTTATTCATATTGTTGCATAGTCATTATCACCACCATCTCCAGAACCCTTTCCATCTTTTAAAACTGAAACTGTATCCATTAAGTGGTAACTCTCTCACAGGGCTGGAGAAATGGCTCAGTGTAAGAGCACTGATTGCTCTTCCCATATGATCTGGGTTTAATTCCCAGCACCCACATGGCAGCTCACAAGTGTCTGTAATTCCAGTTCTAGAGAATCTGGCACCCTAATACAGATACACATGCAGACAAAACACCAATGCACGTTAAAAAAAGATGTAAATGGTAACTCTCCAACCTGGCCTGTTGACTCCTCTAGAAACCTTATAAGTAGAATCATAGCATTTGGTTTTTGTGTCTGGCTTATTTCATGTAGCACATCATTACACTTTTCTAATGTGTTAAAATTTCCTTCAAGGCTAATTAGTACTGCATTGTATATTTGTATGTGCCACATTTTCCCCTGGGGGTGTGCTGTTTGGTGTTTGAGATAGGGTATTACATAGCCCAGCTTGCCTCAAACATGGCATATAATGGAGGCTGACCTAGAGCTCTTTTTTGTTGTTGAGACAGGGTTTCTCTGAGTAGTCCTGGCTGTCCTGGAACTCACTGTGTAGAGCTTGCTGGCCTCAAACTCAGATCCGTCTGCCTCTGCCTCCCGAGTGCTGAGATTAAAGGCGTGCACCATCATTGCCTGCTTGGCCTTGAATTCTTGATTTTCCTGCTTCTACATCGCAAGCCCTAGGTGTACTGACAATGTACCATTGCCTGTCTCTGTTTCTATGTTTTAGCTGTTGTGAACAATGCTGTTAATGGGAGTGACTGTAGTAATATAAATATCTTTTCAAGAGGCTGCCTTTCAGTCAGGTGACAGATAATTTTTAAAGTGAGAAAATACTCATCTGTCCCAGGTGTTATATAGCTGGTTAATGATAGAGAAACAGGCTGTAGCTGGACATGGTAGCATTCCTGTAATCCCAGGACTCAGCAAGTGGAGACAGTTCTAGGGGTCACCTTGTTATGTGTGAGACTCTGTTTCCAAATAAATAAATAATAAGACAATTGGGTCCCTAAAGTGATTTTGAAAATCTGTTTCTCCTTCTCCCCTCTGCCACAGAAGGTCTCCAGAATGCTTAGCAATTCTAGATCTAACTGTTTAAAACTGTTTAAAAGACCATGGGTAGTACTCCAGTCCCTGCATTCTGGAAACTGAGGAAGGAAGATTGATGCACGCTCTAGGTCAGCCTGGGCTACATAGTATGTTCAGTACTATCATGGGATACATAGTGAAACCTTGTCCAGTCTTTCCTCACTAAGCCAAAGTAAAGAGCTGATGTTTTATTATAGGAACCGGAAGAGGCCATTAAAATGAGTTTTAAATTCATTTAAACCCATTTTAGGGCTTAAATCAGCTAGATTGGAAGGGGTCAGATACGAATCAGAATAGTTAGGACTAGTTGTCATTCATGGCAGAGGCTACAGTACCATCAGTGGAGGAGGGATATGGGATACCTTGTCAAATATTTGGGAGTTGGACAGCAGACACTATAGTACAGTTGTGTCAGTGGCTGGTGCTTGAGAGACGTGAGTTCCATCTTAAGAGAGCTATTAATTAGTGTTATGTAAAGTTGACAGTGCTCTGTTTCAGACAGACAGACAGACACACACACACACACACACACACACACACACACACACACACACACGCACACACACACGCGCGCGCGCATGCAACCAAAGTGAGGAGTATTGTATGTGACTAAGAAGACAAGAACTAACTTATTTCATGATAGTACCGGGCTGCTCTGGACCCTGACTGTGGTAATAAGTGTTCAGTTAGGATGTTAATACTAATTATGTTAAAAGCTTGAGATCAGTTAGACTGTGGCAGAGGTAGCCTCTGAGAAGGCAGGGTATTTGTCATTTCTCATCATGTGAAAAATATTACCTTGGTGGAGACTTGAAACAGATGGTGTACAGTTGGAGTAGACTCTGTTATTCCAAATAAACATTTGCTGGAACTGGGGTACAGCAATCCATATTTCACTTTTCCCTATTTACATTATCAGGTCAGCTGTGTTGCTGCTGCTTTTACTAGCATGAAGGTTATCAACAGGCTTTGATGTTGGCAGGCTGATTACAACATGTCTTTAAATATTAAAATGATTAGCACTGGAAGAAACCCTTTAGTTACCTACTTTCTATACTCAGTGGCATAATGGCTATTAGCACTAGGTAACAGCGTATGTGTGTGTGTGTGTGTGTGTGTGTGTGTCTGTGTCTGTGTCTGTGTCTGTGTCTGTGTCTGTGTGTGGTCTCACTGGAATGATTTGTCTCAGGTTCTGTTGTATTTAATCAGCATTAGAACCAGGCTTCAGGCACATCTTTCAGATTCAAGATCAGTGTTGTCTTCCACAGGAAAAAAAATGTGTATGGTTTTGATCTCATGTATGTAGTCCATTATAGCTCAGACACCCATTGTAGTTGAAGACCTCGAACTTGTAATTCTATGTGTGTACTTGTATGTTAGATGAGGTTTCTACTGAGCTACATCCCTGTGCCTTTACATGGTTTTCTCAGATACCTAAATATATTAATTTCCACTTGCATTGTAGCCAGACTGGCCTGGATAGGAAGTCTGAGCTTTGGATTAAAGACTGTCAGCTGATCAGGTGGAGGGTGACATGAAATGCCAAGGGCTGTCATTAGCTACTCTCCATCCATCAAAAAGACAACTAATATCATGGTCCTCAAGGGGGATGGAGGCTGGAGCTAGCTCAGCTTAGATGCATTGAGAAAGAGCTGGTTATGACTGCCAAACATCCACCAACTCCCATTTGCAGCCTGGTGAGTGGGGTGGGCTTCAGGAGGCGTGGTCTGGCTCCACTCACTTCAAAACTGAGTATTGCTGTCCCACCATGGTTATTCCTGGGCAGCTTGGTATGGACAACAGCCATGGCTGCCACAGAATTCCGCCGGTCTCAGGAGAACCTGAGGGCTGGCAGCTCCTAAACCAAGTGGCCTCATGCTGGTAACTGGCAAACCTGCAAGCCTCTTTGGTATATAGAACAAAAAAAAAATTTGGAACACAGATAATTTTTGAAGCTTGAGAGCAGGTATTTTGGATGAAGTGAGTCAAGAATAGGTCTGAGGACTGAGCTCCAGGATTCTAAATTTAAGATGACAAAGAAGATGCTAAAAGAAGTGCATGAAAATAGCAGCCAGGGATATGGGGATGGGGGTTGGGCACCACACACGAAAACCAAGTCAACAGTATCCTTTGCTGGCCTATAAGCACCGGAAGTGTAAACTGTAGAAACCACCACTACTCTGAATGCTAGCTGTTTACAGTATCATAAGGGTCAGGCACATTAGTAATACATACCTTCTTAAAATTTCTGTGTAATTCTACCCAGCCGTCTCCAGGCAGATGAGACTTTTTCTGGTCTCGGGTTTTTCTAGAAAAGTGGAGGTGGAGCAGAGCCTGGAAATAGGCTTAATCCATTGCTTAACTGGTTGCTCTTCCAGAATTTCTGAGTTCAGTACCCAGCACTGACATGATGGATCATAATAGTCCTCTCTTCTGGTGTGCAGATGGCAGATAAAATACCCATATCCATAAACAAACCTTTTTAAAAAATAATTTATTTTAGAGGCAGTTCACTCTGAGTTCCAGGCCAGCCAGAGATACATAGTGAGACTGTCTGAAAATACACTACACTCCTCATTTTATGTGAGTGTGGAGGTTACAGAATGTATTTTCTCTTTGTACCAGGTGGGTTCCAGGAGTTGAACTCAGACCACCAGGCTTAAGACACAGCAGTAAAACGTATTTACTTTAGAATTTATTGTATTTGTGTAATATATACATGTAAATGTATTTATGTGTGTGTGAGTGTTCACATGGGACATCCAAAGTCCTTTATTTTATTCCTTTGGGACAGGGGGTCTCACCAAACCTGGAACCAGGATAGTGGCCAGCAACCAGTGATCCTCCTGTCTCTATTCCCCCACAGCTCCTCCTGTTTCTTTCTGTTTCCCCACACTCCTATTACTAACTTTCACCCGTTGTTCTTCCATGTAAAGGCACAGGGAAATGCTGGCTGTAATTCACAGAGAAGGTCCCAGAAGACACACTCCCCCACACTCAAACTTGCAGCCTCCAGAGTTGGTAGAAGTCTCTGTTGCTTAAAGGCTCCAGGTTGTGTGGCACTTGGTTATGAGCAAGCTAATTGAGCAGAAAGCATTCCCGTGAAACCGGTTATGTTCTTTTTCCAGTCTGGGAAAGTGACATCTTGTTCCTTTTCTTTTTCTTTTTCTTTTTTTTTAAATTTTATTTATTTGCTTATATGTTTATTTATTGAGACAGGGTTTCTCTCTGCAACAGCCCTGTAAAGTTATGCGCTACTATCACACCTGGCCTTTCCTTTAAAAAGAGATTTATTGTTGCTGGGAGTTGGTGGTGCACGCCTTTAATCCCAGCACTCAGGAGGCAGAGGTAGGCGGATCTCTGAGTTCGAGGCCAGCCTGGTCTCCAGAGTGAGTGCCAGGATAGGCTCCAAAGTTACACAGAGAAACCCTGTCTCAAAAAACGAGGAGGGGGGGTACATGTTAGTGTGGGCACTTTGAGTGTACTTGGTGCCTGAGAAAGCTAAAAGAGTAGATCATATCCCCCGAAACTCGAGTTAGAGAGGATTGTAAGCCACCATGTGGGGGCTGAGAATTGAACTTGGGACCCCTAAAAGAACAGCAAGCACTCTTAACTGGTGAGCTATCTCCCCAGCCTCTACACCCCCCTTTCCCCCTCTCCCTTTCCTGTCTTATTCTTTCCTTGTGAATTTGTTGTCTTAAAGGGGCTTTGGTTTAGAGCTCTGGTTCTCAACCTTGCTAATGTTGAGATGCTTTAATACAGTTCCCATGTTGTGGTGACCTCAGCCATAAAATTATTTCATTATTACTTGATAACTGTAATTTTGCTACTGTAATGAATGGTAATGTAAATATCTAATATGCAGGACATCTGATAAGCAACCCCCAAATGAGTTGCAACTCACAGGTTGAGAACTACTAGTTTAGCTTGAAAATATGACTGGAGGTAGTTAAGTGTGAGTTTCCAGAATTAGGAGCTGGAAATGACAGCAAAGACATGTAAAGCCAAGTTTTCCATGGGACAATTATGAACAAATTTCAGAACTTGCAAAATGATTAAATCTGGGTGTTTGTGAACATGTTATTTTTCATCTTTGGCTTTGTGACTTACCCAAAGTAGGCTTGAAAAAGACAATTTGTGTAAATAGTTAAAGCTTTCTAAAGGGTACTTAGTATATAATACTTACCAGCTATTTTCCACTGATCATAAAGTAAAAGCAGGAACAAAACAACAACAACAAAAACAGAAGAAGCTGGGTGTAACAGTACATACCTTGCTATATCAGCGCTCAGGCCTGCCTGTTTTGTTTTTGTTTTTTTGTTGTTTTAATCAGATCTGAGGCTGTAACTCAGCAGGAGGATCAGAAGTTGAAGGCTTCCTCTGTTAGATAGTATGCTCTAGGCCAGTCTGGACTCACAGGATGTACACTCGTGTTCTCTCTCTCTCTCTCTCTCTCTCTCTCTCTCTCTCTCTCTCTCTCTCTCAAAAAAATTAAAATTAAATGGGTCTGAAGGACATGGCTCAGTAAAGTTAAGAGTACATACTGCTCTTGCGACAATCACAGTTCAGTTCCACGGCCTCTGATACCTATGGCTTCTACGGGCAGAGGAGCACATACCTGCACATACAGACGTGTAAAACAATAAATAAATTCTCTAAAAATAATAAGTTATTGCCAGGCGTTGGTGGCACACTCCTTTAATCCCAGCACTCAGGAGGCAGAGGCAGGCAGATCTGTGCGAGTTTGAGGCCAGCCTGGTCTCCAGAGCGAGTGCCAGGATAGGCTCCAAAGCTACACAGAGAAACCCTGTCTCGAAAAACCAAAAAAAAAAAAAAAAAAAAAAAAAAAAAAAGTTATTTCTTTTATATACTTGATTTCTTCATTTTTATGCTAGTAACTTCCAGTTATAAACTGAAGTGTTCTTTTATTTCCAAACTTCTGAATTGAACTACCTACTAGGAACATATATTGGTTTAGAGTCAGCACAAAACTTATTGTCCTGCAGGTGGAGTGGTGTACACTTTCAATCCTAGCACTCAGGAGGCAGAGACAGATGGATTTCTGTGAGTTCCAGACCAGCCTGGTCTACAGAGTAAGTCCCAGGACAGCCAAAGCTACATAGTGAGACCCTGTCTCCAAAAAACCAAAACATTAATGTCCAAGTTTCCTCTCCTCAAATATACTCTACCACTAGTGTTCTCTATCCTGGTCAGTAACCCATTCCACTTTGGTGTGCATCCTCACCCCCGTCGTCTTATCAACAACCAGATCCTCTGCATCCTAATTTTAGTGTCTTGTTTGTTTGTTTTTGTTTTTTTGAAGCAGCGTTTCTCTGTGTAGCTTTGGAGCCTGTCCTGGAACTAGCTCTTGTAGACCAGGCTGGTCTCGAACTCACAGAGTTCGTATGCTACCACTGCCCGGCTCTTAAGTTTCTTAAATCCACTCTCTCATTCCATTCTTACTGCTTTTTCAGGAAATATTGTATGTCACAACAGGAAAACTCACACATAACCATTTTGCATCACAGTCTCATCATTTCCCCATCAAAAACAGTGATCTCTTCTTTTCCTTTCTTTTATATTTCCTCCCACCCTCTCCCCAAGTAATTTTTAGAGTAATTTATTAAGATAGATAGATAGATAGATAGATAGATAGATACAGATAGATAGATAGATAGATAGATAGATAGATAGATAGATAGATAGATAGATAGATACAGATAGATAGATATAGATATACTTGCATGCATGTATGTGTGTGCATTGCATGCCTGGTGTTCATGGAGTTTAGAAGAGGTTGTCAGATGTTCTGGAAGTACAGTTTCAGATGCAATCATGTCGTTGCTGGAACCAAACCCTGGTCCTCTGCAAAAGCAACAATTGCTGTTGTTAACTGTCTTAACTGCAGAGACAGCTTTCCAGCTCCTATTTATTTTTATTGTATGTATATAGGTTTTGCTTGTGTGTATGTTTGTGGACCACATGTGTGTTTTATGCCTGTGAAGCCAAAAAAGTGCATCGGATTCCCTGGAACTGGAGTTAAAGACAGTTGTAAGTCACCATGTGGGTTCTGGGAATTCAAACCCAGGTCCTCTGGAAAAGCAGCTGTGTTCTTAACCTCTAAGCCATCTCTCTAGTTCCTGTCTTTGATTTTCATAGCTTTCCTTCTAGGTGATTTTTTAATGTCACTCATTTACTTGTGTTGAAAAACAAGGCCTTGAAGGGTGAAATTATTTGCTAAATTTTATGTAGGTCGTAAGTAACAAGGATGCATCAAACTAGCCCTTTCACTCTGCATATCTTTATTACTGTTTGAAACTAGGAATTAACAGTAATGGTGCTGGTTTATGGGCAGTGGATTAAACAAGGAGTGAGTAATGTGGTCTGTGAACTGTGTTCCTGAGGCAGATTTTATCCACTAGCTAAGTTTTCAGGAGGTGAAGCATGGAGCTCAGTGTTTTGGAGTTGGGCTGACGCGTCTTTGTTACCCTGGCCAAGTGCTTGAATGTTAAAACTCATCTATTTGACTGCTAAGCCCTCTAGCCTTTGGCACCCTTGCTGTAAAGACAGGTGGTCTGAGAAAAAATGCCCTCCAGATTGATGCACACTATACATAACATAACAGTGCGAGACAACTGTCAGTTCCTTCCTACTCTTCTCCCTCACCCCCTCCAGAAAGCTGGGCCCCAGATGGAAGAGCTGGAAATGCTTCAACTGTTCTCTGAAGGGCATTGAGAAAACACTGGCAGGAAGAAAAAGGCAAGCGCAACAGCTCATTAGCCCACTAATCAGATAGGACGACCATCATTTTCACAAAGAAAGCATCCTGACCAGGGACAGCAAGAGTGTGAAATTTTAGCCTCATGGTTTACAGAATACTGTAGGTTTTGTTAGGGGGTTTGTAACATGGGTGCTTGACTTCCTTGACACTTTTTATTCATATATCCCTCTCTGAAATAGAGCCACTGCAAAATGGAACATAAAATAGTATTTGGGGACATCTTTCCTATCACAAAGTGTGGTGAATATGCTAAGATGTGCCTTGTGGTTTATATGAACATGCTGGAATATGCCATCTTTATAACTGATCCTACAAGAAAGCTTTGATTCTACCTTCTCATTTAAACCTTTTTTGTGGTCTTTGTACTTGAAATCAAAATCAGTTGCTACTACAGTATTTAAGTTAAAAAAAAAAAAAAAACCAACCCATACAATAGGAATTAGTGAGAGGCATATAGTTCAGTTTAAAGGTGAGCCTGTTAGCCAGGTACTAATAGGTTCTCTTTTGTGAGAAATAATTTATTTTAAATATTTTTTGAGTCATGGTTTTGCCACATTTGATCCAGAATGTTTTATAGCTAGAGTGTGGCTTTGAGCTTCTGATCTTCCTGTTTCTACCACCTTGGTGCTGGGATTACAGCCACTGTGCCAGGTTTTATTTATTTATAATTTTTAGATTTTTCTTATGTGTGTGTTTTGCCTCCATGTATGAGAGGCCAGAAGAAGCTATGAGATTGCTTAGAGCTGGTGTTAGAGCTGGTTGTGAGCTAGGAACTGGCCCTCTGTCTTCTTCAACCTCTGAGCTGTTTCTCCGCCCCTCTTACATTTTTTTGATGTGCATTGGTATTTTGCTTGCATTTGTGTCTGGGGGGGGGGGTGTCGTATCCTCTGGAACTGGAGTTATAGATAGTTGTGAGCTGCCTTGTGGTTGCTGGGAATTGAACCCAAGCTCTCTGGAGTAGCCAGTGCTCTTAACTGCTGAGCCATCTCTCCAGCCTCCCTCTCCCCAATCTTAAAAGGTCCTTTCCAAGCCCTGCAAGGTGTTTACTGCCAAGCCTGAAAACCTGAATTTGATCACCCGGACCAACATGATAGAAGGAGAAAACTGACTCAGGCAAGTTTATCTTCTGACTGCCACACACATATCATAGTGCGGCGTATGTGGGCATGCGCGCACGCGTGCACGCGCACGCGTGCACGCACACACACGCGCGCGCGCGCGCGCGCGCACACACACACACACACACACACACACACACACACACACACACACACACACACACACACACACACACACACACACACACACACCCCAAATCAATAAATATGTAATTAGATTTTTAAAAGGTCCTTTCCCCAAATAAAGTAGTATTGCCGAGCTAGATGTTAGGACATGAACATATCTCCAGGCAGCTAATGTTTTACCCTTTGTTGTAAGTATCATCTTAATCTCTGAGTCCTCTAGGAAAATAGGTTCAGTTCCGATTGCTGTTGCTATTTATTATTTATAGAGAGCTTTGACCTCCTTTATTTTATTTTATTTTATTTTATTTTTATTCTTTGCAGTTGGTTGTGAGAAAAGGGTGCCAGCAATGCCTGGATCGCCTGTGGAAGTGAAGATACAGTCAAGATCCTCACCTCCCATCATGCCACCCCTCCCACCAATAAATCCTGGAGGACCGAGGCCAGTGTCCTTTACTCCTACAGCATGTGAGACCTTTAAATTGAATTCCTGATTCAGGGTCATAATGTAGATTTGAGTAACTGGCTTACATTAAACCTTCAATATACATCATTCAACATGACTAAAATATAAATAAGGGTATAGTGATGCATTCCTATAATCTCAGCCTGTAATCCCAGGACTCAGAGGATCAAGAGCTCTAGGTCACCCTTTGGTGTGACACATGCCTTTAATCCCGGCATGTGAGAGGCAGAAACAAGTGGCTCTCAGTGATTTTTGAGGCCAGTCTGATCTATATAGTGAGTTCCAGGCCAGCTGAGCTACTTAGTGAGGGGGCTATTTCAATATGACTCCCAACAATATATAAAGATTGGCATGGTTTTTATTTCTTTGTGACAGAGTCTCACTCACTATGGAGCTGGATATATTATAATTTGAAGAGTGTGAAAATAGATCACACAATTTAATTTTAAAAGGCTGTAAAAGTTTATCTGTATTGTCCGGTGGCTGCAAGCATAGTAATATTCTGGTTTTTTTGTGGGGTGCTTCAAAGAGGGCAGCTCTGATCAGGATAGATCTTTCTGTGGAAACAAAGATGAAAGATGGTTGCAGCTAATTTTCTAGATTGGTGAAATTAAGTGTTGAGCTATTTTTTCTGGGAGGTTTTAGTAATCTCTTTGACTGGAAGATAGAATTACCCTCCCTTCTTCCTCAGCCCATTAGTTTTTTTATGAATTCAACACCATTTTCCTGAAAACCTACTGCCTGTTAGGGGATGATGAACAAAGCAAGAGAATATAGATGAGATAGCTCAGCAGGTGAAGGTGCCTGTTACCAAGACTGACAACCTGAGTTTGCTCCTCAGGAACCATGTGGTAGGAGGAGAGAACCAGCTCCTGTGAGTTATCTTCTGACCTCCACATTCACTGACATACACACACTTGAGTTCACACGCACACCAAATAAATGCATTGGTGGTTTACAAAAATCTAGTAATGTTTATGTGTTAAGGTAATATCCTTTGAGCAGTCTCACCTGGTGTGGTGACATACACTTGAAATGCTTGAGGGAAAAGGGAAGTAGAAGTCTGAGGCAGAAAGAACTCTAGTTCAAGGTCTGTCTCAGAAAGCAAAAACCAAACAGAAAGAAGACCAGTCTAGCAAAAATTGCATAGGTACAAAGAAAAAAAGTAAAATAGTGGTTGTGTGTGTGCACATTTCTGGAACTCATTCTGTAGACCAGACTGGCCTCAAACTCAGAGATCTACCTTCCTCTGCCCCTGAGATTTGGGATTAAAGGTATACACAACTACACCCAGCACAAATTTATTAAATCCATTAGGGTTTACCTTGAAGAAGGCGTAGAGGTGGAGAAGGGAAGTATAACTGAGTGTATGCTGGTCTTCATACTCATGAATGGCGGTTTTATTAGCTAAGTAGTGGTTAAAAGATTGTTGTTTTAAAACAGAGCTAATGTCTTGACTTTAATTATTTTCTGTACTTTGTTGCTTGCTTGCTTGATTTTTGTTTGTTTTGGTGTGTGGTCTCATGTAGCTCAGACTGGTCTTGAACTCTTTACAATCCAGCATGATCTTGAACTCTTGATGTTTCTGCCTCCACTTTCCAAGTGCCAGTGAGATCATGGGAATAGGCCCCCATGCCCCACTTTGTTTTTTTAAGATAGGATCTAACTCTGTAGCTCAGACTGGCTTCCAAACTAGAATCCTCTTAACTTGTCTCCTGAGTGCTGGTGGCATCACTGGTGTGAGCCCACTACATCTGCCTTATTTGTTTATTTGATAACCCTTCCCTCTGGACAGGGTCTCACTTTGTAACCCTGACTATCACGGAATTCACTATGTAGACTAGCCTGGCATCTAACTCAACAGATATGTGCCACCATGCTGGCCCTTAACTTGATTAGATTTTTAAGCATGGATATGATTAGGTCAAATCGGATTGAAACTTAGGTGCTAGGTAATCTTGTTTTACTATTCAGTCACAGAGGAGACTTCTTTTTATATGTATAGGTGTTTTGCTTGAGTGAATGTTTGTACACACTTGCATGCCCTCAGGGGCCAGAAGAGGGCATCAGATCCCCTGCAACTGGAGTTACATACAGTAGTAAGCAGCTGAGTGTGTGCTGGTTACCACACCTGAGTCCTCTGGAAGAGCAGCCAGTGCTTTTAACCCCTGAGTCACCTCTCCAGCTCTCATAGGAGAATTTTTTCCTTAATGCCACTGAGAATGTGGCTTTAGAAACAAAGTATATAAGCCAGGTGGTAGCAGCGCATGCCTTTGATCTTAGCACTTGGTAGGTAGAGGCAGGTGGATCTCCATGGTCTGAGGCCAGCCTGGTCTACAGAGCTACACAGAGAAATGTGTGTGTGTGTGTGTGTGTGTGTGTGGCCCAGTCCTGAGGTTTCCTACATTAAAACTACCAAGAAGTAACTACTGATAATAGCAAAAAAACAGAAATACTGATTGTTTTATCATCATTTGTTCAAAAATAAAGGATGGGAGGTCCTTTATGGAGTTTAAATAGTGCCCTTTCCCCCTTTTCTTCTTTTGGGTATATGGGGTCTTGATACACCGATGCACTGGTTTCAACTTTTTGGGCCTAAGTCACTCTTCTGCCTTAACCTCTAGAATAGCTAAGATCACTCTAGTTTTAGAAGGTATTTTTCTGAATGATCAAGACTTTTGCATTATTTGTCGATCTGTGTCAAGATAAGAGGAAAGCTACTCTAAAGGACATTAGTATTTTGAATGGCCAAAGAGAGACATTTTGATGCAGAATTAGGTCATAAAGATAGACCCTTAAAATATCTTTGACGTTAGTATAATTCTGTTTTTCTGGTATTTCTCACATACTAACTTGTGACTGATTGCTTGGCTTCATTGAGATTTTCAGAAGGATATTTGTAAAATGAACAGAAAGCTTGATGTGTGGTGGGTCACACCTATATTAATAGTATTCTGGAGGCCAATGCAGGAGTATCGTAGCAAGTTCAAGGCTACTGTGCAAGACCCTATCTAAAAAGGAAAGAAGGAAGGAAAGAAAGAAAGGGGTCTCTGAGGAAGATGACTCAGGAGTTAAGGGCACTTTTTAGTCTTGCAGAGGACAGGAGTTTGTTTTCCAGCACTCACATGGCAGCTAACAACTGTCTGTTAACTCCAGTTACAAGATCTGTCTTCTGATCCCCATGGGCATCAGGCATACAAGTGGTACATAGACATACATGCAGGCAAGACATTCATTCACACAAAAATTAGATTTTTTTTTTAAAGATTTTATTTATTTATTATGTATACAACATTCTGCTTCCATGTATATCTGCCCACCAGAAGAGGGCACCAGATCTCATAATGGATGGTTGTGGGCCACCATGTGGTTGCTGGGAATTGAACTCAGGACCTCTGGAAGAGCAGCCGGTGCTCTTAACCTCTGAGCCATCTCTCCAGCCCCCCAAAAATTAAGATCTTAAAGGGAAAAAAAAATAAAAATATGAGTTTCAGTTAGTCTCCAACTCACCTTAAGCACCATGGTGTCTATAGTTAAATGTTCCTTCTGTACCTTTTTTTTTTCCCCCCAGAAGGGGCTCACAGTAGCCAGGTGTTCTAGAACTCAATATCCTCCCTCACCCAAGTGCTGGGATTATGTGTGGGCATCACTGTAGCTTGCTTTTTCCTATTCATAGTGCTCCACGTTGATTGTGTGTGTTGTGTCTGCTTGTTTACTTTGTAAATAATGTTCTTATTTAGTCCTTAAGAATTTCCTTCAATATATTTTTGGTCATATTCAACTCCCTCCCCAATTCCTCTCAGATCCCCCCCAGCTATTCAACTTTATCTCCTCCCACCCCATCTCTCTCTTTCTCTCTTGTTTCACACTGTTCTCTTTTTCCCTTTCCCTCCCCCTTCCAGTCCAGTTTGTGATGACTGACTACTTCTGGGTGTGGGACCTCCCTGGAGTGTGGTTTGGATACACTAGGTATTCCTACATTGAGGAAAACTAACTGTCAGCAAGAAAACTAACAGCAAGAATCATATGTTGCCAGGCATGGTGGCTAATGCCTTTAAATCCCAGCAATCAGGAGACAGAGGCAGGGGATCTCTATGAGTTCTAGGCCAGTCTCATCTACAAATTGAGTTCCAGGACATCTAGGGCTGCTGTTACACAGAGAAACCCTGTCTGAAAAAATAACCAAAACACACAACAACAACAACAAAAACCACAACACACACACACACACACACACACACACACACACACACACACACACAGAATCAAATGCCAATAGCTACTTGGTGGTGGTGGGACTTTGTGCCCATCTCTCCTCTCTTCTATGCTTAAATTTTGTCTGGCTTGAACCTGTGCTTGCATTCACAATCTCTATAAGTCAATATGTGCATCTACCTTACTATATGTGAGAAACAGTTTCCTTGAAGACATCCACCATCTCTGGATTTTATAGTCTTTCTCTTAGATCCCTAAGTCATGAGGGGAGGAGTATAATAATAATAGACACCATGTTTAGGGTTGAGTATTCTGAAGTCTTTTTCTCTGCATGTTGACCAGTGTTGGGTTTCTGTGGCTATCTGCTACATGAAGAAGCTTCTCTGATGAATGTTGAGTGATGCATTTATCTATGCATATGGAAATAAATCATTAGTAATTTTATTGCTATGCCCATTTAACAAATAACAGCAGGTTTTCTCTTAGGTCTCATGACCTGTCTAGCCATAGTTTCTGGCCCCATTGACAATATCACATACAGGTTCTGTCTTATGGAGCAGGCCTGAAGTCCATTCAAAAAGTGTTGGGTTACTCCTATGATATTTATGCCAAGCAGGTCTTTATTGTAGCTCACAAGAGTTCTGGGTTCAAGGTTGATGACTTATTTTTTTTTTCCTCCAGTAGCATGCATAGCACCCTTTTAGTACTCTGAACACTAGCCAGTAGAGATGAAGCTTCTGGTTAAGTATAAGCTAGGTTTTCCCATATTTGATGACTCTTGATTGGTGTCTCCATCAGTAGAGTATTACAGACAAGTTCTGGAGGGTAACAAATAGCATTGGCAAAGCCTTTAATGTTTGGGCTTGGGGTGGTCTCTGTAACTCCATTATCCAACAGCTCAAAAAGAGGTTACCCAGTTTTCTTTGGTAGTGGCAGCTATGTAGTTGGGGTCTTGTTCCCCCATCATAGAGCATCTCTCTCTCTCTCTCTCTCTCTCTCTCTCTGTGTGTGTGTGTGTGTGTGTGTGTGTGTGTGTGTGTGTGTCTTCTAAAATAGTTTGTGTGACCTTTTCAAAATGCCCTTAATGTTAGTTATCCTTCCCATGTTCCTTCTCTACCCTCTCTTCCCATTTCCCACCCCACTTATGTACTTAGCACTTATTTACTTGCTTGCTTTAAATGGAATGTCACTGGGTCACTAAGGCTAGCCTCTCATTCCTGGGTATATAAGATCTTTCCATTGCAGCCCCCCCACCCAGTAGCCATAACTACAACACAAGCACATATCACCATACTTAGATTTTAATACCTGTACAATATTCTGTTGCCATTTTTCCTGATAGTTTGTCTTAGTATGCAGCAGTCTCTCTCTCTCTTTCTTTCTTCCTTCCTTCCTTCCTTCCTTCCTTCCTTCCTTCCTTCCTTCCTTCCTTCCTTTCTTTCTTTCTTTCCTTTTTAGATAGTTTCTCTGTGTAACTTTTGAAGCCTGTCCTGGAACTTGTTCTGTAGATCTGGTTGGCCTCCAACTCACAAAGATCCACCTGCCTCTGCCTCCCAAGTGCTGGGATTAAAGGCATGTGCCACCACTGCCTAGCTGGTACACAGCAATCTCATTGAGGGTGGAAATGAGTGTGAGTGTGTGTGTGTGTGTGTGTGTGTGTGTGTGTGTGTGTGTGTGTGTGTGTGTGTGTGTGTGTGTGTGTGTGTATCCAGAGAGAAAGTGAGACAGACAGACAGACAGACAGACAGACAGACAGACACACACACACACACACACACACACACACACATAAATAAATGCTTTACAGAATTCAAAAGAGTAGTGAAAGAGACTATATGTATAAGTCAATAAAGACTCTTACATTCTATACTGAGTCTTCTGATTCTGGCTTTCTTTTAGTAAGCAATGGCATCAACCATTCCCCTCCTACCCTGAATGGCGCCCCATCACCACCACAGAGATTCAGCAATGGTCCTGCCTCTTCCACATCATCTGCACTAACAAATCAACAGTTGCCAGCTACTTGTGGTGCTCGGCAGCTCAGCAAGTTGAAACGCTTTCTCACTACTCTGCAACAGTTTGGAAATGACATCTCACCTGAGATTGGAGAGAAGGTTCGGACTCTTGTTCTAGCACTGGTGGTAAGTATGGCTTCACCTTCGCCAGCTGCCTAAGAAGTTGTGATATATTCCTGTTCATTCCCAAACCATGTAGATATTCTGGACTACACTAGTTGTTTCACAATTTTTTTTTAAAACTGTCAAATTATAGATTTCATAGCAGTATTTATTTGTCAAAGAATCTATAATGTGTCTTATTATCTAAGGTGCGGATTTAATTCCAGTGAGCGGCTTTGGATTTGTCTTAAACAGCTTTCAGCAGGCCTGCTGAAGTCCAACCGAGTTAATAGAAGGTTGTTTGTATGTCAACATAATTTAGTAACTAGTGCAAACCAGTTTTAATTTTCAAAACAATATTTTGTAAAATTAGAAGTTTAATGGTCTAAATAAGTAGTTTCTATACAGTTATGTTGTTCAGCTCCATGTGCATAGTTTTAGTTTTTCTTTCTATACTAATCATACTGAGCCTGCTTATAAAGGATTAACTTTCTATGTTGCCATCTGGGTGAGATTGAGTCTTCTCAATTTATGAGGGAAGTGCTGCCAGTTGTCAGTGTTTCCAGATGAAATACTGTAAGATTCACTCCTGGTGAAAGCATTGTATTCTTTCCCACATGTTAATTTATGTTTATGATGAGAAGCTGAGTTATTGTAGTAGTCCTTACAGTTGCATTTTCTCTCAAAATATAATTTAGGAAAATCCCTGGGGTTCTCCAGTATACTGGATGGCAGGGTATGGAACACACTTGGTGGAGTGCTTTTCTAGTGTCCACAGCCCTGGGTACAGTCCCAGTATTCTGAATATCTATGCAGAAAGACTAGACGTTCAAAATTATCCTGAGTTTTACATAGTTTCAGTCTAGCAAGTCAGTGTATAAGATACTGTCTCTTAACCAAATACTTAAAAGAAATCTCCTGTAGGTCAGTGGTCTTGAACTCTGTGTAGTCTAGGACCTCAAACTCTTGATCGCCTGCCCCTGCCTCATTAGTGTAAAGATTTTAGGCATGAACTACCATTATTTTGTTCTACTGCTTTATTGTACCACAGTTTATACATTTTTGCTTCTGATAACATTTGAATTGTTTGCATTTGGGGCATTGTGTCAGGAGTCCCTAATACTGCCGTGCATTTGTAGATTGGTTTACCCTTTCCAGATTTGACATATGGTGGTGCTCACAGCTAACATCTATTCCAGAAAAGTCATAAAAATACACAGGCAGATTGTAAAGGAGATACACATGGGCAGAGTCTGGAGGAGTCTGTGTGCTGGCCTCCTTAATGTTCTCCCCATTTCATGATTACACAGAACACACTCTCCCCAAAACAAAGAAAATGTGTGCAGTGCTTCTGCCCAAAGAGTCCTGTAAAGATGCTGATTGTTGCTGGATCTTGTTGACCATCTATGTCTATCTTCTCCTATATGGAATCCAATGCTTTAGCATAACCAGAAACAGTAACAGTGAGCCCTTTCTACTACTTGGAGAAAGTGTGAGGTTTTTTTTTCTGTGCATTTATTTATTTAGAGCAAATCTACTTATTAGTCAAAATTTAAACTATGATAGGTTAGCATTATTAAATTGAGACTAAGTTAGCTTTTTTTTTCAAGACAGGGTTTATCTGTGGCTTTGGAGCCTATCCTGGAACTAGCTCTTGTAGACCAGGCTGGTCTTGAACTCACAGAGATCCACCTGCCTCTGCCTCTCGAGTGCTGGGATTAAAGGCATGAGTCACCAACGCCCGGCCCAAGTTAGCTTTTTGTTAAGCTTATTTTTTGTTGTATGAGTGTTTTGCTTGTATATATGTATGGACACCATGTGTGTGCAGTCTCAGAGGATGCCAGAAAGCATGTGTGTTGGGTCCCTTGGAACTGCAGTTACAGACCATTGTAAGGTGCCATATGGGCACTAGGAATTGAATTCAGGTCCTCTGGAAGAGCAGCCAGTACTCATAACATTGAGCCATCTCTTCAGCTCCAAGATGTATTTATTTTTATTTTATATGTGTGGGTGTTTCACCTGCATGCGTGTTTGTGCACCACAGTGTGTAGTGCTCAAAGAACCAGAAGTGTTGTATCCTCAGGATCTCTTGCTTGTGTTTAGTTTGTCTTCCTCAGCCCAGAGCCTTACCAGCTCTTACTTGCTCTGGTGCTGTGTCTATGGCGCTTAGCGGTTGTGAGAGCCCGTTTTATCACTTTTCGGTTTATAGTGCAGTATGTTGTCATTGTTATGCCATCGCTGTCACCATTACTACCACTGCCATTCATCATCAGAACTATTTTTATCTATTTGGTTTTTCTAGATTATGTTTCATGTAGCCCCAGCTAAATTCACTGTGTAGCTGAAGACGATTTATTTATTTATTTATTTGTTTGTTTGTTTGTTTGTTTATGGCTTTTCAGGACAGGGTTTCTCTATTTAACAGCCCTTGCTGTCCTGGAACTCACTCTGTAGACCCAGGCTGGCCTCAAACTCACTGAGATCCGCCTGCTTCTGCCTCCCAAGTGCTGGGATTAAAGACCACCACCGTCCCACTGAAGATGACTTTTAAATATTTATTTTTCTGCCTCTACCTTTCCAGTACTGGAATTATTATCATGTGCCACCATGTTCAGCTTATGTATTACCTAGGGGTCATATTCAGGTCTTCATGTATGCCAGGCAAACACTGTGCTGACAGAGCTACACCCCAGACCTTTACATGATTCAACAATGATGTAACGAGTGTGATTGTTTTGTTTTTGTTTTAAGTCAATGTTTATCTGTGTAACAGTCCTGGTTGTCCTAGAACTCAATTTGTAGACCAGGCTGGCCTTGAACTCACAGAGATCCCCTGCCTCTGAGTGCTGAGATTAAAGGTACCACTCCAGGTTGAAAATAAATGTTTTTAAAGGATAAGGCATATTCTATTATCTGTGTGTACATTTAGTTTACCCATTTGTCCTGTATGAGGAACACTGGGTTGTTGCTCCTGTCTTTTCAGTTAGGGAAATTTTTATATCATTTTACAAGTTTTGCTATCCACATTCTCAGATCAGCTAATAGTCCACACTTTCGTGAAGGCCTGGCTTTTCTTTTCCCTTTTCTTTCTATATATTTTTTATTGTTTTAATTTTTATTTAGTGTATGCATGGTGTGTTCCAGGGTTCTGGTGCCCTCTTCTGGCCTCCACAGGCACCAAACATGTTACATGTACATACATGTAGTCAAAACTCATACACATTAAAGAACAATAAATCTTTTTTGGTTTACACTGTATCAGTGTGAGTTTCATGAGATGTTAACAGTGAAGATGAGAGAAACGGCCCATTGCATGTAACCTTTCTAAGTTTTTAAGTTTTTTTTTTTTTAAGCTTAAAAACGTTACAATTTTATGTGAATGAGTGCTTTGCCTCCTTGTAGGTCTGTGTACATGTCAAACCAGTATGCTTAACTGCTTAGCCATCTCTCCATCCCTTCTAATTTGTTTTTGCAACTTTGTTAGACTAATTTATCTCAAAGAATGTAAAGCTATGTATAGTTTTGTCAATAACTCCATCACTCAGTAAGCTGTTCTAGACCAGCCTTAGTGCCATAGAAAAAGCCTATCCCACCAAACAAAGTGTGGGGGACTATCTCTGTCCTTGTACTTTAATCTTCTAAGTCCATTATAGATGTTCCCCTGAGACTAAATCTACCAATATCCTACCCTTTGAATTTTCTGTCTCCCAAAAATAACCATTTCTGAGCCTTTAAAAAAATTATTACATGCAGAGCCTGATGTAGTAATGTATACCTTTAATCTTTGCACTCTGGAGGCAGAGTCAGATGGATCTCTTGAGTTTAACCCAGACAATGCTACATAGTGAGGCCGTCTCAAAAATCAAAACAAACAGATAAAAGAATTACATCTATCTAATGTAAGTGTGTGTGTTACACTCATGCCACTGTAAATGCATGGAAGTTAGAGGACAACTGCAGGAGATGGAACTCTGATTTACCCATTGAGTCATCTTACTATTAAAAATAAAAATAAACTTTCTAGTATGCTTTCCTGCTGGACTGTGCATTCTTTAGAGAGGGAGAAAAACTAAGCTAAACAAGAATTAAATAGTTAAGCTCTTTGTGATTTAACAGTTGACTGAAGACAGTCTGGTATGGCAACTCATTTCTCTGAGATCCAGTCTGCCCTATTTTGTCTAAACATGCAGCAGCCTTGGGTCTGTTCCTGTGGCATGAGTCATTTATTCTGTGCTACAAATCTGTATTATCACTTTGTCCATCCATAGGGAAATTTTAGATCATTCTTTTGGTCTTTCCATATATGTAATCTATTTTGCTGCTGTGCCCAGTTTTGGATGTTGAACATTATTTGTCTTTTCAGAATTCAACAGTGACAATTGAAGAGTTCCATTGCAAGCTCCAAGAGGCTACAAACTTTCCTCTTCGTCCATTTGTGATTCCATTTCTCAAGGTAATTCTGAGAGGCATTCATTGTAATTTATCAACAGCATCTCCTCAAAATCTGCTGGTCCCTGCTCTGTGTGATCTCAGGGCCTCTTACTGTAGTTCACTGTCTTTGTTGTATTTGGGGCTAGTAGGTAAACAGTATCTACATCAGCCTCAAACATGATGAGAATTGCAGTGCTTTGAGTGATTTCTGTTTGCAAGCACTATAATCAGCATACAGGAGCAAGTGAAGGAATAAAGAGGGAAGAAAATGAAGAAATCCCACTAAGTCTTTGGAGTGTGGTCTGAAGATGAAAAATATGTGTTATCTGAGTGGAGAACCTTTGCAAAGAGAGGCTTATGCAGTTGTGTCAGGATGGTGTGAGAAGGCAGTGCTTGTTTTTCCTCAAACCCCAGATAATGCAGTCTAATTAATGTCCTCTAGAATTATTGTTTCTAAATTATGGTTCTAAATTATCATCTTACTTTCTTAAAAGTGTTTTCATTTTGAAGTAATTTCATGCTTGTAGATGAGCTGTAAGAGGGTACAGTAAGCTTTCCTTATGGTCTCAAACCAGTTTTCCAAACAGTAGCACTTCATAATCATTTCCTATCTTTCTTCTGAAAAACAACCCCCCCCCCATGGGGGTTCTCTGTAGCTTTGGAGGCTGTCCTGGAACTCGCTTTATAGACCAGGCTGGCCTCGAACTCACAGAGATCCGCCTTCCTCTGCTTCCCCGGTGCTGGGATCAAAACCTTGTGCCACCAACGCCCAGCTTCTTCTGAAATTTTTAAAAAAGAAGCTGTAGATGTGATACATCTAAATTTCCAAATCTAGAATTTTCTTTTCTTGCTACTAGGGATCCAACTTTGGGCTTGAAGTATGCCAAACAAGTGCTCTTTCAAGGAGTTGTGTCCAGAGTCCTTAAATCAAGACGTTAACATTTACATAACACTTGGTGTTTAATGTACAGACCTTATTTATGTTTTACTAGTCTCCCAATAATCTTCTTTATACAAAATTAAGCCTTTATGTGTGTGTGGTTTAATAAATTAATGTATGAGGGCCTTCCTTCCCATAATCATTCAAGACTAAAGACTGAGGAAAATTCTAAAATCTTCAACCTGTGGCTTACTAGATGATTGAGCACAAATTCAGTTAACTGATGGCTGAGAGGTGAGATACAGGGAGAGAGCTAGAGAGAATGCTTGCATAAAGGGTTTTGAAGGAGTCAGGATTGGCCTGGGATTGGCATCTGTCCCTGTCTATGACTCGCTGTGTCTCTATGTCTTCATTGTCCAGGACTCAGTCACATGGTATCACCTAATTACAGCAGAGGATAGAAAATCTAGGCTAGATGCTAGGAGAAAAGAGCTTGTTACATGGCTCATCAGTTTCTGCTGCAGATGCTATTGAGGGCTGTTTCTTTTCCTCTTGTCTACTGGTCTTCTCTCACACAACTGAGGTAGGTATGGGGAGGCCCTTAAGACCTCCCACTGTGGAAATACCTTCTTGTGCATCCCACTGGTCTAGTCTGTGCCTTTGCTCTTGCTTTTTCTACTCTGCTAATATATGTAGTATCTGAAAAGGGCTTGAGGGACAAGTAGTCACTGATAAGGAGCATAACGAAAAAATGTGACATGGCACCAAAACACACAAATTGGGGGTTCTTGTCTGCCCAGAGCACCAGTCCTATCATGATAGGTAGTTCCTGCACTTGATGCCCTGAAAGAGTAGAGCTTTTGTGTGAAATACTTGGTACTAAATGCTTCTTTCTGACATCTCAGAAATGGAGAGAGAAATACATTCAGAAAGACTTGTTTTGTTTTGTTTTGTTTTTGTGTTTTGTTTTTTAGAACATGGTTTCACTGTGTATCCCAGGCTGTCCTAGAACTCACTCTGTAGCCCAGGCTGGCCTTGAACTCACAGAGATCCACCCTCCTCTGCCTTCCAAGTGCTAGGATTAAAGGTGTGTGCCACCATGGCTCTGCTTCTTTAGTGACTGTGGGGCACAAGGTCTGGGTCTATATTTAATCATGGTCCCTCATGGCATGTAGTATTAATTTGTAACAGTTTCTCAACTTTTAATGAGTATTATAGCTTTGAATAATTTTATTTTTAATCATGTGTATGAGTGTCTGGTATATATGTACATGTGATTGTTGGGTGCCTGTGGAGGCCAGAGGAGGGTGTTGGATCCCCTGGACTAGGTGCTGGGAATTTAACTTGAGTCCTCATCAAGAACAGTGTTCTTTAAGTGTGAGCCATCTTTCCAGCCACAAGAGTGTCATGATTTAGAGGATGCTGATTGTAAAGAAGCTCAGCTTGCTTTGTTCTGGAACTTTCTCTCTTTGAAACTTAAAGTCATTTGATATATTTTAGTTAAGAATTGCAGGTAAGCTGGGCAGTGGTGGTGCACACCTTTAATCCCAGCACTGGGGAGGCAGAGGCAGGCGGATTTCTGTGAGTTTGAAACCAGTCTGGTCTATAAGAGCTAGTTCCAGGACAGCCTCCAAAGCCACAGAGAAGCCCTGTCTCGAAAAACAAAAAAGAAGTGCAGGTAGTTTAGGGTATGGTGTTACATGCCTATAATCCTGGCATCCAAGAGGCGCAGGGGCAGGAGTACTGCCCCTCCTAGTTCAAGGCCAACCTGGTCTATGTAGCAAATTCCTGGCTAACTAATAGTACATAGCAAGATCATCTAAAAAAACAAAAACAAAATCAACAACAACAAAAACAAACCAAAAAGACAATATATTTGTATAAATAATTATCATAACTTTAAAAAAGGGAAAAAAAAGAAAATTGCAGGAAGTGGTAACCCTGCAGGGTGGCCCAGGACATAGGCAGTGATTGGTTCCATCATAGATAATGTCTTTTCTCCCCCTTAACAATTTAGCAAAACTGATTTTCTGCCATGACTTTTTTCTATAAAATTAATATCTCCTCTGATTAAATGATTGTTTTCCCACATGGCATGCTAACACAAGACTGCAGTCCTAGTAATTGAGAGGCTTCAGGTAGGAGGATCACAAATAGTAGATCAGTCTGGGCTAAAGAGGTCCTTTCTCAGAAAAAAACAAAAAACAAAACAAAACAACAACAACAAAAACAACAGAAAAGTACTACTAGGACCTGGAATTTAGCTCAGTGATAGAAAACCTACCTGTCATACACAAGGCCCTGAGTAAATTACTACCAGTTTAAAACAATTAATAGTAAAGATTACTTTCCCATATGGGAACTGTTAGCACATGCCTTTAGTTCCAGCACTCTGGAGACAGAGAGGCAGGTGAATCTTTGTGAGTTCAAGGCCAGCCTGGTCTACAGAGTGACCAGGACAGTTCCAGAACAGCCAGGGCTGCACAAAGAAACCTGTCCTGAAAAACAAAACAACAGCAAAAAGATTATTTTTTCCCTAATAGGTAACATGAACATGTATCAGATATTTCATTGAGTTGATGAAGGCATCTGTGAGACTTCACAGTCATTATTGCTTAATATATAATATTCATAGGTCACAATTAGTATTTTTTAAAATATTTTTAATGGTGTGTGTGTGTGTGTGTGTGTGTGTGTGGTGTGAACTCTGTCCAGATACCAGAAGCAGTGTTCTGTGTTGTGGAACTGGAGTTTCAGGCACTTTGGCAATCTGACCCTGTTCCCCTGTAATAACAGCAAATACCTTTAGCTGTGGAGCCATCTCTCTAGCTCCACAGTTCACAGTTACAGATAATGACTGTGTAAACACAGAACTCATTCTAATAAGTGGCACTTTCCAGAAACAATTCATGTGAAATATAACAGTTGTTTTACTTCTGTCAGCTATTTTTAAGTCACTCACAGAATAGCTCAAAAGAAATGAAAGATTAGAATTTTGTTGTCAACTAGTTTGAACAAATCTAGCATACCATTTGGTTTTGTAACACTGAGAATGCTGTATACAGATAAACATTTGCAGTTGACTTAATGCTGAGGAATACCCACTTGAAATTTAATTAAACTAAATATTACCCCCTTCTCCCTGAAAAAAACCTTACTGTTACTTTCATTAGTAGATTTGTACTACAAAATTTACTATGTTCAATTAACATATTTTGGATTTTATTTTTCCACCTATGAGATAAATCCTTACAATTAATTCTTGGTGGCTGAAAGTACTGTATGACATTTGTCAGCCCTGGAGTAGCTATGCTGCTTGGACCCTGGTTGTCTTTGTCTTGTCTTGTCTTGTCTGGTCTTTTTTTTTGTTGTTGTTGTTTTATATTGCACAGGGTTTTAGCCCTGGATGTCCTGGAACTCAATCTGTAGACTAGGCAGGCCTCAAACTCACAGAAATCCATCTGCCTCTGCCTGTCAAGTGCTGGGAATAAAGGCATGTGCCGCCACCACCTAGGTTGTCTTTTCTTTATATCTGAATTTACAGACAACTATTCACCGAGACCCTACAATTAAAAAAACAGTTTATGAAATTTGTGTTAACAGAACATAATTAACTATGTTTTTCCTGTATGTCACCAAAGGACACACGTCACAAATATAATGATTTGACATGTTTCCTTTTTTTAATTAAGTTTTTGCAGTTGTAAGATTGCGATTCTAGACCAGACTTAAGAAGTGTTTCATATTATCAGATTCTCTATTCTTAACTGTGTTATTTGGAAAACAGCATGAGGTAGGTTGTTGCAGCAGCTTTTTGGCTAGCATTTGAGGTTTTGTCAATTTATTTCTGCTTTAAAACAGCTACTAATTATGGTGCCTGCTCAGTGAGGGGGGTGACTACTTGCATGTATTAAAACTTTTTATTTACTCATTTGTCCCTTGAGGTAAAGGCATTCATTATAGGCCCCTCCCTGAATTTTAGGGAAAAAACATACAACTTTTTGAGATATATATATATATATATATATATATATATATATATATATATCTGAAGTTTGTGGGTTTGTTTGCTTTTTATCCTTTGTTTATTTTTATTTTATTGCATTGGTGTTTGCATGTATTTCTGTGTGAAAGCGTCAGATCTTGGAGTTACATACAGTTATTAGCTAATATGTGGGTGCTGGGGATTGAATCTGGGTCCTCTGGAAGAGCAATCAGTGCTCTTAACCTCTGAGCCATCTCTTCAGCCTGTTT
The DNA here is from genome assembly GCF_003668045.3 of Cricetulus griseus. Classification (NCBI taxonomy): domain Eukaryota; kingdom Metazoa; phylum Chordata; class Mammalia; order Rodentia; family Cricetidae; genus Cricetulus; species Cricetulus griseus. The sequence goes on along the minus strand of NC_048599.1, from coordinate 25,125,739 downwards.
TGTTTTGTTTTGTTTTTTGTTTTGTTTTTTTATCTACCAAAAGTTTTCTAAGTATGAGAAGGAAAAATAGCAGAACATAAATTTCCTTTTCCAGATTACATTATTCCCAGCACTCCTCTTCAAAACTGCATTTCCAGAGTAATCCTGGTTTCCAGGATTCCAAGATCTCTCCAGAGAGCCCTCAGAGAAGGTTGAGTGCCACCATCAGAGAGTGGTTGTGATTCAGAAGAAATAAACCAGAGCTTGTAATTCTCCATTTTAGGCAGTAGTAATTCTCTTAACTGGCCAGTCTTCAAGAAAATGTGTGTGTATTTTGGGTGCTGGATATGCAGTTTAGTAATAGAGTGTTTGTCGTGTCTCCATTTGGTCCTAATCCTATTGCCCAGACTTTTGAAAATATATATTTTATGGCTGGAAAGGCAACCCAGTGGTTAAGAGCGCTTGTTGCGTTTTCAGAGAACCTAAGTATGATGTACAGTACCAATAGTAACTCCAGCTACAGGACATGTGCACTTACATACCCAAACACAAAAACACAATTAAAAATAAAAGACATCTTGAAAAAAAAAGAAAAATGTATATTTTTAAATTCTGTGTTCAACAAACCTTTATTGTGCTCTGTATCATCAGGCCACGGAAGTAGCTAAGACACAGTCCCTTTAAGAAGATTGGCATCTTCCTTTGGAAGAAACAGATCAACCAATAACTTATATAAAAATGCCCCTTTGCTACTTTGATGTCATTTTACTTGTGTTAGAGGGAGAAAGCAAAGAGGGCTTTTTGTCTGCAAGAGTTGTTGAGATGCTAATCTCTGTAGGTAGGGCTCAGCAGATGGGAAAACTGCCTCTTTCTTTTCAAGGCCAACCTGCCCCTGCTGCAGCGAGAACTGCTGCATTGTGCCCGGGCTGCCAAGCAGACCCCATCCCAGTACTTGGCTCAGCACGAGCACCTTCTGCTCAATACCAGTATCGCATCTCCTGCTGACTCTTCTGAACTGCTTATGGAGGTTCATGGAAATGGAAAGAGGCCCAGTCCTGAAAGGTGAGCAGAGAAGAGATCTGTTCTATTTTCCCGGAGCTACTCTTTGCTTTAAAAGAAAGGAGGTTTGGTTGGTGGTTTGTAGGCAGATACATGTCTTAGACTTTCCAAGATTAGCTTCCCTTTGTCCCAGTGACTGTTCAGGTAACTAACTGCACATTCCTGTTGAGAAGTTCTGCCCTGGAGTTTAGACATGAAGACTCAGCTCCTGTGATTGTCCAGTCCCTTCAGCCAATGACAAGTCTTAGGTTATGATTGTGAAGAAGCAATATTATGAACAATAGAAAGATTACTACAGTTGAAGCTGAGTGACTAAAACCCCTACCAAGTCATAGAGGCTGTTTTCTTCCCAGTAGCTGACCTCTATAATGACAGATTTGACCTTCAGCATTCCTAAACCTTGTCAAACCTTGTCCCATTCAGTTTCTCCTTTCCTGTGTCATGATTAGATGGTTCTGCTTTCTGGACCTCTCTTCTTCACACTGGAATAAACAAACATTTACATATTGTTTCTGGCCCCTGAAGACAGTTCGGTTCATGCCTCTTGTTAAGCCATTCCTGAGCTGGGTACGGGAACACACACCAGAAGTCACAGCTATTGCAGAGGCGCTGAAGTCAGATCTCTGAAGTTTGGCTGACGACCAGCCTGAGTATCATACTGACTTAAGGGCTGATGGTCTACCAGTATGAAGCATGTGTGTAGCATGTGGGCTGCAGCACCAAAAATCAATAACCATTCTTTGAAGACTTCCTGCTTTGTAAAGTACATAGTATGTGAAGGTTGGGTTTCCTATGAGGTGAGTTGCTGGGAAGAAGCTGCTGTCCTGAGACTTGGTTGGGATGTGACATGAGCACTTCTTGATAGGCACCTATAAGCACTTCTGATTCTTCTGCAGGAGGGAAGAGAATAGTTTTGAAAGAGATACAATTGCTTCTGAACCACCTGCCAAGAGAGTGTGTACTATCAGCCCTGCTCCCCGGCACAGTCCTGCCCTCACAGTGCCCCTCATGAATCCTGGGGGCCAGTTCCATCCCACTCCACCACCTCTTCAGCACTATACTTTAGAAGACATTGCAACTTCTCACCTGTATCGGGAACCCAACAAGATGCTAGAACACCGAGAAGTTCGTGAGAGGCACCACAATCTCAGTAAGTGGTCGCAGCAGCATGACAATGCTTTAATCTGGAGGGAATCATGGGTTGCTTCCTATTCAGTGAAAAGCCCAGTAATATCATGATTGCCTTTTTCTGTTAAGATAATGTTGTGCAGCTGGACGTAGTTCCACATGCCTGTAATTCCAACATTATAGAGGCTGGAGTTTGATGATCAGCTCAGGGTCACCCTCATCCTCATAAGGAGTTTGAGGCTAGCCTGTGCTATAGACCCCCCCAAAAAAGAGGACTGGGCATGGTGGCATACATATTAGCAGTCAGGAAAATAGCGTGGTTTACACGAGTCTCAGGCCAGTAAGAGTTGCTTTGACTCTATGTGTGTAATCTGATGGAAATTGCTTAGCCTCTTGAGCCTGAGAGTGATAACTTTTTTTTTTTTTTTTTTTTTTGCCATTTTTCTTTATTGAGCTATACATTTCTCCCACTCCCCTTCACTCCTCCCCTCTCCCCTTCCATTCTTCTCCCAATACTCAGGAGATCTTGTCTATTTCCCCTTCCTAGGTGGATCCATGTATCTCTCTTAGGGTCCTCTATGTTTTCTGGGGTTGTGGCCTGTAGGTTGGTTGTCTTTTGCTCTATGTCTAATATCCACTTATGAGTGAGTACATATTATATTTGTCTTTCTGGGTCTGGGTTACCTCACTTAGGATGGCTCCTTCTAGTTCAGTCCATTTGCCTGCAGATTTCAAGATGTCATTTTTTTTTTGTTTTTTTTTTTTTTTTTTACCACTGAGTAGTACTCCATTGTGTAAATGTACCACATTTTCCTTATCCATTCTTTGGTTGATGAGTACTAGGTTGATTCCAGGTTCTGGCTATTATGAGTAATGTGCTGTGAACATAGTTGAGCAAATGTCCTTGTAATGTGAGTTTGCATCCTTTGGGTATATGCTCAAAAGTGGTATTGCTGGGTCTTGAGGTAGGTTGATTCCCAGTTTTCTGAGAAACTAATATACTGATTTCCAAAGTGACTGTACAAGTTTGCACTCCCACCAGCAGTAGAGGAGAGTTCCCCTTTCTCCACATTCTCCAGCTTAAGCAGTCATCAGAGTCTTTGATCTTGGCCATTCTGACAGGTGTAAGATGGTATCTCAGAGTTGTTTTGATTCGCATTTCCCTGATGACTAAGGATGTTGAGCATTTCCTAAGTGTCTTTCCCCCATTTGAGATTCCTCTGTTGAGAGAGTTCTCTTTTTAGATTATTTGGTCTTTGGATGTCTAGTTTCTTGAGTTCTTTGTATATTTTGAAGATCAGCCCTCTGTCAGATATGGGTTGGTAAAGCTCTTTTCCCATTCTGTAGGCAACTGGTTTGTTTTGTTGACTGTGTCCCTTGCTTTATTGGAGCTTCTCAGTTTCAGGAGGTTCCATTTATTTATTGTTGCTCTCAGTGTCTATGCAGCTGGTATTATATTTAGGAAGTAGTCTCCTGTGCCAATGTACTCAAGGCTTCTTCCCACTTTCTCTTCTATGATGTTTGATGTGGTTGGTTTTATGTTGAGGTCTTTGATCATTTTGGACTTGAGTTTTGTGCATGGCGATAGATAGGGATCTATTTGCATTCTTCTTCATGTCAACATCCAGTTATGCCAGCACCATCTGTTGAAGATGCTTTCTTTTTTCCATTTTATAATTTTTGCTTTGTCAAAAATAAGGTGTTCATAAATGTGTGGATATCAAGGTCTTCGATTTGATTCCATTGGTCCACCTATCTGTTTTTTATGCCAATACCAATCTGTTTTCATTATTGTAGCTCTCTATATAGTAGAGTTTGAAATCAGGTATGGTGCTGCCTACAGAATTCCTTTATTGTACATAATTGCTCTGGCTATCTTGCTTTTTTTTTTTTTTTTTTTTTTTTCCTGTATGAAGTTGAGTATTGTCCTTTCAAGGTCTGTGAAAAATTGTGCTGGGATTTTGATGGGTATTGCATTGAATCTATAAATTGCTTTTGGTGAGATTGCCATTTTTACCTTGTTAATCCTGCCTATCCAAGAACATGGGAGATCTTTCCATGTTGTGATGTCTTCTTCAATTTCTTTCTTCAAAGACTTAAAGTTCTTGTCATACAGTTCTTGAAAGTAATAACTTCTGAAATGAATGAAGATAGTATTACCATCTCTGCTTTTTTGTTAGGTTTGAAATGCCTGAAGCATAGGCCTGTGTAACTATTAAATTTAAGAATAAACACTCCCATTTTAAAAACCCACAGTCCTAATTTGAGATCAGTTTTTGAAAAGAGCTTTTTGTCACATTCTCTTTTGTAAATGAATCTTTAGAGTTTAACTCCTCAGTATCAATCAGGCAGGGAAATAAACAAAGAAACAAATAAATGAAGGCTGCCATCTTGATGGGTTTCTGTTGCATTCCATTTGTTAGGGGTACCTGGTAGAAAACACATTAACTTTTTCCCATTTGGACCTAAGCTGACTAGCATTTTCCCAAGGCAAAAACCTCACCAGGGCCTCATGTTTTATGCAATTCTTACTGAATGGTAAAGGCCATGAGAGCATTGTCTCCATACATTTACTGAGTCTCAGCTACCACAAATTATTTGATTTAGTCTTTCCAGAAGGTCTGGACAGTCATTAATTTCTTCATACAGAAAGGATCAAAGCAACTGTGGCCAGTGTCACATAACTAATGAGTGGCCTTGACAAGATTCAGTTCCTAAGCTGCCTGATGTTGAGGTTGGCTACATTGGCAACATGTGGTGATACATACCATTCTTAGTGTCCTTCCATACTGTCTCATGCCTTTTGTTTAGCTTGGGGGTCATCAAGATGGCTCAGTGAAAAAAAGTCACTTGCCATGTAAGCCTGGGTCTTGAGTTTGATGCCTGAAGAGAATTCACTCCATAAAGTTGTTCTCTGACCTCCATGTGTCATCATAGTCAACATCATCATACACATACAGACACAGACAATAATAACATTAAATTCGTTTTCAGAACTAGTCTTGCTATTGATTTTTTTCCTCTTCATACACAGTTTCTGTCCATTTGAGAAAGAAGAATGGTGAAAGCTAGGTGTGGGGTTTGAAAGAAAATGGCCCCCAAAGGGAGTGGTACTGTTAGGAATGTGGCCTTGTTGGAGAAAGTATGTCACTGTGTGGGCAGGCATTGAGGTCTCTTTTGTTCAAAGATTCCCTCAGTGTGACTGTCAGTTGACTTCTGTGGCCTGTATATCAAGATGCAGTCAGCATGCAGTCTGCCTGCATGCAGTCTGCCTGCATGCAGTCTTGCTCCCCACTATGATGATAACGGACTGAACTTTTGAAACTGTGAGTGATCCACCCAATTAAATATTTTCTTTATAAGAATTGACGTGGTCATGTCAATTGCTCTGCACAGCAATAAAAACCCTAAGGCAGTAGGTATAAATGTATTTTGTTAAATTTTACTTGTATCTCTAATAGTTTTAGGAAAACTATGTATCTACATCTGGAATTGTACTTTGAGATTGTTGGTCACCTACCATGTTTAATTCACCAGGTTCATCAAAGATTCCTTTGTTTTCCTTAGACCTATTAGGAAATGTCTGCCCTATTATACTGGTCCATATTCACCAATCTATCACATGCCCCTCCCCCTAATCGAATCAGTAATAAGTCCACTCCCCTTTACTCGCCTGAAATGAAATCTGTGGGCACAAACTATAGCCTACCTTATATCTCTAAATTTAGGATCTATAGTCTATCCAAAATATAAAAAAGTATTTACAATAAAATGTAGTAGTGCTTAGACATTAGAAGATAGCAATGAAAGATAGTGTTTAGGGTGTAGCTCAGTGGTAAAGCAAACTTGCATGTGATAGAGTTAAAGGTGTGCGCTACAACACTTCTTAGTCAGGGTTCCCTTGCTGTGAAGAGACACTGGCCACAGCAGCTCTTATAAAAGAAAGTCTTTAATTGGGGCTTGCTTGCAGTTTTAGCTGTTTGGTTCCATTATCAGCACAGCAAAAAGCATGGCAGCATGCAGGCTAACATGGTGCTGAGAGGCCTATATCTGGATCTGAAGGCAGCAGGAAGGGAGAGAGAGCCACTGGGCCTGACTTTGCTGTTTGAAACCTCAAAGTCCATTCCCCAGTGACACACCCTCTAATCCTTTGAAGTAGTACCACTCACTCTCTGGTGACTAAACATTCAAATACGTGAGCTTGTTGGGCCCCTTCTTATTCAAGCCACCAACAGAGTACTTCTGATATTTTATTTTCCAGGATGTTGGATATGAAAGGCTTATGTGAACAAAGGAAAAGGGCATAGCCCCTAATAACTTAGAAGATTTGCTATCCTTAGAAGGTGTTTATGCTCTGTCTGTACTTCCTTTTCTGATATGACCTGTTGTGTTTGTTTTTCTTTTGGGATTTGTCTTTACAATTGAATTGATAAGAGTTTGGGAGTTGTGCCCCAAAAGTGCTGGGAATGGAACCCAGGTCCTAGTGCATGCTAGGTAAACATTCTGTCACTGAGCTGTACTTCTAGTCCCTGGAGTTATTTGATCTGAATACTAACTCTTTATTGGTTAACATTAATGGTTGTGTCATTTTTGTGGGTCTCACACCAGGTATGGTAACTTACTCCCTTGGTAGTGTGCTCTAAGTTGACATAACTGTGTTGTGTACACTTGATAGAATTCAGTTGCTCTGCATTCTTTAAATATAATTTCTTGTTTCTAATAGATCTGAATGGAGGCTATCAAGATGAGTTGGTAGACCACCGTCTGACAGAAAGGGAATGGGCTGATGAATGGAAACATCTTGACCATGTAAGAATCTCAGCATGTTTAATTTCCCTAAGTCCTTATTACTTTTAAATCTTTATAGTTTGTTTTGCTTTTTGTTTGTTTGGGTTTGTCGTGTATCTGTGTGCACATGAACATTTGCATGCATGCACATTTGTGGACATGCCATGACTTGAATGTGGAGATTCAGAAGAAACTATTTGGTCTTGTTCCTTAGCAGAAAGGTCCCTTTACATTCTTAACCATGTTGCCTGCCCACTTTTGTTTTTACTTTCCTATTCAGGCATGCACCACTGCATCCAGCTCTTTTAATTCTTATTGCTACCAGTAGTTCATGTGTGCTTGAAGTGAACATGACTTTTGAACAGAAGTTGATTTGTTCACCACTTCTCAGGTGAAGAGCTGCACAGTCACTCCCAGATCTTGGTGGTAGACTGGTCCCTCCAGTTCCTAAAACAGGTAGTCATGAAATAGATGGTTAAAGCAAAGATTCCAGTTTTGCCACTTGTTGCCTTTGTGAGCTCAATAAATTACTCTACCTCTTTTAGCCTTGATTTTTTTTCCTTTAAAAATAAGGTTCAGTGATATGGCTCTGTGGGCAAAGGCACTTTGCCTAAGTTTGATTCCCAGGACTCACATGGTGGGTGGGGGAGAACCAACTCTTCACAAGTTGTCCTCTGACTTTGCTCATGGGCCATGGAATGTGCACATGAAGACACATAAACACACCACTAAAATTAAGTAATCTTTCTCCTCTTTCAAAAAAAAAAAAAAAAAAAGCTGGGCGTTGGTGGCGCATGCCTTTAATCCCAGCACTCGGGAGGCAGAGGCAGGCGGATCTCTGTGAGTTCGAGGCCAGCCTGGTCTCCAGAGCGAGTGCCAGGATAGGCTCCAAAGCTACACAGAGAAACCCTGTCTCAAAAAAAAAAAAAAAAAAGAAGAAGAAGAAGGGCTGATAAGGTGGCTTAGTGGTTAAGAGCACTGGCTGCTCTTCCAGAGGTCCTGAATTCAATTCTCAGCAACCACATGGTGGCTCACAACCATCTGTAATGAAATCTGGTGCCCTCTTCTGGCCTGCAGGAATACATGAAGACAAAACACTGTATGCATAATAAATAAATCTTTGAAAGGAAGGAAGGAAGGAAGGAAGGAAGGAAGGAAGGAAGGAAGGAAGAAGGAAGGAAAACACTGCCATTATTTGTAATAACACATAAAGTGTTTATTATGGAGTGTGGCACACATGGAAAGTTAAACAAATCCAAGTTAGAATTAGTATGCTATTCTCTTTCCCATCAGAGAAGAGCATCTCTTCTCCCTGAAAATAGGCAGTGCCTACTTGAAAATTGCATATTGTGGTTTACTTCAGATATTATTACTGTTACTATCATCATTTGACCCTGGTCCTTACCTAGGGGATAATGTATTCATGTGTGTGTGTGTGTGTGCATGCATTTGTCTGTCACAGAGACAGCCCCAGATTGTATTATTATAGAAACATCTAGCTTTATCTAATGATACCAGGTATTCAAGCCTGGTGAAAAATTCTAACTCACTGAGCTGTTAGCTTACAGACCAGCAGTTTTCTCTATATATATATATATATATATATATATATATATATATATATATATATATATCAAACGATTATTTTGTGTATGTAGTTGTGGTGGTGGTATGTTGTGCCACAATGAGTATTCAGGATTCAGTTCTCTCCTTCTACCTTGTAATTTCCAGAGGGTAGCAAGTATTCCTTACCTCTTGAGCCATGCTGGCCTGTATAAAGACTTTTTTAAAGTCACATAAGTATGTGGGTAGATGTGCACAGGATATATGTAAATGCCACACCTTTTATATAAGGGAATTGGAGCACTTGTGACTTCTAGTGTTCCTGGAAGGTTCTAGAACCAATACCTCTGTAGTTGTCCCAACCCTTGGGACAGCAGTCTAGGGCAAGATATCCAGTGGGGGAATGGTGACAAGAGATGCAAGAGAATGACCACAAGACAGGATTTTGATCAAGTGGCAACTTTTATTTTTTCCAGGCTAGCTTATATAGTCAGTAGTATAGGGTAAAGGGGAGGGGGAGAAGAGGCCTAGAGTCAGGTGTTAGTTCAAGCAGGATGTTAGAAAATTATAGAAGGAGGATATTGGCAGGGTAATAAGTTCATGGGTGGTGGGGAGAGGGAGGTTTACGTAGGTCAGTGGTTGGGACTTGGGAGGGTTGCTTAGGTAAGTGGGCCTGTGGTTAGAACAAAGGGTTTGACGTCTGGATCATGTTGTTCCTTCTGGGTGCTCATGCTTCTAGAAGCCATTTATAATCAAAAGATAGTTCTATAACCGTGTGGCGTGCCAAGTTTGGCCTAAAGGTTTATGCCAAGCTGTATGGCTCCCAACATACCTCCATGGATAGGAAAAGATAGCTGTATATATAAAATAAAAAGATATAAAAGGGACTCAGTGGTTAGGAGCACTTGCTGTTCTTGCAGAAGATCCAGGTCTGCTTCTCAGCATCCACATGGCAGCTCACAACCATCAGTAACTCTAGTTCCAGGGGATCCTGTTCCCTCTTCTCATCTCTGTGGGCAACACATAGGCACATGCATTTGTGCAGACCAAATACTAGCATGCATAAAATAAATTAATTTTAAAAAGCAAGGAATAAGAATGACTTTCAAATGTAACCTTTATTCCTAAGGTTATAAAATCTGTGAGTCTCCCCCTCCCGCCTCCCAGTGGTTTGTCCATCCTTGATCTTCACTGTGCCTTGTTTAAGTGTCTCATCTCTGCCTCACTTTCTCTCTGGCTCAGGCCCTGAATTGCATTATGGAAATGGTAGAGAAAACGAGGCGGTCCATGGCAGTTCTGAGGCGCTGTCAGGAATCTGATCGTGAAGAACTCAACTATTGGAAAAGGCGATTTAATGAAAACACAGAGATGAGGAAATCTGGGACTGAGCTAGTCTCCAGACAGCACAGCCCTGGGAGTACAGATTCTCTCAGCAACGGTAAGGATAGAAAGAGGTACCCTAGAAGGAACAGCAACTTTCATTCCACTTAAACATCAGATAGATCTAAGTTCATTGTTATTCTGAAGCGCTTGTTTGGTTTGTTTTTTGAGAATCTTACTATGTAGCTTAGACTAGCCCCATCCTCTTGCCTCAGTTTCTCAAGTGCTGGGATTAAAGGTGTGCACCACCATGCCTAACTACATCTATTTAGTTGTGTATGTGTATTTGTGTGCCATGTTTATGGAGGGTGTTGGTTATTTCATCCCACCATATTGGTTCTAGGGATTAAACTTCTTTTTTTTTTTTTTTTTAAACTGGTATGTGTGTTGGGGGATGTCAGAGGACAACTTACAATATTCAATATTCTTTATACACCATGTGGTTTCCAGGGATTGAACTCTGGTCCTTATCCTCTACTACAAAGGCTGTTACCTATTGAGCCTGACTTCTCCCTGCCACATTACATGCAAGTTTGCAAGCCTCAGGTTCTTCTATTCATGTTCTGATCTGCTGAATATCAACCATGCTTCCCATAATTCCCTCTTTAGGTTTGATTGATTTGCTCAAGCTGCTCACAGGCTCAGGGAACCAAGCTTATCTGTTTACAAATGACACACATGAAGAGATACAAAGCACAAGGTCTAGGGGAAGGAACACAGGGCTTCTCTGGACCTGCCACACTCAGAAACTGCACATTTCAGCTAACCAGCTTTCTGAATCCTGTGCCTTGTGGACTCATTGCAGTTGAATTACAGTAGACTGGATGGGGAAGTCAAGGAAGGCTTGTGTGCATCAGTGCTGTTCTGCAGCACTCCTTGTCTAGGTGATGGGGGAGACCCACCAGTATAGTATAGTATCAGACAAGGGTACATTCAAACAGTTTTGTTACTTTAGGGTTTAGTTTTATTGTGTGTTTTCTGAGATGCGTTCTCACTCTGTAATCTAGGCTGACCTCAGACTTGCATCAGCCCTGCCTTAGGTGAGATTACAGCATGAACAATCAGCAAATCCTATGGTTTTGTTATGGCCAGTCCCAATGTAGAAAGCTTTGGTTGGGGGAGGGGGATGAAGGCAAGAGTAAGAGGAGGAGAAATTCAGGCTTGTATGGCCTCCAGTGGAGGAATTGTTAGCCAGAAACAATGATGACATCTAAACTTTGGTGACTGGGGTGTTGCTTAATGATGAGTATTTGCCTATCTTGACCTGAGTTCAGCATAGCAATAGCAGAGATCAGCAAGGGAGAAAGAAAAGAGTACCAGTTATGTATATCACATCTTAACTAGATACTTTGATGGCTGCACTCACCATATTCCTTCTTGATGGTATTCACCCCACTTTGCTTTCTTTCCTCAATTACTCTCCACTTCCTGGTAGCTTCCTTCAAAAGATTAGCTTAGGCAAAACTGGGTTGCACATCTTGATGCAGCAGAGATGAGCTTATATCCAGGAAGCTAGAGTTATCCCCCAGAATGTTCCATCACTTTTACCCAGAAGCTGAAAAGGTGCCCTATCCAAAGGCACAGCTGAATGACAGGCCATCTGTGATCACACTCTCTCCACCCACCCACTTAAAGTTCCCAAATGTTCATCAAAGAGAATGAATTTCTTCTTATGACAGTGCTAGCGTTTTTCATAGAAGACAGCTGTTAGTCTCAAAAGGACTGGAAGAGAATTTTGAGGAAATGCCAGCATTAATAATGTGTGTCCTATCCTAAATAGCTAAGGGCTACCACTTTCTCCTTTAATTGACAGGCGTGGCTCTTGAGCCAGTCATCAATTGGCACCATTTTATATAGGATATCTAGTATATCAAGAAACAATTTACAATCGAGCACACACGTTTGATTTAAAACGTCAAAAAACAAATGAGGCTAATTCTCGGGTCACTCTAACAAATCTGAACCTTAACAAATATTCCCTAAAGCAGCTTAGAGATCCTTGACTAAAGATCAACATCCACAGTCATACATTCCTTCCATGAGTATGCATGTGTGCCGCTGGGGTGGCAGAGTGCAGGCCAGCAGCACTCAGTAAAACTCTGCTGTGCTCTGTACAAACCACTCTAACTTGAGGGTCTAGCAGGGACGACCCATATTGTCTGGTGTGTCTAGGACGGTTTTTATTATTTTTATGGTCCATCAAAGTCATTACAAGCACCTCTCTTTCAAGATGAAGACAATTTGATGAATTCTAGTCACTCTAGATTTTGTGTTTCACGGACTCCTATTAAGAGTCTGAGAACATTGCCAGCCTGTCTGATTTCAGTTGTATCATTTGTCTGGGATACAGTTTAGTTGACATAGTGTTTACTTAACAGGCACTAAGCCCTGGGCTTAGTCCCTAGCACCACAAAAACTGGGTGTGGTCTTAGGGCACACTGTGCTTACAACAAGAGTTTCAAAAGTTAATTGCTAGTCTGAACTTCATGAAACCCTGTCTGAAAGGAAGGAGAGGAAGAGAAGAGAAAATGGCAGGGTAAGGGCTAGAGGAATGGCTCAGCAGTTAAAAATACTAAATACTTTTCCAGGGGGCAGGACTTTAGGTGGCTCACAACCATTTTTTTTTTTTTTTTTTTTTTTTTTTTTTTTTTTTTGAGACAGGGTTTCTCTGTGTAGGTTTGGAGCCTATCCTGGCTCGCTCTGTAGACCAGGCTGGTTTGGAACTCACAGAGATCCGCCTGCCTCTGCCTCCCGAGTGATGGGATTAAAGGCGTGCGCCACCAACGCCCGGCTTTCACCACTTTTAACTTCAGCTTCAGGAAATCTGACCTACCTAAGCAGGGCACTCATGCAGACTCAAATTCATACACATGTAGTCAGACTTTTTGTCGGGACCATTGGCTCCCCAATAATGATACACAGACTTATGAATTATAAAAGCTTGGCCTATAGCTTAGGTTTGTCCCACTAGCTCTTATAACTTAAATTAATCCATTTCTATTCATCTACATGTTGCCACATGACTCGTGGCTTTTACCTGTCCTGCATGTTTTGCTCCCTCTCCGTCTGACTGGCAACTCCACCTTTCTTCTTCCCAGCACTCAATCTGTTCAGAAGTCCCTGCTATACCTCCTGCCTAGCTATTGACTGTACCAGTCAGATAGACGCATCTTCACATGGTGTAAAGGAATATTCCACAATACAACACACACTTAATGAAAATCAATTATAAATCTTTTGTTTGTTTTGGTTTTTGTAGATGGAGTTTCTCTGTGTAGCCTTGGATGCTCTGGAACTTGCTCTGTAGACCAGGCTGGCCTCAAACTCACAGAGATTTGCCTGCCTCTGTCTATTGAGCACTAGGATTAAAGGTGTACATCACCACTTCCAGGCTAAATATAAATCAAGAAAAAGAAAAATACAGGATTGGTTATGAGTGGCAATGCCTCTCCTAAATGAAGGAATGGGGTATTTATATCATACAGTATTTAAACATACTAAATAATGTGTTTCTAGATAAATAGGGTTTATTTCTCTTTCAGTGTGTGTCAGTTTTAGAAGGAAAGCAGAATTCACAGGGTGGACTAAACTGTTGCACTGGAGTGTATTGAGTGTATTGTTTGCTTTAAGAAAGTCTTTGGCTGGCATGGTATATGACTTTTAATCCCAGCACTCTGGAGGCAGCAGAGGACAGCCTAGTCTACATAGAGAGTTCTAGGACATTCAGGATTACATAGACCTTGTCTCAAAAAAAACTTTTTAAATTTTTTGTTTTTTTAAAAAAATGTGTGTGATTGCTTTTATGCCTGCCGGGTATAGGGGGGGGGGTACATGTGCTATAATTACCTGTGGAGGTCAAAGAACAATTTCTGAGAGTTGATTCTCCTTTATTTGGGCTCCATTGATCTAACTTGGTTTATCAAGCTTGCATGGCAGGCAGTTACCTATTGAGCCATCTCTCTATCACCTTTTTTGTGTATGTGACAGGGCCTCTTGCTGTGTAAACCAGTTGATTTTTTTTTAAGTGCTACTTTTGTTTGTTTTGATTTTGAGAGAGGTCTCTCTGTGTAGCTCTAGCTAGTCTAGAACTTGTTATGTAGCCCAGGCTGGCTTCAAACTCAAATTGATCTGCCTGCCTCTCCCTCCTTCATGCTGGAATTTACAAGTGTACACTACCATGCCCAATTAAATGCTATTTTACAAGTAATTGCACTATGAAAGGTCATATGCAACAGCACTCTGAAAGCTGAGGCAGGAGGATTTTAAATTTGAGGCCCTCCTGAGTTGTGACATACTAAAACTTTATCCCCTACTCCAAAAAAGCCCAGATCATATAATGCAAAAAGATAAAATTGTAGAAATACTTTCTCCTCCTTATTTTTCTTATAGATTTTCTTATAGGGTCACTTACTAACAAATTAATGTTGTCTTACAATTTTTTCTATGTTCATATTTAACAGAGTTCCCCCAGTTTTTTATTTTGACATTTTCAGTCTAAATTTGTTAGCAAGGCCTATAATCCCAGTTACTAGAGAGGCAAAAGCAAGAAGATGAGTCCAAAGCTTGCCTGAGCTACAGTTCAAGGGCAGCCTGAGTAACATGGGAACACTTTTTTCTAAAAGTAACAAAAGTGAGCCTGGGACTTGATCTCTAGTCAAGTTACACTGAATTCATGTATATAATGTCCCAAGTTTTATATGGCCCACTGGTAGACCCACCCATTTATCATGAACAAGGGCCTAGGTTTGATCCCCAGCACCACAAAAAATTTATGCTTACCTACTTAAATATAAAGTTGAGTATACTGTTTCATAATCTGAAGCTAGCTCTTATTCTGAATATGTTTTGCATTAAATAAGCATACAGGTTTAGATCTAGGTGGTAAATGAGAAGTCTGATAAGAAATTTTGTGTCAGGGTTAGAGATTATTCTTAGAGCATTTGCCTAGCTTCTATAAGAACTTGGGTTTTAAGTACTGGGTAAAGAAAGCTTCTGACCCCTTGCTCTTTATCTCTTATGTAGATTCTCAACGGGAATTCACCAGTAGACCAGGAACAGGATATGTGCCTGTGGAGTTTTGGAAGAAAACAGGTGTGTATCTGTCTGTTGGTAAGCAGTCTGTTCTTACTAGTTTATGCAAGTTGGGAACCCATATACTAGGGAAAGGTTCATAACCAGCTTTTAAGTTGTCTACAATGTCCTCCTCATGGAATTGTTGTCTTCTATTCTCCCTCTGGCTCGTCTGCACGTCTCCTGGACTGAATTGCCTGCCTGATCCTTGGCAGGTCAGGAGTTTCGAATGGGTCCCTCTGGGCCTTTTAACGCCCTTCTACAGGCTTCCATTGAAACATGAAGTACCTAGCTCTTCTTTCATTTTGACAAAAGTTGAATTTATTTCTGCTTGGTCTCTTTGCTGATATCATACTGTGTCTACATTGTCACAACATTTGCTGAATTTTGATTTTTTTTTTTTTAAGTTTTCTTGTTTGGGAAGCAGAAATAGAAGACTTGCCAAAAGTTTGAGGCTAGCCTAGGTTATATAGTGAGAACTTACTAACCCTGCCTCCTTGAACCCTACTACCCTCCAATGTTGTGGGTTGGGAGGGAAAAGATTTCTCTGCCAGTTGATTTTACTGTTGCTTTCTTCCAGAAGAAGCTGTGAATAAGGTGAAAATTCAGGCCATGTCAGAGGTACAAAAGGCTGTAGCTGAGGCAGAGCAAAAAGCCTTTGAAGTGATTGCAACCGAGAGAGCTCGAATGGAGCAAACCATAGCGGATGTCAAAAGGCAGGCTGCAGAAGATGCTTTCCTGGTCATCAATGAGCAAGAAGAGTCCACAGAGGTCAGAGCTATGCTGGGCTCTGGGCTGGGCTGGGCTGGGTGGCTGAAGGGGGAGCAAGCCCATTGCTTGCTGCTGAGGTGCTGGGTCCAAAGAGTCCACTAGATGATGGGAGTTTTAGCTAATACCAGACGACTTTTTTCTTGATTGAAGATACACCAAAATAATAAATCATTTTTTTGGAATCATTATAGTCTATCACATACTCACAATATATTGCTTCAGCTTCCATGAAGGCAGAGGTTTGTCCCAGCTGTAGTTGTAGTGGGCTCATTGTGTGCAGACAGATACCTAGCTATGTATGTATACTTCCTTTTAATCCTCACAGTAATCTCATTATGTAGATGTTGATTCTCAGTTTATAGAAGTGACAGATAGATAGACTGCCCAATGCCCTATCCAGGGCCCAAAATTGGGTGATGCTTCAATACAATGAAAAATCCAAGTGGACACAATGTTTACACACCTGTAATCCTAGCATTTAGGAGGCTGAGGCCCGAGAATTTAGAGTTCAAGATGAGCCTGATACACATAGGGGAAGATGGGTCACAAAGACAAAAAATAAAAATAAAAAATTCTCCAACCCACCACCCATCTCTCAGTACTGGGCATTAAATTTATGGCCTTGGGTATATTTGGCATCCCAATCTTTTCTTGTTTTATTTTAAGACATGGTCTCACTGAGTTGATAAACTCAGCCTCTAGAGGAGATGGGACTGTAGATACATGTGTTCAGCCCTAGCACTAGAATATTTGAATTCAGTGAATTTTGTTTTATTTTTTTGCATATAGGATCTCTCTGTGTAGCCCTGACTATTCTGAAACTTGCTATGCAGATTAGGCTGGCCTCAAACTCAGAGAGATCTGCCTGCTCCCAAGTGTTAGGATCAAAGATGTACGCCACCACTCACTCCCAGCCTGTAACTTTCATTTAGTCTTGTCCTTTTTGTTGTTGTTTTTTGTTTTTTGGGTTTTTTTTGTTTTTGTTTTTGTTTAGTTTTTTGGTTTTTTTGAAGGATGGTAGATTTTTGAGACAGGATCTTTTTATAGCCCAGTCTGGCCTGGTACTATGCAATCCTAGTTGTTATTGGGAGATCAGTCCTTTTGCCTCAGTCTCCTCAGTGCAGAGATTTATAGGTGTGCGCCATCATGCCAACCTTCTCATGTTAGTCATTCTTTAGGTTTAAAATATAATTTTAAGCAGCAAACTAAAAGTAGTCTGCAGGTGAGATGAATGCCAGCATGGATCCTGGCAAATTTGCACTTCAAAAGGAAGAACAGACATCTTAAGCTTTTGGTGAGTTTGCAGTGGACCAGAAACGCTGATTCTCGTGCATTTCAAGAAATACTGCTAGGTAAATAGCAGTTTCTCCATCTCGTGAGAAGCTGTGTGGCACAGGAGAAGCATGCTACTCCTACCTTCTCTTCACACTGACTTATCATTAAGGATCAGTTTTCTCTACAGAGGGTACAACTGCTCTGTCCTTTTGGCCTGATAAATTTTAGGAAGATAAACTGAGTTTACATATGATACTATTCAGTGGTGTGTAAACTACAGCAGCTCTTACTCTTGGCTGCATAGCCCTAGGCCTGGGTTGCTTTTCTACCTGGGAAGGTTTTTTTGTTTGATTTTCTTGAGATAGGGTTTCTTTTTTAGCTTGGCTGTCCTGGAACTTGCTCTCTAGACCAGGCTTGCCTTGAACTCGCAGGAATGCACCTGCCTCTGTCTCCTGAGTGCTGGGATCAAAGGCATGTACCATCACCATCTAGCACTCTGCCTGGAATGGAGGGGGGGGGAGTGTCATCTCTCTAACGAGGCATGTTCTGGCCACAGCTCCAATTTTTCTGGCAAATACAATAAATTAGCAATTGATCATGAAGTGGAGAGTCCTTTCTCCTGTGGGCCAGGGCTGCCAAAAGTTTTGAATTGAGATCCAAGGCTTTTGACAAGCCCCAGGTAATTCTGATAGAGGTTACCTGAGATGCTGACATAACAGTGGCCTCTCCTTAACAAAGGAGATCCTAGAATCATAATCCTGACTTCTCTAACTAGTGACTCAGGAGGTTTATGACCTTCCCACAATAACTATAGAAGAGCCAAGTCTGTGGCTCAGATTTTAAGGAATGCTGATCTGAAGGTTGACTAAACAGTAAACATTTTGGTTTTATTTGGGGCCAAGGTTTGTTCCTGAGATAGGGTCTCACAGTCTAGGCTGGTCTTGAATTCACTATATTGCCAAGGCTTACCTTAAGCTCCTGACTTACCTGCTTCTGCCTCCCAAATGCAGGGATTACCCTTTGTTTCAAGAAGTTGTCTTACTTACCATATTGCCCAGGCTGGTCTCAAATTAAATCTTAGCCTCCCAGGTAGCTAGAACTACAGGCCAGTGCCATTCCTTCACCCATGTCCTTCCACACTAACCGTACTATACCTGCATACTAGGAGCCTATCTCTGTAGGCTACTTACTTTGTTCTACTATATTTCACATAGCATGAAGATATTGTTGAATAGTGGCAGTCAAGATGGAAATGTTGGTGGCTTGGTGTTCTGACCAGGTTCTTAGATGTTCTTGGAGACATCTGGAGTGAGAGGCAGCCTGTAGTAGCAACCTGCATAGGCAGCTCCTGGCTTGTTCCTCACAAGTGCTATCAACTTGTTGAAGTATTGATCCTTGGCAGCCTATCAGACTCTCAGTGTTGCCTGAAGATGTGTAAATGTAACATAATGATTATGTCTGTTCTCTAATTCTGTCCTATGATGCTGGTAGTCATGGCAAGGTTTTACTGCCCCTATAGTACACTTCCCAAGAAGCCTGAGTTAAGAGGGATCTGTAGTCTTTTCTGATGTGCTTTGAAGTAAGTCTGTGTATGGAGTATCTGGGCTTCAGGAAACCCAGGTTCTCTAGGCTTTGATGACATTCTAGCCTTACCACATCTGGGCCTCAGTTTTCCCATATTACAATGCTGGGAAGGAGCCAGTAGGCCTGTTTATATTCTGGTCAAGCGTCCTGGTTTTAGGAAGAAGGCTGTCTTTCTTCCCTAGCTAGTACTGTAGTCAGGCTTTTGAGATGGAATCCGCCATTCTGGTGTCCTTGTAGGCAAGAAGGCTAGTTGCTCTGTCCTTGATAGTTTCCCAAAACTAGAACCTTTCAAACAAGCAAACAAACAAAAAACCTTTCTTTGACCAGTAGGTCCTGAGAGTTTTCGGGTGTAGAATATTCACATGTCACTAGTGTATTCCTCCCAGAGGTAGCAAAGGACTTAGGAGTCAGTGGTGGGGCTCCACAGCGGTAGTGTTTTTTGATTGTTTTGTTTTTAATGCTGTCTTTGCTCCCAGTCACCTAGAGATGTTAGTAAGTTGTGTGTTTAGTGACTTGGTGACTGTCCTGATGCTTTCCTGGCTGCTCCTTGAGCTCTTATGTTATATGATAGAATTACTGTTCTTAGCTGGTACTTTCTGCTGAGCCTCAGGATTATTTGCCCCACTCTGAATAAATGTAACAAGCAGTAAGAAAACTCCCTGAGCTCCACTTCAGGTACCCCCACAGTTCAGTGACCTTGACCACAGACTACAGCTTCCCCTCAGCCCATCTGGAATGTGACATGACAGTGAAGGAAATAGGCACAGGGACAAAGGAAGCAGTAGCAAAGCCACCTCCCTCTTCATCCATCCTGATTCCCTGGCAGGTTACTTGGGGGGAAAAGAAATCTGTTTTCCTATATGCCTTTAAAAATATTTGTTAAGAGATCAAATCCTAGCCAGATGGTTGTAGCACACACCTTTAATCTCAGCATTTGAAGGCAGAGGCAGGCAGATCTCTGTGAGTTTAAGGACAGGTTGGTCTACAGAGTGAGTTCCAGAACAGCCAGGGCTACATAGAGAAACCCTGTCGGGGCCAAAGGTGGGGTGGGGAGGATCGAATATTGTCAGTAAAAGACGGTGAAGATGGTTCCTCCATTGGTTGCTATAGAAAATGTTTGGTCAAGCCTCATGTGTGGATGTGTGGTCTTCAGAAGATAGTTGTGAGACCCGGGCCAGGTGACATGTGGCCATGATCCTGGCATTTGGGAGGGAGAAGCAGGAGGATCAGGAATTAAAGGTCATCCTCAGAGGACTCACCCACAGGTGTGTAGCTCCACGACCCTTGTTCTACCATGCAGATAACAAGTGACAGTGGCAAGCCTGCCCCTCAAGATATCAGCAGCCACTAACTGATGCCTGTGTCTTGCAGAACTGCTGGAACTGTGGCCGAAAAGCCAGCGAGACGTGCAGTGGCTGCAATATTGCTCGCTACTGTGGTTCCTTCTGCCAGCACAAGGACTGGGAACGGCACCACCGCCTCTGTGGCCAGAGTCTGCATGGCCACAGTCCCCACAGCCAGAGCCGGCCACTGCTCCCTGGAGGGCGGGGCTCAGCCAGGTCTGCTGACTGCAGTGTGCCCAGCCCAGCCCTGGACAAGACCTCAGCCACCACCTCACGTTCCTCAACACCTGCCTCTGTGACAGCCATCGATGCCAATGGACTCTGAGCCACAGACTCCACCAGCCCTGATGACCACTCCACATGGCAGAATGCTTGCACCAGGGAGCTGGCAATTGAAACAAGTAGCTGTTGAGTCATCAGCAAGAAATGAATTGGCAGGAAGCATCCAAGAAGCATTCCACAGCTTCTCTAGGATTTGCCACATGTCCTTGGGAGAACTGGTGTGTCATTCTCTGCACACGGAAAGTAGCTTGAGCCTCCTCCATGATGTTCCTGATGTTTCTCTTCCAGCTAAAACTGGCATAACCTGCCTCTTCTCAGCGTAGACCACCAGGCTCCCTCCAACTCCTTGCATCAGCAGATTGTCAGTAGTGTCCACCAGGCACCTGTGCCCCATACCATCCATAGTAGAGGCATGAAGGCTGGAAGCAGGCTAAGGGAGACCTTTCCTCCCTCTGCCTCCAAACAGTTTCTTGAGCTGCATCTTCACCCTCAGATGGCACTGATCAGTTTAACAGACTCAAGTAGCCAAAAAGCAGTACTCAGGACTCCTTCCTGAGCCACTCAAACATGCCAGAAAGAAGCCACCACTTCAGTAAAGTCTCTAGTAATGGTAAAAATTAAAGCAGTCTTTCCCAAGCATCATAGATCATTTTGGACAAGATTTTCCAACCTGGCCAGCTCCATTAGCTTGGAACCCACCTCCCAGCTCCAGTGTTTCACTTGATTTTGCTTGTGCAAAAATAATCTCCATCGCATGGATTGGTCTGAGAGAGGATGAAACCATTGTGTTAGTCTTTTCTCTGAGCATGCTGGCCAAACTGAAATATTGAGTGCATCACCTCTTGGAAATGCAAAACCCTTTGCTGTTGCTTGACTGTTTAAACAGTCATCTTGTTCTTTGTGTCCTTCTGTCTCTCACTGTGCATGTCTGGATCACTGGGGGTGTCTCTGGCCCATAGGTTCTGTTTGGCACCTGTCAAGCTACAGTTTGAACAGTGCTCCTGATGCTGGTAGATTATTCATACCTGGTTTTATGGCATTACACCACTTCATGGGTTTTATCAGGTGAACATTCTCAGCCTCCTTTTTCTATGTTATGTGTTTAATAGCATCCCTCACAGCTCAGAAAGGATTTGTGAAGTGTGGGAACCGTTTTGAAAAGCCTGACCAGTTTTTCTTCCCATCTTCAGGGGTTTTTCCAATTACCTGATTCTCCAAATAGAATATCATCTGTACCTATTTAACAGGCTAAGTACTGCCTCTGACACCTTTTCTACTGCTGTTTGAGGTTTGTTAGGAGTCCCAGGACCTTTCCCCTCCCACTCAGTATCCTCCTGCCCTGAGCAGTCAATTAGAATGAGTCATCAACTTTGATCTGTTGGCTTTTGGAAACTGTGGTCACCTTCTGTACAATGACCACATCTGAATATTATTAGCCCTTGCCCCATAAAAGCATGGATGTCATTGTCCTTGCATATAGTTACAGCTGATTTTAAGATTTTTGAAACCCTACTTTTTTGAACGAGAATTTTCAGCTTCAGAAACTTAGACTTTTAAAATAATTTTTCAGCATACAATACCCAAGACCTACTAGTTGTCAGACAATCTGGTACAGCCTGGCATCACTGGCCACATCCCCTTCAGCCTGCTGTTGAGTATCCTAGCCACTAGGGACAACTTTGCTTTACTAGGTAGAGTCAGTACCAGACACAAGGCTGTGTCATGAGAAGATCACAGGCTTCTGGGAATCTGAGAATGTCTCCCGGTGTAACCTGGGTTCGTTATTTCATTAGTAAATTGGATGAACATCTGAGTGTTAAAATCTTGGAGCCACAGGACTACTCCAGGTAGTTAGAATATAGAGCTAGAACTAGAACACTACTTCTTACCAGGTTGGAGATCAGTTCCTACAGCAAAGGTTTGGGTTAAGGGCCTGGCCTACTTTTGTGGGCTACATGGTTGCCCTGACAGATTCTGAGTTTCTGTTTTTGTTTGTTTTTTGTTTTCTGAGACAGGGTTTCTCTGTGTGGCTTTGGAGCCTATCCTGGCACTTGCTCTGTAGACCAGTCTGGCCTCAAACTCACAGAGATCCTCCTGCCTCTGCCTCTCAAGTGCTGGGATTAAAGGCGTGTGTCACCAACGCCCGGCCTAGATTCTGAGTTTCTATAGTCCTGTTTGGGAACTGTTTGGCTTCTGTCCCTTCACAGATTTGTCTATAGACCTGGACAGGGCTGCAGACTAGAGAGTTCAGTTTTCAGACTGTCACTGTCTTGATGCTGGTCAGCATCGCTCTTAAGTGGCATCTGCTGAGGACTGACTTTTCACACTCCAGGAGCTCCCTTCCGCAGTTCTCTAACTTCCCCCAGTCAGGAGAAGCAGCAGCATCTAGGGTAGCAGCTGGAGTGAGTCCCGGCTTCCCACTTGATTTCTAGTCTGCCAATACGATCCAATACTTGACTGGAAGTGAACATAAAGCTTCCACTCATCCACTCTAAGAAAAGAAGAAACAGCTGAGTCAGGCTGCTCAGAGGTCTGGACTCCCAGCAGTAACTATTTGGGGAACAAAAAGATGAGGGCTTTATCATCCCCTACCAGGTGAAAGATAAAATTGCAGAAGCCAGACAACACCAAAAGTAGTGCAACTGGAGTTATGCAACCATCCCTCACTCCAGCAAACGGTGAAGACTTGGTAGGTAGGACGCTGTGGAAGTTAAAGGAGATGTGGCTTATTTGGTAGTGTGGCTAGCATGCAGAAGCCCTGGATTGGATTCCCAGTATGACATAAACCAGCTTATCTATCATCTCAGCACTTGGGAGATGGAAAGCAGGAGGACGAGAAGTTTAAGGTCATCCTTAAATACATAGCAATTCTGAGGCCAACCTGAGTTACATAAAACCTATCTCAACAAAAAGAATCACATTGAAGAAGGGTCCCTTGTAGCTCCATCAGATTGGCTCATGCCAGCAGGTGGCGGTGAGGGCATAAACTGAGTGGCTTTTTCCTGAGTCACTAAATCACGTGTGGAAACATCTGCCTGCCCGCTCAGGTCTGCTCAAGACATTGGCAGTTACCTTCAGCAGTGTGGATTCTTTTACCCATTTGGTCCCCAGGAGGTGCTTCACTTCTTGATGTCAACTCTAGCATCTTTAGCTTCCAGAGGGGATATCTACATTTTAGTTTGTATAGCCCTGTCCCAAAAGATGGAAGTGACCCATACCTGCTTATAGAGGGTGAAGACATTTTTCTGAGTGGCTCTGGAAGCTATCTCAGCAAGTATGTGAGGACTCAACAGAACTGCAAGTGTGTATTAGTGGAGCATAAGGAATGAGCAGATGGCCATCGTCCTGGAAACTGCAGACGGGATTGTGGGTTGAAAAAACCATTACAAATAGGACACATCTTGGAGGCTTTCTTCAGAACTGGACTAGAACCAAGGTTTCCAGGCTCCTGGCTCAGAAGACCAAGCCAGCGTGCTTTGATGAATGTTAGCTGTTTGCAGAGAACTGGGTGGTGGCATGTTTGAACCAAATGTGAGAAAAGCCAGAAGAAACTGAGCTGGCTAGTGTGGGCCAGGTGGCCAGCTGTGGAAGATCCTTGACCTGGCAGCTGCTTAGCAGAGCCTGCCCACTCAAGTATATTCCTTGTAAAGCCAAAATGCTGAACTACCTGCTTCTGCCTCATGTGTTGACACCCCTTTCCAAAGATGATGGAGTAAGTGTGAGCCAGGAAGAAGTTGAGATGGTGGGCAATGATTTGACCCTCAATCTCTCCTTCCACAGCCCAAGAGGTAGGTGGTGCTTCCCACTCAGACCCCATCTTGTCAGGCCTCCAGCTGCCCAGTGTACACTGTCAATGCTTATACCAAATAGGGCATGTGCAGCTGGTGTCTGTCAGGGACAGCCCAGTCCCTGCCTTGTAGTTGCCAGGGAGAAGCTGCAACAATTGTTCCAGTGAATGGTTGAAAGGGCTGTTTGATACAAGGCCTTCATTCCACTCCTGTGGCTTTCCAAGTTCCTGATGAGGCTGCAAAGGCTCCATCCCTACAGAAAACCAATAATGTAAATAGAAAGCCAAGCTTCCAAGCATGGTTTGCAGAGGTTGGTGATGAATGTGAAGCCACCCACAGGATACATTTGAATCTGGTTTTTCTGTGCTTTGTCATTTGACTCAATAGGAACTTTTGTTACTTAACTCTGTGCATAACTTATTTAATGTACTGTATAAATGAACCAAAACTGTTAAATACGTATTTAGTTTGTTCTACTTAAAGTAGTTAATAAAGATGATATATTCCTTTTCTGACTCAAGCTGGACTAGGTCTGGGCAAGATAGTATAGTGGTGGCAATGTGTGTGCCAGGTGGCCTGTGGCGGGCTTTAGTGTCATCGTGCACCACACATGGTGCATCCTCCTCCATCCCCAGGACTTTGGTGAAGGGGCAGCGGAGCTGTGGCCAAAAGAGCATGAGATTGGCCAAATCAGGAAGGAGGTGGGCTGCTGAGGAGAAAGATTCTAGCACAGAAGTCTCTAAGAGCTTGCAATTAGACCCTTCCATGAAGCCAGTTGCAGCCATCTTCTCTATCCCAGGAAGGTCTAAGTGACCATGCTGGTTGCAGTAGATTGCCACCAAGAGTGTACAGACATCCTTGGTTCTTCTCCATTGAGTAATTTTACTAAGAACATTCAGCCACGGAATGTCCTTAGGCTAATCTTTTCCTAGCAACATTTGTTATTTTCTTACAAAGTTTCAACATTAACATACTAGAGTGTGTGAAAATTTTGTCTTTTCTGTGCTAGCATTAATTCTTAATTTCACTGATGCTGTCATTTGAGGCTGTACTTTACCTCAAAGTCTCATTCAGCTTCACTGTTTGGTGTCTGGTGCCCTCTGGAGGACAAAATGGTGCCTGCTACTTCTGCTTCCATCTGAGCTAATTCCTACCTAGGGTGCTCCTCTGACTGCTTTTGTCTTTTTCTGGACTTTGGCCTTTTCTGAGTCTGTCTCTCTTTCTCCCCCCCCCCACCCCATCTTCCAAGATAGGGTCTCTCTGTAACAGCCCCAGCTCTCATGGAAATTGCTTTGCAGACCAGGCTAGCCTCGAAACTCAGAGATATAACTGGCATTTCTGAGACTCTCTCTATCCTATGAGTTCAGATGATGATGTTTTGGGTACATCAGAAGTTTCAGGAGAATTCAGGATTCAGCATTTTTCTTGTGCTAGACTCTACCTTGCTTTGACATCCCTTAGACCTCAAGGCTTAGTAGGCCTTGGCACACTGTGGAACTGAGTAAAACCTGTCATCACTGTCCCTGCTTCTTAGCTAGGATACTGCTGTCAAGGGATGCCCATTTTCAGTGCTTCCCACACTTGACAGCAAGTAGCAGTTGGTACCAGGGCAAAGCATGCAACTGCCTGTGTGTCTCTCCTGTAACTTGGGGTGCTAGCATTGCCTACTCACTGGGTTGTGAGGGTGAAATGTGATCGCAAGAGAGCCAAGAAGAGCATGTGGATATTGTTTCTTAAATCAATGATAAGCAAGCTGCAATTCATAGAGCCACGGCAGTTAGGTTTACAGCAAGGGATGGGATGGGGGGCAGATAGATCTTATTGGGAAAGGGAGGTTAGAATAGTTATGGATGGATTGGTGGGGGGTGTGGAACAGAAGGATCAAGGGGAGAAGGATGAGGGAGGGAATACTAGGAGAGAGGCAGCTAAAATTAAGAGCCATTTGAGGGGTAGTATGAACCTAAATATAGTAGGAGCTTCCAAGTACATATATGAAAGTGATCTAAATGAAATATCACTAAATAATGGAGACAGAACCTGAACTGGCTATCTCATCACCAAATGAAACTTATGGTACTGGAATTGAGTTGCATCTAATTGAGCTGTTGGCCAAAGGAGTCCCATGGGAATCCCCAAACAACTCAGGCTGTTGCGGAGACTACAGCACCTATGCCAATCATTGGACAGGGAGAAGTTGAGCTGATGGCTACGTAAGAGCCTTCACCCCTACTGGCAGTGCTAGCATCTTTGGTACAGGAACCTTCCTGTACTCGGCATGCTAACAAACGAAACAAACAACTCAGCTAACAACCCTTTGATCTACAGTGGTGTGTTAAGGAACCACCTAATACCTGACTTGACTTAAGGTCCACTCCACAAGATGAAACCCATACCCAGCACTGCTTGGGTGACCAAGAATCTGAGATTAGCTAACACAGGGACCTGGGGTAAAACCAAATAAAGTCACAACAAAATGATTCCTAATGACCCTCTCTACCTCAGACACTTTGTAACACTCAGCCCTAAACAGGATGTGTCCCCTCAGGGCTCAGGGAATCCCATGAAGAGGAGGCCAAAAGAGTGCAAAGGCCAGAGAGGATGGAGGACACCAAGAAATCAAGGCTTTCTATGTCAACATGATCAAAGCTCATATGAACTCAGAGATTGAAGCAGTATGCACGGGTCTGCACCAGGTCCTCTGCGGATCTATTGCAGCTTCCAGTTTAGAGTTTTTGTGATTCCTGAGTATGTGAATGAGCAGGTCTCTTGATTTTCTTGGGCTCTTTTTCTTATGTTTGTTTTGTCCAACTCAAATGTATTAGTTTTGTTTTACCTTATTATCCCTTAGAACCTTGAACCCTTGTTTGTTTGTTTGGTTTTTGAGACAGGGTTTCTCTGTGTAACAGTCCTGACTGTCCTGGAACTCACTCTGTAGACCAGGTTGACCTCTGCCTCTGTCTTTCAAGTGTTGGGATTAAAGACATGTGCCACCACTCCCTGGCTCCCTTTTTGTTTTCTTACAAGAAGCAGAAAGGGAGTGGATCAGGTGGGAGGGAGGTGGGCAGGAACTGGGAGGAGCAGAGGAGGGGAAACGGTATGTTAGGGGGGTCTACTTTCAATAAAGTGGGGGGCACAGGGGTTGGAAGGGAGCCAAACAGTTATGGTGGCACATGGCTGGAATCCCAGCACTTAGAAATGACCACAGGAAAATTGAGAGTTCGAGTTTATAGTGAGTTTGAAGCCAACCTGAGCTACATGAGATCCTGCCTCAAACCAGGGACTGGAGAGATGCTCTTCCAAAGGACCTGGGTTCAATTCCACAGCTCACAACTGTCTTTAACTACAGTCCTAGGGATCCAGTGCCCTCTTCTGAACTCTACAGACACCAGGCATGTGGTGCACAGACATACATCCAGACCAAAAAAAAAAAAAAAAAAAAAAAAAAAAACAAAGAACTTCTAACATTTTTTAAGGGGTGGAGATGGCTCATTGGTTGAGAGTACTACTCTTGCAAGGGACCCAAGTTCAGTTCCCAGCACTCAACTCACAACAAACTCCCTGAGAACCGAAGATTCTGACTTCCAAGGGCACCTACACACACACACACACACACACACACACACACACACACACACACACACACACACACACACACACACACGATTTTTTTGTTGTTGTTGTTTTGTGTTTTTAATCTTTGGGGCTAGAGAGCTGGTTAAGAGCACTTACTGTACCAGAGGACCTGAGTGGAGTTCCCTGCACCCAGGTCAGGAGGCTCAAAATCTTTATGGGCTTTTAAGCCGGCCATGGTGGTTATGAGGCAGAGGCAGGATTGCCACAAGTTTGAGTTCAGTGTGCTCTACATAGTAGATCCCAGGTCAGTCCGTCTCCATAGTGAGAGTCCATCTCTACCCCTGTCACTACCAAGAAAAGTGTAATGGCGGTGTTCACCCTAGCTTTGGCCAGACAGCTCCTGTTAGCATGGCTGTCACACTTTCTCCCAGCCAGTCTGATCCCTCGGTGGCTCACCTATCCTTGTCCTCTACATGGAAGCTGTAGGATTTATTCAAGTAATATCTACTTCAAGAATGACTTTCCTGGTTCCTGGGAAGCAAAAGCAAGTGGATTTCTGTGAGTTTCTGGCTAGCCAGGGCTACCCCTGCTAAGAATGACTTCTTGACAACCCTACTTTACAGTCCCCTCATTATATCTTCTCAAAGGCTGCATCAACAGGAGCTAAGGTGCTGTGAGCAATGGGCACTGTCCGGATTGCTGCATCTGGCCTGATCCTAAGCCAAGCCCCAGTCACAGATGTAGGCAGTTGAGGATGGTGGAGTTGCTCCTAGGTAAGGAGCCAGAACACTGGCTTCAGGATTCACTCAGCCCACCACGGCCTGGTTGCTAACATTTCATTATCCCTAGTGCCTATCACAGAGTATGTCTCCAGTAACAGTTGGGAGGTGATGCTGAGTCCGTGGCTTTGGCTTGCTGCTGAAAGGCTGAGGCAGTGTTTGTCTAGAGTAGGCATCAGTGCGAGGCCAGGGAGGGGTGACTAAGGCAAGGGATGGCCCCTCAGCCTGCATGTGATTTAGGGAAAGGGGAGTGCATGAATTGGGAGTGGGAAAGATCTCAAATGTCAGAAAAGAAATGTCATCAACAGCGAAGAAAATAGGAGCCATTGAAGGGTCTTGGCTAAAAGGGATGCGGTGACCATAAGAATGAGCATTTTGAGGGCCCCATTCCAGTACAGAGTGCAGCCTGATGAAGCTGCTGTGTCACTGTCTGAGCTGTGTGTTGTGGTGAAGATACAAGACAGAGAAGAGGTGGGCTGTGGGAGTACACATCATTAAAGGCCTCACTACCCCAGCCTCAGATTCCTATTGCTAAGACTCCAGATTCATAGCGACACCTTTTGGACCTTGTTACTCCAAGACAGCAGTGCAGCTGCCTGGGTCCTGGCCTCCTCCAGTACTCTCTGTTCACTCTCTCCCTTTTGCGGCTTTTCTGCCCCACCACTTCCCCATCCACTAAGATCCCCTGCTTATACTTGAAAGACTCAAACCAAGTCCCTGTCTCCTAGAGGACTCCCAGCAGGATAGATACTCCCTCCACCTGCAGTGTCCTCTCTAGCAGTTCTGAGCCTTCAGCAAGGGAGCAAGGATACTCTAAAATAGAGTTAGTTGCACCTGGTAGCAAAGGCCTCTAATACCAGCATCTCAGGAGGTTGAGGCAGGGGAATCAAAAGTTCAAGGCCTGCATTGAAAACTTACTGAGATCCTGTCACCTAACTGAAAGTTAAAACCGAAGTCGGACATGGCAGTGCACAGTGAGGCAGAAGGATCACCCAAGTGTCACACTGTCTGCAGACTAAGGTAAAACATGAAGAGGCTGAGGCTGTAGCTCTGTAGAACAGCGCTTGTGTAACATGTGAGGTCCTGGATTCAATCACCAGTGCTTCTGAAGAATACAAATAATGACCCCAACACTTGAAAGGCAGAGGCAGGCAGATCTCTTGAGTTCAAGCTACATAGTGAAGACCCTTTCTAAAAACAAAAGCCTCAAGGCCAGGTCTAAGTGTAGGCCTATGTCCCAGCACTTAGGAAGCTGAGGCAGTAAGAGCTTAGCAAATTCAAGGCTTATCTGAAGACCTTGTGTCTCTCAGAAGTGAACTCAGAGTGTGAATAGTCAGATTCTGAATGTTCCCCTTCTGAGGAGACTGCCCTGGAACTCGCTCTGTAGACCAGACTGGCCTCGAACTCAGAGATCCACCTGCCTCTGCCTCCTGAGTGTTGGTATTAAAGATGTGTGCCACCACTGCCTGGCGGTTTGAAGCATCTTAAGATAATGGGGCCAGGTGTGGTGGCAAGAAAAGCACAACTTCCAAGCTAGCCTGGGCTACTTACAAAGTAAAATCTTGTCTCAAAAACAAAGCAAGGGGCTGGTGAGATAGCTGTCAGTAAAGTTTTTAAGAAGACCTGAGGTCAGTCCCCAGACTCTTATTTTTAAAAAGCCAGGTGAGGTTGAGCCCTCATTACTGGGGAAGTAGAGACAGATGGATCCCTGGGGCTTATTGGCCAACCAGCAAAACCTCAGCATGATTTGGTTCATTGAGACATTGTCTTTAAAAAAAAAAAAAAGTACCACCACCTGAGGAACCACACGTGAGGTTGTCCTCTGGCCAGTATACATACATACTACACAGATACACAGACAGTGATGTGTTTTTTTTCCATTTGTTCTTCTGTGGAGCCCAAGGCTTGTCCACTACAAGAATGTCTACTGCAACTCATGCCTGTAGTTTTGAGAGCCTGTTATTACTGTTGGTGGGGATGCTGCCACACAGGACTGACCGCAGGGATCATTCCTCCCAGACTGGTTCCTTCTCTAAGGAGACACTGAAACCACAGTGTGGGCAACAAACTTCTCCAAGGAGCCCCAGGGCCCATAGGGAACAGATACTGGCAGCACATTCTGGAGCCTGCTGGGTTCAGATGCTGGCCCCAAAGCATTCAGGCCTCTTGGTTGAGGCCCCAAAGGAGAACCACAGAAAAGACCCTGCCTGCAGGCCATCTCTGTACTCCTGCCAGCAGAGATGTTTTTCTGGCTATACCCCAGCACCCAGCAAGGATCTGGCAGTCAGGCACACGGGGACATGAATGAAGCAGCTCTCAGACCCTGGCCACCAGCCTTGGCTTCAGATCTACTGCAGCCTCCAGAATGAAGCTCTTTTAAGGGCCCTGCCTCCCCAGCTGCACCCTCTGCCTTCTTCCTTCCCCCTGGTCTCAGTATCCCTCTTGTTTGGCTTCCCTTGGTTGACTGGAGTTGGGTATCCCTGCCGCTCAGAGCTTGGGATCCCCACATGTGAGACAGGTGACATCCATTCCATGCTCATGTGATACCATATGCCTCCTGTAGAGCATCACTTGAGGAGTCCACATTAGTTACTTCTCAGTCTTGTTCTGTAGGAGTCCTCCGCCCTGCAATGGCTGCTAGGAAGGACTCCTGGGTATGCTATTTGGAGACAGTGATGAGGACAGGCTTGCTTGGCAGGTCCTGGCATGAGATAGGTCCACTCAGGAATCCAGCCAAGCAGGCTGTTTGGAACACCTGGAAGGCTCTGTAGGGTGAAGCTGAGCTTGGACCATATCCTTTCCCCTTTCCCTTCCATGCAGGGCTCTGGAAGCAAGATCTGGGGTATAGCCTTGAGCTGAGAATGATGATGAAGCTCCCTCATTCTGTGAGGCAGCTTCAGCGAGGGACCAACTGCAACTTCCTTCCCTGAGTTTCGCATCAATGTGGCCAGGAAAGCCTGGCCTTGCCAAGAGAGAGAAGAGAGACAGACAGACAGACAGACAGACAGACAGATAGACAGAGGCAACACCACAGATGACCACCAACTTTATTGCCTCTGCCCAAATTATTGCTACTCTGCAAGGTCTTCTTACGACTCTCATAGTGCCCTGAGATGCCGATGGGTGGGGTGAGGTCATGCAAATGATATGCAGGTAACATGCAAACCAACCCAGGATCCCCCAGAGGGCTCTGGCACAGCCACTGATGCTAGAAATTCTAGGGCTGACCCAGAAGGGTGATAGACACCCAGGTTTCTACTCTACACCACAGACTATGAGTTGGCCTAGCCTCAGGGGTCAAGGTTCCAGGGTTTGAGAGGGGTCCCTGAGCATCAGCCCTGGTTCTGCCACTGGTTGAGGAAGAACAGAAACCTAACCCCAGAACAGCAAGGAAAAGCAGGACACCCCTAGGCAGCCAGAGAGGGAGGGGATCTGCCTGGGACACAGAGCAAGGCAGAGAATAAAGGGACCAGAATCTGGACTTCCTGAGTCAGTCAGAAGCCCAGGTGCTTGGAAGCTACAAACATTAAAATAAACAAGCAAGCAGCCCCGTCCCTGATCCCTGTGCTGACACCCTCTACCAGCTGACCAGGCTAAGGCCTGGGAACAGGCAGGTTCCTTGGTCTTAGTGTAGAGTTGGCCAATGCAGGAGGCTCTAGAATGATAGGCGGGGCTGGAGAGTCACCAGCTTAAGCAGACCCGACTCAGTTATTATTCACAATCCACCAGGAGGCTGTGGGTGAGAGATTGGGGGGTCAGGAGCTGGGGGGGGCTGCCCCTCATGGGCCCCAGGGCTGTTTGGAGCACAGGGATACAGCGCACCTGGGAAGAACACAGTGGTGAGGGTGTCCGGGACCTGCAGGTGATCAATGAGGGTACGCTGGAAGGCCTTGCTGCAGGGCGACTGCTGGTGCCTGAGAGAGCCACAGAATAGACAGAGGCTGCAGCCATCTGCTCTAAGATCAGTGCTCTGGGTTACCCAAGATTAGTCCTGCTGCCTGGACTCAGGCACCAATCCTTCCTCTACTACTTTTAGCCTCAGTCTTCCTCCTCAATAAAATGGGAACAAGGCACCTACATCACTAGACTGCTGCAAGGAGTAAATGAAGGTACCTAGCACAGGGTCATCCACTTGACGATAGTATATATTCATTGAGTGCCTCCTGTGCACCTGGCATTGTATTGAGTTTTTTGAGTTTGTGTTAGACAGGGCCTTGCTATATAGTCCACACTGGCCTTAAATCATTGATCCTCCTGCCTCTGCCTTACAACTTCTGGGGTTTTAGGTTTGTGCCACCATGGCCAACTTGTGTTATTCTATATGTCTGTTTGTCTGTTTGTTTGTTTGTTTTTGAGACAGGGCTGTGCTGAATTTGCTGTGTAGCCCAATCTGGCCTTGAACTTTTGAGCTCTCTTGCCTCTACCTTTCAGTGTTGATATAACAGGCATGCACTGGATACCTAATTTGCATTCATTCTTTACAAATCATCTCATCTGGGACCCAGATATGTTAGGTCAGTTATCTGAAGTCACACAGCCAGTGGACAGGAGAGTAGGACTTGAACCTGGTCCAGACATTTCCAGAACCCATACTCAGTGTCAGACATTAAACCACCACTCACCTTCTCCAGGAGGCTTCATCCTGCCAAAACTCATAGAGGGTGAAGGTAGCATGGTCTAGCATCTTCTCAGCAGACACACTGAAGAGCCAAAGAGGTAGCCAGGTTGTGACCACCACTGCCTACCTGCCAGTGGTCTTGTGGGAGCTCTGCCCGGAGTACCCAGCCCACCATCCCTCCCTGCTCACCCCTCCCCACCTCAGCCATCCCACTAGCTAGCCAGGGACTCACTGCAGACAATGGCTCTGGGCCCCTGTCAAGTTCATGTAGCAGCACAGGGCACGGTGAAAATCCGGCAGGGCGTCCTTTGCCACCTGTACTTGCCTTTGTGCCACAAGGATGTGCTGGCAAGAGAGCAGCTCGTCACTGGGGTAGGCTAGGCCCAGAGTATAACTTCACCCTTCCTAATATAGTTCAGATCGCCCCCTGTGGGGGGAGGTCCCCACAGCCCACAAGGCCTCCCAGCATCTCTGACTCCATCCTCCAAGCCATTGACCATTTACCCTCTCTGCTTACCACCTCCCACTCTGCCCTCTAGCTTCCATCCCTACTTCAGACCTGACTGTCAGAGAGACAGATCGGAGAACAGAAAACCCAAGAGGGTCACAGAGCAAGAAGCAGAACCCAGCACCTGCCTACCAGGTCTGAATAGACAGCCATTACCCTTCTTCGTGAGTACTCCGTCCCGAGCTCACCGAGTCAGGACCCTTGGCACAGTCCTCTTCATGCAGGGGTTCCAGCCGGGGTGCCTGCAAGGGACAAGAATATAGGCCGAGCCTCTAACATGTATTGGTTTGAGCAAGTGCCACAGAAATCCCCTCTCAGGGGCACTGGCCGCCCAGCTGCTTACCTTGCATTCAAGCTGGTCTATGAGCTCCTGGAGGCGGTTGACCTGCAGCCGCCACTGCAGCTCAGCCTCTGAATTCCACCCTGACAGGGGACCAGGAGGACATCAGCCAGGGGCCCCTGAACCTGGGAGTCCTCTCAGGGTAAACTGGGAACAGTGGCAGAGCAAAGCCTTGAGAGAATAGGAGATTCAACGTGTTCCCTGGACCCTATGCAGCCTGCTACAAGCACACCTGTATCGAAGGATCCAGGAGAGCAGGTTGGTGACCAGCTTATGCTCCTCAGGGCTCTGCGTCCTGCCCGCCTGCTGCCACGGAACCTCCTCTGCACCTCCATATTTTCTTCATCCAACCTAGAAAGTAGAAGTTCATAGGCTCAAGGACTAGGATTCCAGCACAAGACCAAGCTTAGGTGGGGCAAGACAGGTTTCCTGGGTCTCTGAAGCCCAGCCCTCAAACCACCCATCCCTTCTCAACAGCTCATGGCCTCCCTGTCCAAGAATGTAGCCTCCAGAAGGCTGAGTGGATCGTGACACTGAGGAGTTTGGAATGCAAGAATAAAAGGCACTCAGACCCCGGACCAAAGGTCAACATCGCTCACGTACCGCTGACCACGGGCCTGGGCCTCCAGGGTGTCTGATGCCCCCTCCAAGGAGCTCTGCAGGGCTTGTAGCTGATTCACAGTCTCTCGAAGCAGGAACCGTGTGACAAACTGGTCCACCTTGGAGGCCTGTTCATACTCCTGTGGGCAGGGCAGAGAGGTGTGGCTGAAGGAGGAGCTTACCTTGCTGTCTGCCTGTGCCTTGCTTGAGAGAGCAACAGGGAATGTGAAAGGTGTAGAGCATGCAGGCCCTGCACAGGCTGGTCACTCACACTCTAGTTTTGTTTTGAGACAGAGTGTTACCTTGTATTCAGGCTGGCCTTGAATTCATGATCCTCCTGCCTATGCTTCCCCAGTGCCTGCCTTCCGAGGGCCCCCTTCCTGGTCCAGGCTGGGTGTTTTTGTTTTGTTTTGTTTTTCCCCATCCTAGCAGATTTGAAGCTGAGTTATAAGGGTCACAACCCACTGGTACACTGGTTTTCCTGGGTCTCAATTTCTCTTCTTTGTTAAGGCTCATCCTCATCTTTGCCACAGCCAGTGAGGCTCCTGGGCACAGCCAGGCAGGGTAAAGGTGCGGAACTGTATGGCCAATTTTACACTTGGTGCAAAATGATGTGTGGTATGGCCTCTTACCGACCTGTTGGACCCAAACTTAAATCTACATATGCATTTGTTTGTTCTTTCATTATTCCATTCACCAATCTGTGTAACCAACATTTACTGCATGGACTTTGTGAGACATTACATATACAAGACATCCAGGTTACTAAAGAGGCACAAACATACTCCAGCCTACACTACCAGCCTCCCCTTGATTCCTTTAAGGTAAGCAGGGACAGGGAGAATTTTGTTTCATCTGTGGGGGGATGCATTTTTATTTTTTGAGACAGGGTTTCTCTGTAGTTTAGAGCTTGTCTGTAGACCAGACTGACCTCGAACTCACAGAGACCCACCTGCCTCTGCCTCCTGAGTACTGGGATTAAAGGCGTGTGCCACCACCACCCAGAGCAGAGACAGGTTGACTGACTAAGCTTCAGGCCCTGTGCTGACATCTTGGGATACTCTCACTCCTCCAGCTGCTTTTGCCTTGTGCCTCCGTTTTCCCACCGTACCGAGTTGAGGTTCCCCTCGGTTACTTGCTACATAGGGCTAAGCCTAGTGCCTGCAGTCAGAGTTCTCAGTCTAGAAATGCAACCACTGTTGTGGAACATACCATTAGTAATCTGCCCAGCTACACACCTGGACAGTCAGGATGCCCTTAGAAGCCCGCACCCCCACCACACACCCAGACCTAAGATGCTGGAAGTCCTGGGGAGCCATGAAGACCAGGCTCCACAGCAACTTCTATCATAGGCTCTTGTCTGTCACCTGCCTTGGCTCAACCAAGATGGTACCTTCTGAACCAGGCTTGTAACAAATGGGACAGAATAGTGCCTGATTCCTGTCGTGAAGTTTGTGGGTTCTGTTTCCATGACATCTCTTCAGTTACTTCCCTTTGGAGGTATAAGGTAACTGATCAGTTTTCTGCTGTTTGCAAGCAAAAACCCTGGTTGGCAGAACCACCCACCCCGTACCAGCCTCATCCCAAGAATTTCATTTAACCATTATAATTTGTAAGAACTATAGTTGATTCCACTTCATATCTGGGGCCGAGAGCTTAACCAAGGTTAAGCACCTAATCGGTGGCAGGGCAGGATTCAAATTAAAGCCACAGAAATTCCCCTCTACTTACCTTTAAGCACCTTATAGGTGCTTTGTTAAAGCACTAGCCCTGTTTCACAGTTGGGAATTAGAGACCAGAAGAGGTCATAGACGGTGAATAGAGGCCAGATTCTCAGGGGAGGAGCACAGCTTTGGTGTGGTGAGGTCACTTGTGAGCTCACAATGCAGTTCACTTAGTGGGGCGGGGCCAAACGGCACCCCTGGGTAGAGGGCAGGGCCGAGGCAGCATGGGCAGTGGCCTCTAGTGACCAGTCCTACCATGGGAAACAGCAGTTCCCACAAGAGAATCAAAGCACCCAGTCAGGCCAGCAAGGACGGGCCGCCTGACATGGACAAGGCCCGTCACAAGCAGTTCTTCAGCCACCTCAAGCGGAAGAAGCCAAGTGTGAGTATGGGGATGCCCGGGGGAGGCTGGATGCTGGGGTCTCCACCTTTAGAGCCAGAGGCATGAGAGGGGTTAGAGAATCTCTTTAGAGGAGGAGGGTCCCTGAAGCCCACACAGGTGGTATAAGGGACCCAGAAGCAAGGGCTCTTTTTAACCAGGGGGCAGGCTGGGGGCCACAGACATGGAATATCCTTTACCCCCTCTCTCCAGCCCACAGCCTCACAACACATCACTTTCCCCTTCTTTCAATGGCGAGAGGCCCCTGATTCCGCCCGGGTGGGTGAGAATCCCCGCATCAAGGCTGGGAAAGTACGCAGTGGATCGGCCTAGGGTGGACGATGGGTTCCTGTGAGGAGGCAGGGTCCCGCCCGGGGTGTGGGTTGAGCGGCCCTGATGGCACCGTGGGGTTTGGGAGGTTGGGTCCTCCAGATGCGCGGGAGTGGCTTCATGCCCTGCTCGGGCGCGTTCTTTCCCTCACAACGCGCCCACCCCCAGACCAAGATCGTACTGCTTTTCCCGCTGGACAAGCGGCAGCAGCTGGCCGAGGCAGCAGCGGGCCCATATGCGCGGCCTGGGCGGCCAGCTGAGGACGTGCTCGGCGCCCCGACATGCTTCCCAGCGGTGGCGCCCATGCTGCGTGGGGCTGGCGACGGCGTGGACAGGCGCGAAGGCGCGCGCGCGCGGGAGATGAAAAGGATCCTGGTGCTGCTGCTGCAGCTGGACGCGCGGCTGCAGGAGGAAGGGCGTCGAGGGGCAGGCGGGCGGGGTGGCGGGGCCAAGGCCCCGCAGGGCTGGCAGCCGCTGTATGCGCATCTGCTGACCCATCGTGAGGCCTGCGGTGAAAGCGACCCCCGCGAGGAGCAGCCACGCAAGCGGCGCCGCTGCCCTCGTCCGCGGCCCTGAGTGCCTGGTGCGGTCCCCAGCGCTAGGGCTCTGCTCAATAAAGAGCACATAGCAACCTGGTCGTCTGCCACCTTTGTCCCGGCCATCGGATCCAGGTTCAAAGCTGAGGCCCCCGGGTGAGTAGGAATGAAGGGTACTCCACAACCTGGAGCTAGGGCTGCTTTTATCTTATCTTTGTGGCACAAAGGCCAGCTCATGCCAGAACCACAGATTTAAGGTGGTGGGCTTGAGCAATCTATACTTGGCTTGAGGTCTCCAGAGTCCTCAACGTTCAAAAATCCCTCTTAGGCGGAGGGAGGGTCCCAGGCTGCTAACAGATACCATACCAGGAAGAAGAGTCAGCCATGGTGGTGCGGAACCTAAGATTCTGCCTGTGGTAACACACTCAAGAAGAGGGGCTTGAGCCTCTGGTCTCTAACTCGTGCCCGGCAGTGCTCAGTAACTCCCAAATATTCAACTCCCCAAATGTTAAGGTCCCTTAGTCAAAGCACTTTCCTCCTGAGGTACCTACCCAGTTCCATCCTCTACCCCACATGTAGCCAGAAGCTTCTTCCAAAACCCTAATCTGTCTAGAGCAGTTCATTCCCCCTGATCATAGCCCCCACTGCTTCTCCACTACCCCCCAAGCCCAAGGCTAAAATTGGGATGTGCAGTCCCAGCTCCCCAGCCTGTCTTCCCTCAGTACCTCTCAGTGCTTGCTCCCTGCTCTTCCACACTGACATGGCACCAGTGGCCTTCAATGTCAGTCTTACTCCTTGCATCACTCCTGAGAGAAGCAACATGCTCTGGGCAGAAGCCCACTGCTGGCTTTCTTGGATCCCACACACGGCTTCCAGACCTAAAGCTACCGTCTCCAGTTGTAGCCGGCTGAGATAATACCACCACTCAAAAGGATGGGGTAGGAGGATCTTGAGTTCAGTGCAACAGATTGCTTCAGAAAACAAAATATTCTGCCTTTCCTACTGCACACTGATGACCAACTCAAAATGCTTCCCCTGGGGCCAGTGGTAGCAGGATGAAGGTCTCAGCTCACTAGAGCCATAAGCCATGGACTTAAGGATACATTTTGTCACTGTCCACAGGCTTGAATCATGCTGGAAAATGTGTGACCCATGCACAGCATAGGTATTTACTTGAGAGCTAATTGCTGTCACGTGGTTCTCTCAGTAAGTGCACACTTGGCCTACACTGGCTCTATCATCCCCTTCCCCGGGACCATAATTGGGAACTTTAAGAGACCTTCCCAGTTAACCACAGCCCTGTGGTCGAATTCTGTTCCTAAGTCCTATTTCGTCCTTGTGATCCAGAAAATATCCAGTATCCGTGTAATCCTTATTTTAGCCTAAATGCATCTGAGTCTTCTATTTGCAACCAATGTGGTCCTAAAGAGAATAGTCTGTCCGGGAGGTGAGGCTCATTGCTATCTTTTGGAGGAAGAAACACCAGAAAGATAGATTTGGACTTGCTTAGGTTGATACCTAAGCTTCAGAACTGCAGGGGTCAGGCCAGACCCCCTGTGTGGCTGTCGGCTAAGCACAAGAAGTCCTCATTGTAGCTGTAGATGTGTGGTTGAAACGTCTATCTTTAGAACTGATTTAGAAGGGATAGCGCATATGTCTGGAGTACACAGATACTCCAAGAATTTGGGAGAAAGAATTAGCTGGCTGTGCTGGTCTACCAGGCCTCTATTATGGGCTCCCAAATGGCTGTCATCAGCCTGGTGCGGGAGGAGGGGGGTGGAGCACTGCAAGACTGAGGTCATAATGAGCCCAATCTAAGTTCCTTTCTTTTCGAACCATTTCTTCCACCTCCACAGCCAGGTAACTCTCTAGCCAAGCTAGGTGACGTGCCAAGAGACTTCCTAGGAGTCCCGGACTCTGGAACCCTAAGGAGGAATTAAGTACTGACTAACAGGGCCACATCCCCTCTTTGGGGTGGAGCCACAAAAAAGAACCGCTCCCCCTAATAGGCGGGGCCTCGTAGTCAGAGGCGGGGCTGAGAACTGAGAGCTGGTTATCTGCCCAGAAGGCCCACAGGGCTTCGGGGCACACTGAGCCCAGAAGGTGGCGTCGGTGCACAGGACCCGGCATGTCCGCAGGCTGCCGTCATTGGACCACGTTGCGGTGGTGGTAGACCAAGGCTCCGGCTTCACCAAGGCTGGCTTCGCTGGGGAGATCCAGCCGCGCATTATGCTGAAGAGCTCGAGTCTGATGCCAAGTTGGGACCGGCCTGTGCTGCCCGAAGCACCAGGTTGCGAGCTGGCGGGCGGCGTGGCGCGTGCGCACCCCATCAAGCATGGTGTGGTGGTGGACTGGGACGCAATGGAAGGACTGTGGGAACGCCTAATGGTGGGAGGCCTGCAGGTCCACCCAGAGCAGTGGCCTGTGCTAGTGAGCGACTCACCATCAGCACCACCGGAGGGCCGAGAGAAGGCGGCCGAGCTGCTGTTCGAGGCCCTGACAGTGCCCGCGTGCCACATGGCCAGCACGGCTCTGCTGGCACTCTGCTCCACTGGAGCATTCAGTGGGCTGGCTGTGGAGGCCGGCGCGGGCGTGTGCCACGCCACACCCATCTACGCAGGTCACTCGTGGCAGAAGGCCACCTTCCGTCTGAACGTGGCAGGCAGCAGTCTGTCGCGCTACTTTCGAGACCTACTGATGGCAACAAGCCCTGATCTTCAGCCGCAGGCTCTGCCCCGCAAGACCGTTACACATCTCAAGAAGCGCTGCTGCTATGTGTCCCTAGATTTCCAGGGCGATATCTGTAACCCTGCCCGCCACCGGAGGGCCTGTTTTTGCCTGAGCAATGGCTGCTGCGTGCACCTTGGCAGCGAGCGCTTTCGCTGCCCTGAACCTCTCTTCCAGCCAAGTCTCCTAGACCATCCTGAGCCAGGACTGCCCACATTGGCCTTCCAGGCACTGCAGAAGATACCCATAACGCTGCGGGCACGGCTGGCCAATACGGTGGTGCTGGCTGGTGGTTCCACCCTTTTCCCCGGCTTTGTGGAGCGCATGAACCTGGAGCTAGAGGCACTGTGCCAGAGGCTTGGGCACCCGGCCCTAAAGCTCTGCCTGGTGGCTCAACCTGGGCGGGGCACAGCTGTGTGGACTGGAGGTTCCATGATGGCCTCCTTGCAGTCCTTTCAGTGCCGCTGGATGACTCGGGCCATGTACGAGGAGTATGGTCCTTTTCTGGTGCGAAAAGTGTTCGATTGAGTTTTATATTGAAGTAGAATGGGTGCCACCAGGGGTACTGCAGGAACAGAGGCTGCAACTCTGCCCTAGCACCGAGAACCAGATAAACAGATTGAAGTGTTTGGAGCTGGCAGGGTTATATGTGGATGGGCTGCCCTTTTTCCTTTCTGGGCTAACCCTGACCCTCATTTTGCTTTCATTTGAATACCCAAACCACCACCAGTTCAGAGAATGTCAGTCCAGCAGGGCCAGGCTCAAAGAACAACACTTGAAAAAATAACTCTTACACGAGCGAACTAGAAGCCCCGGACGCCTAGGCTGTGTGCTCAGGTGATCCTTGACGTTCTCAATTTTCCCTTTCGTGTAGAAAGTGAGATCAAAGGGCAGTGACTAGCTGTGCAGTGCAAGGCCTTGGGGCCTATCAAGTACCAAAATGTATGATCAGGTAAAGCCTCAGACCTGCTCACCCCACCCCCAGAAGATCCATGGACATGGGGAGAGGGACCTTTTCCCTCTATTTTTGGAGACGGGATCTCAACTATATGCCCAGGCTGGCTTCTGTCTCAAGCTGTCCTGACTCTTCCAAATGCTGGGGTTAAAAGTGTGAACTACCTCTGGGCAGTGTGGTGGTACATGCTTTTAATCCCAGCACTCGGGAAGCGGAGGCAGGCGGATCTCTGTGAGTTCAAGACCAGCCTGGTCTACAGAGTGAGTTCCAGGACGGCCAGGGCTACACAAAGAAACTGTCTCCAAAAAGAAAAACATGTAAGCTACCACATAGTCTTGGCAGAGATGGTTCTTAATACATAAAGGGAGGGTATTTTGTTTTGTTGTGTTTTGTTTTGGTCACTAAGGGTCTGGAGCTCTGACTGTCAACCCTTGTCTATACATGTTGTAATATAGGCCAACAGACATGCAGGCAGACACACACACACACACACACACACACACACACACACACCTGCCTTATCACGTGTCCTGAGGTCAGGCTCTGCCTCATAGGCTCCATGCACCTGTGGACATGCATGACCTCATCTCCTATGTCCTAGCCCATGCCTGCTAGGTCCTGGCTTGACAACCCTCAGCAATTACATCAGGCCAACAAAAACCTACTATGTTGCCTGAATTGTTTTGGGTACTGGGAATATAGCAAAGAACAAAACACTAGATCTCTGCCTCTCCTCTCTCAGCAGGGTCTCACTCTAGCCAGGCTAGCCTGAAACTGGCAGCGAATCTTCCTGCCTCTATCTCCTGAGTATTGAAGATTACAGTGTGAGCCACCATAACCCACTTCATTGTTCATTGTCACCTCTGGCTTATAGATGAGGAAACCGGACCAGGGAGTAAAGGGCAGTCATTAAGTGGGAATATCCGAATCTGAACCCAAGTTCCATTTCAACAGCCAGAGCCATAGTAGGCAAGAGTGCCACAGCACCAAGCCATCTTTTCAGGTTCCCTATAAGCCCTTCCCTGCACTTACCAGCTTTGTAGTGTCCATGGCGGTGAGCACCGCACGGTTCAGTGACTCCAGTGCAGCCAGCACAGGCCGATAGACACCCAGGTGTTTGGAGAAATAGTCTGTGGGCAGAACAGGTGCTCAGGGGCTCCAGCCCACACCGTCTCTCCAGCCTGGAATTCGCCAGCTGCCCCAGCCTTCCTACCCCGTAAGACTAGCCCATAAAGCACCCCTTACCACACCCACCTGCCCAGGGGCTGGGACACAAGGGCCAGCACAGGCCTACTCACCACACAGTTTCTCTGTTTCTAAATTGCTGTGAGGGAAAGAGAAAACATCCTTCAGACTCTTAGAACCTGGGCCTGAAGAACTGAACATAGAAGCCGGTGGCCCCATCCTTTTATTCAGCCTGACATGGTTATCTATTTGGTGGAGGAAGGGGCATAGGCACTTCAAAGGGTCAGCCCAAGCCTTTGAAGCCTTGAATGCTGACAAAGTCTCAGCTGTATACTAAGGGGGAGGGGGAGGAGAGGGGAAGGGCAGCTGTGCATGTTCCTGGCGTGTGTCCCCAAGCAGAGAAGCAGGGAAGGAGTATCCACTTGAATCAGATGTGTATATGTGGGCACGTGGGAAGATGTGTATTCCTGCACCTACATCCACAGGCGGAGGCAGCAGAGCCCAGCTGTCCTCAGACATCCTCTGCATGGGAATGGAAGGGTTGAGCACGGGTGGTGACTCAAGCCTGGTTATTCTGGGGTCCCAGCTGGAAGCAGTGTAGCAACAAGGCTGGAGCTGAAGAAGGTGTAGGTGGGTGGATAAAGTTGGCATTGGGCCCTGGCGTCTTTTCCCCCAACCTTCCTGGCCTCCAGAAAGAGCCATGACAGCAGGGGACACAGTGGGTTGGAACAATCTAGCCAGGCACTGCCACAGCAAGTCACTGCTTCTATTGTACTCACTCGGTGAGATGTCCATCGATGTTGCTGAACAGTTCCCGCAGCTCCGCTGAGCTGAGAACCCCATCAGCAAAGTAATTCTGGAATTCTTCAAATGAGAGCTTACCATCATCTGGGGAGAGACAGGGCGTGGAGTTGGTATCCTTGAGTCCTGGCTGCGTCCTGCCCCCAGATCTAGGCTCCCCAAAGGCCTGATAGCATTCTCAATCACTCAGTGAGATAGCCTAGGGTTCTGACTTTAGTGGTGGCCCTGACTATTTTGGACAAAAGTCCCCAAAAGTGTATGCTGAAGGAAACAGGGCCCACCTTGTACAAGAAATA
This sequence comes from Cricetulus griseus, assembly GCF_003668045.3. NCBI lineage: Eukaryota > Metazoa > Chordata > Mammalia > Rodentia > Cricetidae > Cricetulus > Cricetulus griseus. Next base: position 25,082,378 of record NC_048599.1, on the reverse strand, counting down.
CAAGAGACCAGCCTTGGACACACCAGAGCATGGCTTGGGACTTAGAAGCACAGTCCCTGGCCACATAAAATAGCCTTTCCTCGGGGTCACAGAAGCAGGTGAAGCCTTCTAACAGTTTGACTCTACCATGCAGCAGACTGGGGACATGTCAAAAGAGGCAGAGAACAGAGGTGCAGGATGGTTAAAGATGATGGGATTCAGTCTGGGTGATGAGCAAAGGTGGGGAGAGCCTGAGCCTCTGCCACAGGATGTCTTAAATCAATGGTCCCCACCAGTCTGAAGAGGCCCACAAAAGGACAAGTACTTGGGGACACAAGGAGGCTGAAACACACGAATCCGCAGGCCCAGGGAGAATAGAAGTGGAGGTTGAATGGGTGCCTCACCACCTAGTCCAGGGTCTGCATCCCAGACACACTAATTAAAGGCTTAGACAACTGGTGTACTTCCCTGAGCCTCTATTCCTTGTCCATGAAATGCAATGAGGAATTCCCACCTAGCAAGCTGTTGTAAGGACATCACAAGGTCTTGTACAAGCACCCATCACTGAGCTACGTGCCACTTAACACAAGCCCCCACCCCCAGGCTCGGGTCAACCCCATTTACCTGCACACCATCTGTTCTCTAGGCAGTATCCCTTGCTTGACCTCTCAAAGACATCACTCTAGGCTGTACCTCGAAGTCCCTAGTTCTCTTACCCTGCCTCATCCCCCCCCCCCCAATACACACACTGTGGGACCAAGGGGAAGAAGCCACACTTACCGTTCTTGTCTGCTCTTCGGAAAACCTAAGGGACAAAGGGAAATGAGTGGGTGCTGTGAGTGGAGCCTGAGAGGTAGAAGTCCCCCTCCCAAGCCAGTGAGGCCCCAGCTGGCCAGCCAGGTCCCCTGCATTGACTTCCGACTGCCCTTGCTGGAGGAGTCTCCAGCAAGGAAGTACAGGAAGATTTCACAGCAAGTCCTAACGCTGACTCTCTCCTGCTGCAGGGTGGCTTCACAGTGGGTAGGTGCTCCTGGCCAGCTCTCTGTACCTTCACCTCCCCCAGCCTGAGTTCACTCTGCTGTAACAGCCTTTGGCATGGTCCCAGCTTGAGGAAGCTTGGACAGATGGGCCAAGATCCATCCTGAGGAGCTGTGGAAACCTCATCAGACCGGAACCCCTACTCCTCTGTGTGTTGTCCTATAGTGCACCCCGTTTTCCATCCACCCTCACTGAACAGGAGCTTCCCTTGTGCCTGTTGAAGACTGGCAGGCAGTGGCTAGCCCTCTGTGGGTGCTTTGGTTTTCCCAGTAGTAGTGAGGGAGTAGCCTGAGTTTAACCCTCTCAGGGCTGGGGAAGAGGCCATCTCATTGTAAAGACTGGTCATCTGTGCATACACGTTTGTGTGAGGGGCAAGGAGGATGGCAAGGGTCAGCAGATTTTATTTGTAGAGGCAGGGATGAAGCAGACACAGCAGCTTCCTTAAGTGCTGCCCTCCTAGGAACTAGTCTTCCAAAGCAGCTGAACAAAGAGCATCAGGTTCAAGGTCTGGACAGAACCCCCATAGGCCAGGGTCCTGAATGCTAAACTCTTCCACCCAAGTCCCTCAGGGTCACTGGTCTAAACAATTAAAGTAACCCTAACCCATAGGCTGACTCAGAGAAGGCCTGCTACTAGACTGGGATCACGCAGCAGCTCAGTGTGGCCTGGCTGGGGTAATGGGGAGGGCGGGTGAGACAGAAGAGCTAAGCTTGGAATGAAGGCACTTTCATCCACATCGTTGTGTGCCCCTGATTCCGTCTGTGACCTGGAACATGTCTCCTCTGACCTGAAGGACCATGGTCAAGATGCTGAGTCACTAGGACATTGAGGAAGGGGCATGACAGCCTCCCCCACTGGCAAGTCCCGCTGGAGTATGGGCAGGAGAGTGCCAGGACCAGCTGGGCACATTATTGAAAGGTTTAAAAAAAGGGAGGGGCGGGGGGCTCAGGGCAGTGGCTGAGGCAGGTCAGGATGCTCTATAGCCACACAAGGGGGCTTCAATGCCACCTGCTGCTAATGAGAGGCGTCCTTTACCAACTGTAGAACTCTGCCACCCTTGGATCAGGCCTGAGGCTTCTGGGGCAGGACAGAGCTCCTTCTAGGTCCAAGCTCCCATGTCCCATCAGCCCAGCAGGGGCTGCAATGGAGCAAGCAGGTCGGTGATGGCTGCTGTGACTGAGTGTTGACAGCCCCTAAGCCCCACTGGCCAAATTTGGGGTGGAGGACGGTAACACTATTATTGCAGAGACAAGGAGACACGGAGCGGCACAACGGCACAGACAGTATAAGGAACACAAAGGCAGGGGGATGAGAACAGCAGGGTCACGGATAATCCGGGAGAGGGACTGAAGCAGAACCAACAAATGAGGAGGGAGAGATGGAGACACAGAGGACCGAGACCTGGGGAGCCCTGCGCCCACCCACCGGTGCCCTACTCACATCCTGGAAAAGCGCGTGTCCCGCAGCAGGCGTGGGGTGTCGCGGAGGCTGAGGCGCGGGTGGCCCAAGCAAGCACACAGCGAGCAACCCAGCGCACGCCATGGCTCAGAAGAAGCTCGTAAGGCTGCGGGTTGCAGTTCCCAGGCCGCCTATGCTGGCTGGGGGCGGGGCGCGCGCCCATTGGTCCAAGCGTGGCCCCGCCCCCATCTGGCCTCGGTTTCCCTGCCTGGAAGAGGCTTCCAAAAGGGGTAGGATAAGGAGCCATCCCAGGGGCCACTGGCAATGACAGCCTGCCAGTTCTACAGGACCAGGTGCTCCACAGTCTGGTGTGGACAAAGCTTTAGATGCAGAAGCCATTAACTGGTCAAACTCACAAGCTCTTCACCTCTGGTCATCTGTGGAGGATAATGGGTGCCCCCCCCCCAGATTGTCAAAGGGATTGTAGATGTTCAGCTCAAAGGACTCCCATTGAGGGTTTGTTAACGCATGTCATGACTTTCCAGTCATAACCCCCTTCTCCCAGATCTCAGCCCACCTCTTTCAGGAACCTTGTTTTCTCACTTGCAAGGCAGGGTTAAAGGGAGGAACACATGCTGCAAGTACAGGACACATACAAACACACACAAAAGCATCGGACACAAACACAGTTGACTGTGTGTTGCATCTTTACTAATGCTCAGAAATGTCCGGAAGGTGCACAGCAAGCCAACTCTAACACTCCCTTTTCTGCACTTAGGTAATATGCATGACTTCCTACCAGTCACTGGGTCATTTTCTTCCTCTCAAATGGTTACATCATAGAAAGGAAATTAAATCAGATAGGAAAAGGGAATGAATATTCCCTCTGACCCTAGCCTCACATTGGCATAGAGTCCCAAACCCAGCCCTAACACCATCAAAATATTTATTAAAACCAAAGCAGGAGGGAACAGAACTGTTAAGAAACAAAGTGCAGGCTGGAGGGTGGAGAAGACAATGGAGGAGCACTCCAACTACAGGAGGGACCCCACCCCTCCTCCTTGTCCACCCTGTCAGTGAAGGTCCTCACTCACTTCTCCCATCTCAAATCCACCTGGGTGCAGCTAGGGTGCTGGCACAACCTTCTACAAGGGGACCATTTCTCCAACCCATCCGTGGCTGTCAGTCTGTTTCCCACCTCCCACTTTCCCAATAAATAAACTGCAGGGGCCTCAGCTCCTTTGGGGTTGGAAAAAAAAAAAAAAAAAAAACAGCTAGGGGACCCTGCCCTTGCTCAGAGTATAGGAAGTTGGGGTATTAGCCCAATCTCACTCCAACCCTTAGCTTATTCCCCAGGCTGGCCAGAGGCCTCGATAAATAAATAAACGCTCCATTAAAGCTTCGATCGGGAAACCTTTAAGCAGTGCTATTGCTGCCCTGCAAATGCAGCCAGCCAAGCTACCCCACCTGGCCAGGCTGACACACAGGATTCTGGGAGCAGGCAGCCACCCTGGGCCTCACAAGGCCTCTGCAGCAAGGACACCAAAAGTGCAGTTAGAGCCCCACCCCCACCCCAATGCGCACACATGAATTCATGCACACATGTGGACACAGCAGGATGTGTCTGCAGCACACATACAGATGTGTTCACCTTCATTCCCCGGTACACAACACACACACACACACACACACACACACACACACACACACACACACACACACAGAATACATCCCAACTACACAGTGCGCAGTATGGGGTGCACATTTGCGCATGCTCGCGCACACACACACAGACCCCACACAAAATCCTTCCCCTTTTGCTCTGCTCAATCTGGCAGCAGCCAAACCCCAGACCCAGAAGCCACTGCACAGAGAAGAGAGTATAAGTCGTGCTTTTCCAATGAGGCAGGAAGGATGGCCCAGGGCAGGAGGCTCCAAAGCTGCAGACAGGGTGGGCATCTCCAGACACCCTGGCTCCCTAGACTTCTGTCAGAAATCCAGAGGGGTCAGGTCCCCAAAGTCACAGTCAAAGAGATCTCTGATGCCTTCACCCTCCTCAAGGCCAAAGTGGTAGTCAAGGGCCTCTTGGGGCGGGGAAAGGCTGATGAACTCCCCAGGGAGGAGCCCCGAGAAGTCTTCTCGAACATGCTCCAGGAGTGAGTCGGCAGCCACCAGCGGTGACAGATGGTCTTCTTCCATGGGGGCCCTCAGGTGGCCCATCCGTGACAATACCGGTTCTGGGGAAAGCATGCATTACAGGTTAGAGAAGGCCCAGCAGGAATGGGGCTGCCATGACTGCCTGCCCCAATAAGCAAACAAAACCTACCCCTACCTACCTTGCTCCAGGCCTAGCAGGGACTGGCTGGGATCCAAGGTTGGGGATGTGGAGGGAGGTGGTGGTGGAGGCCCTGCAGTGCCAGGGTCAGTGGTCCTGTCTTCCCCAGAGGATGTCTCCTGGGATGGGGTCCTCCCAGGGCTGATCCCCCCTGCACTCTCCTCAGGACACAGGAAAACATCGATGGGGCCTTGTTTGCTCTTAAGAGAGATCTGAAATGTCTGGGTGGAGGCATCAGGCAGGGTAAACTTAGGCCCAGGTGACCATCAGCCCAGCCCACCCTGTCTTGGTCAGGCCTGGGGTCTCGAGTCTCACCTCCGCAGAGTCCACAGCTTGTAGTTGGGTCTCAGGAGGGGCCTTGATCACTATGACCATCTGTTCTGCAGGGTCCGCTATGCTACGAAGGTCCTGGCAGGTCACATAGGCCAGGGTTGGGGGAGTCAAGGACCATTTGACCTTTGAGGAGCCCCTGACTCAGCCCACATAACAGGACCCACACCTACCTAGTCACTCCTGTTTTTACTCCTTCATCCCAAGGCCTGGCACAAAGTCAGTACTCAGAGTCTCATTCCCAAGCTTCAACTGCCACATCTGTACAGTGGGCTATCTACCTATCCAATTCCAAACTAATGGCTACCTGTAAATAACTCCACATAAAATGCTCAACAGATCTCCAGGCTGGGAGATGGAAATTACTTTTGACAATTTTACTCTTAATGGTATTCACTAAAAAGACATATTCTAATGAAGTTTCTTTTAACTTTCAAGCTACAATCAGGCACTAAATCAATGACTAAGGAAAGGTTTGTCATCACTGGTAATAGCTTTTCTCTTGGATGACAGGGTCACACTGTGTAGTCCAGTGGCCTGTGATTATTTGTATTTAGACAGCCTCACTACATAGTCTTGATTGGCCCTGATTATGTGGCAGTGTCTGCCTCATACCTGGTCCTGGGATTTCAAGCACACACCACCTTACTGGGCTTTTCTTCTTTGTTTTATTGAGAGAGGGTCTCATTGAGTATCCTTGGCTAGTCTGGAAATATGTAGACACGGTTGGCCTGAGTTCAGAGATCTTCTTGCCTCTGCCTCCCAAGTGCTGGGATTTTGAAGGCTGTACACATACCAAGCCGGGACTTTAGTGCGTGTAAGTATTTTCCTTGACATGTATTCTGCATGAGTGTTTTCCTGACATGTATGTGCATCTCGTTTGTACCTGTTACCTTCAGAGGTCAGAAGAGGGCATCAGATGCATTAGGACTAGACTTACAGAGAGCTGTGAGCCACCACCATATGGATGCAAGGAATTGAACTTGGGTTCTCTGCAAGAGCAACAAGTGCTCTTAACTGCTGAGCCAACTCTCCAGTCCTAGGCTTCTTTTAAAATTTACTAAAACTTAATACTTACTTTGTGTGTCTTTGTGTACATGCATATACATGCCACAGGGGTGTGTGCACACACACACACATGCAGGTCAGAGAACAACTAGGAGTCAGTTACCCCCTTCCACCAGGGACTCAAACTTAGATGGCTAAGATTGGCCAAAAGCACCTTTACTCATCAAGCCATTGGGTTGGCACTTTTTCTCTTCTTTTTTTTTTTTTTTTTTTTTTTCAAGACAGGGTTTCTCTGTGTAGCCCTGGCTGTCCTGGAACTTGCTCTGTAGAACAGGCTGTCCTGGAACTCACAGAGATCCTCCTGCCTCTGCCTCCCGAGTGCTGGGGTTAAAGGTGTGTGCCACATCACCCAGTTGTTTTCTTTTTTTAATATGTACAATTTTGGAAATGGTATTACTATTCTCTTTTATAGATGAAACTTAGGCCCATAAAAGCCAAGTAACTTATCGAGGCAGTGGTGGCACACATCTTTAATCCCAGCACTTGGAAGACAGAGGCAGGAGGATCTCTGTGAGTTCCAGGCCAGCCTGGTCTACAGAGTAAGTTCCAAGACAGCCAGGACTATTCCACAGAGGAACTGTCTTGAAAATCAAACAACAAACAAAAGCCAAGTAACTTGTTCAGTGTCCTGTGGTGAGTAAGTGCAGAGCCAGGCCTTGCTTCCAAAGCCAGAATCTTTCAGAATCCAGAGCCCTAGATAAGCTCTATAGTCTCAGTGTGGTACCACCATGTTCCCTGGCCAATTCAAGGATATCGCTGGCTGTCTGAGTCCTCAGAAAGCAGCTGCAGCTGTGTGGTACAGATGTGCATCAGGCGGTCCAGGTGCTGCTCGCTCTCCTGCAGTTGCTGTAGGTCCCGGGTCAAGCCTTCAAGCCGCTTACTGATCCCCACCATGGTGCGGCTGCCTCTGTGGGAAGCCATGAAGAGTTAGCAGT